>NW_011888974.1:2540948-2543844 GCF_000151845.1 Pteropus vampyrus | reverse complement strand
CAAATCCTCATTTTAAAGATTGGGAATCAAACCCAAAATGGTTGAGTGACTGGACCAAAGCCAAGGCCACAGAACCAGATCTCAAGTCCACGCGGTTGGGTTTCATTCTCTCCCTGTCTTTTATAGATCATTAGGAAATGGAATACCATATTAATATTTTCAAAACTTCTTACAAAATTTCAAGTGTTGTATAATGATTAAGATAGAAACTAGAAACTAGGAAACGAGAGCTTTTAATCCTAGCTTACACGAAATTCTAACTAGTAGGAAATCTGGGCAGTCCTGGGAAACATCACACGCTCTGAGATGAAAGTCAGCTAAATTGGGATCTAATTCTATAATCTAAATATAGATGGAGATATATTACAGGTTGGCCTTTTCAGCTTAGGAGAGGATCATTCACTGTAAAAACTGCCTTTTATGTCATAGAGAGGAGCGGCTGGCTGTGGTGACAGCTCAGGAAGGCAAGGAAGGGGGGCTCTTACTTTTTTATTCCCTAGTCTTTATTTCTTAAATTTTATAATAAGTATGTATTCGTGCATTACACGTGTGATAAATGAGTTGAAAGGGCAAGCGAGAAGACATCTCAGTAAGTGTTTTCTGGGTGGACAGAGGTGGTTTGCAAGTGGGACTTAACTTTCCTGGTCTTTTTTTTTTCTTCAGCAGTGGTAACCATAGAGGATCAAGATAGTCAGCTGCTATCCATGGGACAGAGACCCTCCCTGAGTTGATTAGCATATTGGCCTTTGTGTGACAAAACTCTTATTTTAAAAAAAAAATGTTTTATTATAAAATTAATATAGTAGTTCTTCCTTATCTGCAGGGGATGTTTCAAGGCCCCCAGTGGATGTCTGAAACCTTGGATAGTACCAAACTCTATATATACTGTGTTGTTTTCTGTATGTACATACCTGGGATAAAGTTTAATTTATAAATTAGACACGGTAAGAGGTTAACAACAACAATAATAAAGTAGAATACTTATAACAATATACTATAATTAAAGTTATATAAATATGGTCTCTCTCAAAATATTTTATATTATATGTACGGCATGAGTATGCTAGACAAAGGGGTGATTTGCATCCCCAGCGGGACGGAGTGGGACAGCACTAGATTTCATCATGCTACTCAACGGTGCACAATTTAAAACTTATGACTTGTTTATTTCTGGAATTTTCCACTTAATATTTTCAGACCAGTCAGACCACAGTTGACTTCAGATAACTGAAACCTCAGATAAGGGGGAACTACCGTATGCTCATAAAATTAAACCATTTCAGACACGCATAACAAAAAATTTAAAGTTTTCCCTCTCCCATATTTTAGAGTTTCCCACTTTAAATTACATAGCATATAATTATTTATTTTGATTATTGTTTTTTTTCCCATTAGAATGTAAGGACAGAAATCTCTGCCTATTTTGTTCAGTGATGTAACTTAAGCATCAAGAAGAGGATTTTACATGTAGTAGTGGTGAATAAATGTCTGTGGAATGAGTGAATGCTGCAGCAGACATCTCTGTATACAAGTCCTTGACCATTGGTGCAGGTATTACTGTAGAATGGATTCTTAGGTGTGAATTTGCTGGGCCAAAGGTTATGTACATATTTTCTTTTGCTGGTTCTGCCATTGTGGCATCGGAAACAGTTGTCTCGGTTGTCATTCCTCACCAGGTGACAGGAAGAGCAATGAGACTGTCCTTTTTCTTACAGCCTCATCAGTACTTGATAAGTCAGTTGTTAAATTTTCCACTGGTAGGAAAATATGTTGCTTTAGTTCACATTTCTTTAATCAATAATGAAGTTCGCTGTCCTTTTGCGTGTTTTTTAGCCATAGTCTCTCTGTGTAAATTGTCTTTTGACATCATTTGCCCATTTTTCTCACAGGTTGCTTGCTTTGTCTTATTTATTCTTAGAGTATCTGATGTTAATTATATCCTCATAGTAATTGAGGCATTCTGGTTTATCACTTGTTTTTTTTTTAATCTGACAGTTTTGTGTATATGGTATGAGGTATATGGATCTCACTACTGTTTCCCAAGTGGATAGCTAATTTTCCCAGTGTAATATTCTTTTAAATAGTCTGAATAAAAGAGAATAAAAGTTTGTCTTTGAGAGGTGAAAACATGCATTTTTATTTAAAATTTTTATTTAAAAACTGAGACCAGGAACAGGAGTTCAAAATGAATTTCCCCTAAAAGCCAGAACTGGCAGAAGTGGTAGTCTGAAGGTTTTCCAGCTCTTTGGAATTGAGTGTTTCTACCTTTGGCCTTTCTTCTTTCCCTTTGCTTTTCTGAGCAACCATTAAAGATCTGGTAACTAGTGTGAATGTGGCAGTATTCTGGCATTTAGGATGGTGGCATACTCACATGTATTGAAAACTCTAAATTTGCATCGGTTGGTCTACTGTGTCTCAATATACTGGACGTATAAAAATTCCATGTGCCTCTGTACAATTGTCCTGCAATATCACAGTTCAGGGGAAACAAAAGTAACTATAACTCCCATTACAGACAATTATTTAAGTTAGGTTTTATTCCATTTAGTTGGGGCTGAAATTAGAATTCGAATATTCTATTTCTTTTCTCCTTTTCACTTCCCCTTAACAAATGCAGTTCAGCTCAGATAGCTGCCCAGCTTGAACCTTCAATGCCTTCCTGCCTGACCCAGGCTATGGGGCTTGAATGTGCCTTACTCTGTGCCCCGTGGTTCCTTCTCCCTGGCATACCCAGGAATCCCCAGCCTAATCTAAGGTCGTTGTCCTGCACTGATGACACATTGTCTGGTGTATTGTTTCTCGTTTTCTACCTGTCTGCCCCTCCTAGAATGTGAGTGCCAGGAAAGCAGGGATCCCTTTTGGTCATTTCATGACTGTACCTCTAGCCCCTGGCACA
>NW_011888974.1:2441448-2540653 GCF_000151845.1 Pteropus vampyrus | reverse complement strand
AAGTTTGTCTTTGAGAGGTGAAAACATGCATTTTTATTTAAAATTTTTATTTAAAAACTGAGACCAGGAACAGGAGTTCAAAATGAATTTCCGCTAAAAGCCAGAACTGGCAGAAGTGGTAGTCTGAGGGTTTTCCAGCTCTTTGGAATTGAGTGTTTCTACCTTTGGCCTTTCTTCTTTCCCTTTGCTTTTCTGAGCAACCATTAAAGATCTGGTGACTAGTGTGAATGTGGCAGTATTCTGGCATTTAGGATGGTGGCATACTCACATGTATTGAAAACTATAAATTTGCATCGATTGGTCTACTGTGTCTCAATATACTGGAAGTATAAAAATTCCATGTGCCTCTGTACAATTGTCCTGCAATATCACAGTTCAGGGGAAACAAAAGTAACTATAACTCCCATTACAGAGAATTATTTAAGTTAGGTTTTATTCCATTGAGTTGGGGCTGAAATTAGAATTCGAATATTCTATTTCTTTTCTCCTTTTCACTTCCCCTTAACAAAAGCAATTCAGCTCAGATAGCTGCCCAGCTTGAACCTTCAATGCCTTCCTGCCTGACCCAGGCTATGGGGCTTGAATGTGCCTTACTCCGTGCCCCGTGGTTCCTTCTCCCTGGCATACCCAGGAATCCCCAGCCTAATCTAAGGTCGTTATCCTGCACTGATGACACATTGTCTGATGTATTGTTTCTTGTTTTCTACCTGTCTGCCCCTCCTAGAATGTGAGTGCCAGGAAAGCAGGGATCCCTTTTGGTCATTTCATGACTGTACCTCTAGCCCCTGGCACAGAGCCTGGGACATAATAGGTACTCAGTAAATATCTGTTGACTGGCTGGCCAGATATTCTTGCGGGTGGAATAATAACTAGCAATCACAAGTTACAGTGGGTCTGCTCGCCCTTTCCCATAAAGCCGAGAGTGCTCATTTAATTGGCAAGGAACTTAACTCCCGGACAAGCTGTACAGATGTAAGCTCTCAGAGGAACATTTTTACTACTCAGAAAATGTTCCAGGAGGTGACGAGAGAGACACTGACGTGCTCCAGCCTGTGAGGCTGGGCAATGGGTTCTGGGCTGGAAAAGCAGGCTCTTTATGGAGCAGGCCAGTGTAAGGGCCCCCAGGGCAGAAGAGGGGCTTTGATGGGGAGGCCCCTGGGCCCCTCACCCTGGAGTAAGTCATCACACACACAGGTGGAGCCAGATTTGAATTCCAGAATGCTTATAAGTTAGAATTTTTGGCACTAGCCCAAGTTAATGAATTACAATTAGATAAACCATGTAATTAATTATTAGTATACTGTTATAAATCAAGCGTTGGGTGAAAAGGACCATTTCTAGAGTCTTACCCATATTATAGTAATTCAGAAACAGCCCCAAGTAAGAGACCTCAGGATTGATCCCCAGTGTCTCTTAATAAGCCTGCGACTTGGGGCAGTTAGCTCCCCTCCCTGGGCTCGAGTTTCTTCTGTCTTCATTCATATGTTCATTCAGGACCTGTGTTGTGAGGACTTATGGATGCCAGGCCCAGTGGTAGGTGCTGGAGTGCAGTGAGCAGGGCCTCACTGGGAGCTGTTTAACAGAGAGGGGCTTCTGTCCAGTCCTAAGTGAACGAAACAGGGACCAGCAGGGTCACTCCCCAGCCCGGGAGGTTGTGACAAATACTGTGATAAAAGGAGGACTGCCCAGGGCAGTGATGCTCTCTCTCAAGAACAAGATCTTACAGAGTAAGAACTTTTATATTAGTAGATCTGACCAGTTCTCTACCTGGCAGCTGAGCAGAAAATGAACACTACAAAGCACTTGTAGGTTGTCTCCCAAGCAGTCCCTGAGACGTTCACTTTTCAGTTCTTCTGGCCCAGGGGACAGTTGCTGTGTTGTTGACAGCCTCCTCCTGCTCTTAGTCAGCTCTTTACTGTGTATGTTCCCCAGTCAGCCAGTCTTCAGAGTAAACTGTATGATCCTCAAGGCCCCAGTAGCCATGACTCTCTTCCCAACATGACTCTCGTCCCAAGATGAGTGCATGCACCTTTCTCTTCAGTCTGAATCAAGCCTTTGCATTCGGTTTCCTAGATACTTAAATCTAGAGGGCCCCCCCCCTTTTTTTAATTTACCCACCAAGTTACATGCTATATCTTTTGGAATTTTGAAAATAAATGGAAAATTAATGTGTGAACATCAGGCTTGTCTTAGGGAGCACTACAAATACTCCTCACTTGCCACAGTAGCTGAGCAGGAATCATCTGTGGTATGAATGCCTCCCTCCTCTTCTTTTCATGAATCCTGACCCAGCACTGTTCTCCCACACCCATCCCCTTTACTTTGCTGTATTTTCTCCAAACAAAGGCGGTTTCACTTGGTCATATACACAGGAGGGAAAGTCAACTATTGTTTTCTGTATTCACCAGGATGACCTGAAATAAGAAAGCAAAGGAAAGAAAGAAAACCAAACCCGTGAGGTTGTGCAAATATGTCTTTGCAGGTATCTTCTTGCCAATTTATTGATTGCTGATTTTTCTCTTTTAGTGTTTCAGGCTAAAAGGTATGGTTCAACTATGGCCAGTAAGACACCAATAAAAAGTAATCTTACTCTTAGAAGAGCTCTCTCCCATAGCTGTGAGTGCAGACAGCGTCCACAGTAAGTGGCAGAGGCTGGGTTGGCTCTGGCCACCTTCTTTTTCTCACTGAGGCGCTGTGGGCTGGAGGAGGGTCAGGGAGGCTGGGAGCCTGCGCCATGGTTGCTGTGCGCCCTTGGCCTGCTCTGCACTCATGGGTGCAGGAGACCATGCCCAGTAGCTGTTGGCCTTCTCCTTCTCTGTTGCCACCCCACCCCCAGTACCAGCACCACGGCCCCCAAAGATGCAGTGTAGGAGGGAAGCAGGACTTAAATTAGTTTCAGGACAAGGGAGGAAAAGTCCCATGGCCTCTTGATTAATGGTGTTAATCCCATCCCTGGGTGGTAACAGGGTACCCACAGAGGCCTATGTCTTAGTGGATGGCAGTGTGTTTTACCTAAGTAAAGCACTTATCAATTAGTCGATTCATTCATTCAGCCAATAGTATTGACAGCCCACTGCAACAGGAAGGAATATTACACAGCCACTAAAAAGTAAACTCATACTGTTAAGACACATGGAGATGTTTATGTGAGAGCAATAAAGAGGTGGGGCCACTGTGATGGCAGGATGTCAAGGACTATGAGCTCTGCTAGAGATGTGGTATAGATTATGGGTGTTTTGAATGTAAAATCTTTCTTTAGTGTTGTTATGGGTTCTTAACATAACTATTCTTAGGGTGGCAACCTGCATCTTAGAAATTAAACCTTAAAATGGGGGAAAAACAAATATTTGCATAAAACTCAGCCCAGGTGCAGTCTCCTCCCCTCGGAGCCCTCCCTAAAACCCCATCACCAGTTATTTCTCCCTCTGTAGGGTGAGTGAGGTATTAAGTCCTTTCTTCTGTGCCCCTGATGTCTTGGCCTGGCGCTGCTGAGTATACTCAACATTTACGTATGTGATTGTGGCTAGTCTGTAAGTTTTGGAGATGGGCCCTGTGTCTTCTTTATCTTTATTTCCTTGTTAGTTAGCACATAGGCGTACCTCCTAGGGAAAGGATGAGAGAGTGACTCATCTTTGTAAACTTGTTTTCTAATCTGTAAAATGTACCCACCCTGCAGGATTGCTGTAAAATGATGCATATAACAATCTCACTATAGGTCTTAATACACAAAGCACTCAATAATATTCTCTTCTATCTTTTGTGGCTTTCATTTTTGAATGCTAAGATGGTTCTCTTAAAAAAAAAAAAAAAAAGTTTGCCACAAGAATCTGCCTTGCACTGTATCAGGGTATTTTTACTTAAACTGTTTTGTGAGTGTTCCGTGGGGCTGAGTTTTGAAGGCCACGCACTCCCCGAGCTGCACTTTCAAAATGCCACCCCTCCTGGCATAGGCCCAGTGGCAGGAGGTGGCTTCAGCCTGGGAAAACTAGATGTCAGTGAAAAATGCTGGAGGTGGTTGGCATCTGCAAAAGCTGCTCATAAAACCAGTGTGTTTTCAGTACAAAATGAGCACTGTTAAAAATAAAACGTACAAGAAGAAATATATTTGAATCTGAGGGCACTGCAAACAGTTTTGCAAGGTATTAAGATCATATTAATCTTAATTTTATTATATATTAAAGTTTCTAACTTTTCATATAATGCAGTTTTCGTTGTTTTAAAATGTCTGAGAATTACAGAGCTATTTGGTGTGGCTGTCAGGCAAGGACTCCTGCCATTTATTGGGGCCCTGGTTTTATTTAATAGCCAGATGAATGGAACAGTTAATAAAAGAAATATTGCTTTATTCTCTGACATTTATGTCCTTGGTTTCCAATAAAGAATTGAAATTATGAATAGTTGATGGTTTAAATTGATGTTTTATGTTGAACGCTAGCTATAATTTGCCCTCTGAGAATTGTAATACCGAGAAACAGATGGTTTTTCACAGTAACAAATTGCTATGTGTATACAGTCTATAGTCCTGGCTTTCAGATACTTTCACCTTCAGTTTCGAGCTGCCCTGCTGCTGGCAGGCCGGGAGAGGTGCAGCATCTCTTGAAGGGGCTTCCTGTGCTGGGGGAGACACAGCCAGGTCCCCCAGGGTTCAAATTGAGGTTTAAATCAGAACATCGGGAAGTGCTCTGCCCCAGATATAGCCAGTACCTGCAGTTCAGGACCAGCACTTGGGGCTGGGACCAAGAGGAACAGTCTGTTTTTGCAAACAACTCATCTAAGGTCACAACATCAGCTCTGAGGCAGTGCCCACAGCGTTGCTATGTATGACAGATACAGTGTGCATTGCAGAGTTCACAGTCCTTCTAGAACTGGCGGAGGAATGCAGTGAAGATGAGTTGTTGAGTTTTGTGGGCATCCTGCAGTAGAGAGATTGAGTGCTTGGGGTCTGGAGCCAGGTGGCCTGAGTCCCTGGTCTGATAGCTGCTGGCCGGCCAGGCAGCCTTGGGGAGGCTTCCTGAGATCCTGGTTTTCTCATCTGTAAACTGTGAACTACAGCAGAAGCCACCTCCTTGTTATGGGGATTGAATGAGATGATCCTATAAAACAGCTCTTAGCACAGTGCAGGGGACAAAGTATGGTGCCCAATCAATAAATGATGTTGATGGTACCGGGCACAAGAAACAAATATTACAAAGCAGATTGATGTGACTAGATTATTAGAGTTACAAAAAGCTTCCTTGTTCTTCAGGGCAAGTTCCCGCGGGGGTTTTTTAAACAGCTACGCATTAGGGCTACAGAAATGTACTTTCCAGAACCTTTTAAAAGAACATGGCTTCTGTAGAGTGAGGCACCTGAAACAGTAACACTCCAAAGTGTCTGTTGTGTTGGCCTCTGAAGCGCCCTCCCGGTAGGAGAACCTGGCCTGTCTTGGGCCTGATGGTTGCTGAGGCTAATGCATCTCTAACAGAAGCTTGGAGCTTGTTAGACTGTTAAAATGTGAACCAGAGCCCCTGGTAGACAATTCAAGAACACTTAGAGTTTGAAAATGGTACTTAGTTTTTTGTTTAATTTTACACAAGTGATAACAGCACTTGGTAATTGGAATTAGTAATGATGCATTTGGGGTTAAATCTTAATATTTTTGTAAAATTTCATCAGTTGAGATCAGTGCTTCTATCTTCTCCAAGAAGAATGTTGAATTTAATGTTTTTCCTTGTTTAGGTTGCTATCCAAGAGCTTGTTTTCAAGGCATTTATTACTTAGATGCAAAGCTCTTTTTCACAAGGAAAGAAAATATTATCAAAGTGTTTGAGCTCTAAGTTGATGAATAAAAATCCTGTTCATCTCCTGACTCAACTAAGAGCAAGCCAGCAGCATGACCTGAACACCTATTATACAGGGGTCCCCAAACCCGGGGCCGCAGACCAGTACCCATCAGTGGCCTGTTAGGAACCAGGCCGCATAGCAGGAGGTGAGCAGAGGGTGAGCAGGCGAAGCTTCATCTGTATTTGCAGCCGTTCCCTAGCACTAGCATCACTGTCTTAGCTCCACCTCAGATCATCAGGCATTAGATTCTCATAGGAGCACCAGTCTCTGGTGACGAAAAGGTTGGGAACTGCTGCCTATTATGTGCTGCATTCTTTCCTTTTACTCAATCCCTGAGGAGTACGAGAGGCGGGGCCCTTCCCGAGGCCCCATCACTGTGCTCGTGTGTGATGAAGCTTGGATCAAAACTGGTGTCTGTTACCAGACTCCTGACTCTCACTCTTCCTCTCCTGCCTCTGTAAAGGATCCCAGGGATGAGCTATGGAGGCCAGCCTTTATGGGCCCCATCGCCTGAAGCATACCTCCAGCTTTAGATCTGGCTCCAGCACAGAACTGAGCAAATGGTTGTTATTCTCCAAATTCGTGCGAACTGCTAGTTGTTTGGAGACAAGAAGTACTGGGTTGATGTAAAAAGACCAGGGCCCAGCTCTGGCCCCTACTACTCTAGAGCCGATGCCTTTCCGGACCTCTTATCCATCTGTATCATGAAGTTATTGATCTAGAATGCTCTTTCTCCAACACTAAGCTGATCCTCTCAGGACTCCCTGCCTCAGATTCTTTAGCTTCTCCTTGCAGCCTAAGGGACAAGTCTGACCCTTCCTGGGACCCAAGGTGACTTGGCCGTAGCCTGACTCCAGCCTTGCTGGAATCCCAAGTTGGTTCCTCTGGGCTCTTCCAGTGCCCCCACTTTGCTTCATTTACAACTCAGCTCAGACTGCTTCCCTCTGGGCCAGATGCCCCTGAGGAATGCTGGGGCATTTCAGTCCTCTTTTTACTTTCAGGTTAACTTTGCCTCATTTTAATACAGTGCCTAGCACACAGCAGACATGGTAATGCAGAATGGATGTGTGTACAAATAGACTTTTATAAGCCATTGTTGTTGGTCGAGAGGTGCTCCTTTGAATTCTAATCCTGAGATCTAAAAAGGTAGGGAGGGATGTGCGTATAGCCTGCTCTTCAGTTATGGCTCAGATACTTGGTGAGCCCAGTCACTTACTGACAATAGTTACTAATAGATTTTCATATCTTCAAGTGGAAAAAATGATGCATCTAGGACCACTGCTTTTTTAGAAGTCTGTTACAGAGTCATGTTTCAAAGCTTTTGAAGTTTTTTTATTATTATTAAAAAGAAATTTGTTTCATGAGCTGAGTGTTAAGGGCCTTTATCTTTGTTTCTCTGCATCACGATGGCAACCCTCGTTCTTCCTCACAAGAACCAAGAACAGGGACAGTGACTCTCTTGGTCACTGCAGTGTCCTGGCACAGAGGATAATCGGAGGCCACCTCAGGGGCTTGGGAGTGCTGGTCCGACAGGAAAGGGCAAATGAACAGAATTGGTCTGGTTCTATATTATGCCTTACATTTATTAAAAACAAATATACAGTGCATTTTACACTAGAAATAAGTTTAAATTTAAACTATTGACGAGAAAATCCAAGGTCAGAAAAGGTGAATTTCTTGGGGGCAGAAGCTGTTCCTGGTGAGTCAACCTGGTGTCTGAGTATCCCCGCTCACTCCTCACAGCTTGTCTCATCCCATCTTGGGGGGTGGAGCAGGAGGTGAGAAATCCAGGCTGAACCCTGAAGTTCTCGGTGAGCTACGAAGAAAAGTGTCGCCTCTCCCCAGCTGTGAAAGCTCAAAGCTCTATTTGTGGTGCCCACACCACAGCATGGCTTCATCAGCTCCTGTCCTCTCAGATGAGTCAGCACCAACTTTTCCTTTTCTTCACCTCCTGCCTCTCTCCCCAAGGTCTCATGTCTCTCCACTGTTGGTTTTCTTTCATTTCCAAGTCCACAGTCCTGCTCAGACTTCCAGTTTCTCGTGTGGCCTACCTTGCAGCCTTCCAAAGCCTCCCAATCTCTGGAACATGGCCTGGCCAACCCTTTCTGTCACCACCATCCTTAAGTTCTCCTGGCTTCCCAGACATTTGGAATGAGGCCCCATCCTCTGTCATCCCCACTACACGGATTCCAGGTGTGTGGGTAGCAGGAAGGCAGCTACATGGGTAGAGTGGCCCCCACTCCCACAGAGAACACTTGTTAATGTCTCTCTGCACACAATTTCTGTGGCTATACTTTGTGAGTCTTTATGCTCTGGGGAGTAACTTGAAATGAAATGACAGCGTCGCCACAGCGGAGATAAGACGTGATTGGGGAGAGGCTGAGAGGTGGAAGATAGCTATCCACATCATGGATTCCTACAGCCTCCGCCCTGCCAGGAGGAGCAGGTACAAATAGCAGTTATTTCAGTTCCATTATGCTTGCATTCCTGCTAATCTGCCCCATAACTTGTCCAAAGCATGTATCCCCCTTTGACAGATGAGGAACCCTAAGGCTCCATTGGGCCCAAGACCATATAGTGAGTTAGAGAAAAAGCCTGTTTGGCCCCATGGCTTTTGTTCTTCCCTTTTGTAGGTGTTCTGGGTAATCTGGAGGGGATCAGTGTTTTGAGTAAAAGGGTTTGTGTTAGAATAGCACATGCATGCAAATAGGAATCAGTGGGGTAATGGGAGAAAATGAACTTGAAACAAGACCAGATAAGTAAAGTATCTGCTAAGCACAAGTAAGAAGAACCAGGATTTCCCTGTGCAAGGTCGGGGAGGACCACTTGGCTGTATTTTTTCTGTCATTATTCCCCAGCTCTTAGACTTTGCACTGGATAATGCTGCCCACGTTCCCGGTGGAGAGTGCTAGGGAAAGGGTGGCCAGTCGTAGTCATAGGATAAAAGCCACAGGAGGATTTCGAAATTCCCTTTTCCTTTCGGTATGTATTTTTTCATCATTACTGAGCCTGGTTGACTCTTTTTAAACCTCCCATCGCTGTGAACTAGCTCATGAAGACACAGGTGGTTTGTCAGGCCATCCAGGTACTACTGAGACAGCACCCCCCTCTCACCTCCCCCCGCCAGTCCCTGGTTCAGAAAGGAAGCACTTCCCCCGGTGAGATCCAGAACTTCTAGTTTCACTTCATTAAATACACAGTACAAAAGAAAGAGGCTGTCGAAACGCAAGCAGTGTTCGAAACAAACATTGGGTTCCCACTGCCACCGTAAGCAGAATAGTTGAAGTGCTCCGGGATGCCAGCTAAAATGTTGTGTCCAGGAAAGGCCAGGCACTTGGGCCAAGTGGCTGAGGTTACTGCTGAGACCACAGTTGTTCTTTGTGTCCTAGGTAAGCATAGCCACAGTCACAGGGGCCAGGGTAGAAAGGGACCTGGGAGCCAGCTCCTCTAGTCCAGAGGTTTCATACTAACAAGTTCCTTGAAGCTCAAGGGGTGGGAGGGGACTGGCCTAACCTCTCCATCTGCCTAACCAGAGTGACTCTTTTCATTTGTCCTGCAGTATTTCACATCCATGTAAAGTTTTGTTTGAAAATAGTCTTCTGCAAGTGAAAATACAAAAAAGTTTGAAAATAGTCTTCTGCAAGTGAAAATACAAAAAAGTTTGAAAATCACTCCAACCACTGTGTTTTTTGATTCGGGAAACTCAGGCCCACAGAAAGGGGGTGACCATCTAGTAAGTGGGATCCAGGCTGTCACCCTACCTCAGACACTGCCCATGGCTGGTGGGTTCCTGAGAGCCAGGCAGCATTCCCAGCAAGGGGGCTCAGTACATGTTTGTAAAATAAAATAGTTGTTTCCTGAATGGCCATTGGGTGACACTGATTTAGGTCTTATTTCAGCTTGTCTAGAGAGGTGAATTCAGATTCAGGTAAGCAGAAGTCTGATAGTCGTGACTATGTCTGGAAGATGATGCATCAGACTATTAACAGGGGTTAAATCTGGGGTGGGAAGCTGCCAGAGTTCTGATCTTTTCTTGGTATTTGAGGGGTTTTGTTTATGGCAATTATATATTATTAGAAAATAATCTAGTTCTTTTTCAGTAGCAGATACTGATGGATGGGTGGATGGGTGGATAGACAGATAGATAGATATAGAGAGATATATATATATAAAATTCTTCTGGTCTTCAGACCTTGGGGACCTCTAACCCCCCTGAGGAGGGCCCAGGCTTGACATGTTGACCGCACCCAGTTTAGGGTTTCATCTGCCTAGGCTTTAACTTTTCCCTTCTGAGAAGAAGGGCTTAGCCCCAAGTCCTTACTTTTTCCACGTTTTCTGACTTCTGTGTGTGGTGACCAATTGTAAGAAGGCTGTTTTGATCTGGAGAATGCTTTTGGCTGATCTAGTGCAGATATCAAGGAATGCTAAGACAGAGTCACAGGCCGGAATCAGCCACGTGCTGTCAGGAGGTGGGGTTTAAGAGCTGCAGCAGCTCTAATGGGGGTCTTGGGAGTATTTTGGATCCTCTGGGGGTGACTCCCAGGAGAGCATTTACTTTTTCATTTCATAGTATGTCAGAGAACTGCTGATGCAAGAAAGAAGCAAATTGCCACTCAGCGAGACCATGTCGTTTGTTTAATAATTAGTGTATCCATCCCTTCTGCATACCCATGGCAGATTAGAAGGGGTGGCTCCTCCACTTCCTAGCTGTGTGGCTTACATAGGTGCCTGGACCTCTCTGAGAAGTTCAGATGGGGCTGGTCTTTCTGGCTGTCATCCTCTCCTCACTGCTCACTCTTTCTCCAGTCCTTTCCATCTGGCCTCAGCCTCTGTGCCTTCAAGTGCAAACAAAGGGCACGCTCAGGCTTTATCTTAACCACCTCTTCATCTGAAAATGTACTTCCTCCCTTGGCTTCTAGGACCACCCCTGACCTGGGCCTCCCCCCCACCCCCCATCAGACCCTCCCTGGCCTCCTGGCCTCCTCCTCTCCATTACCATGGTGCTCCTGGGGCACTGCACTGACCCCTTACACCTTTATTCTCTGTGTCGTAGGCTAGGTCATTCTCAGAGCTCCATCTATTCTCTGTCCTTTTAGCTCCCAATCCAGCCAGCTCTGGCTCCATTTATCCAGCTGCCCCTGTGCATCCAATATTGCACATCCAAAGCCAATCCAGTGATCTCCAGTTGCTTGGGCTTTCCCCAGTGGCAGCCCCATTATCCACTGACCTGCTTCAGCCTGAAGCCTGAGAGTGAACACCTAACGGTCCCCGTTTTTTCTCTTACCTCCCTTATCAACACACATTACCAACACTTGCCGATTTAATCTCCTAAGGACCTTAGGTTCATTCATTTTTCTCTCCATCATACCTTAAGAATCACCATTCTTTTCTCTCCTTTATCTCTGCTGGTATTTTCTTGGCAACAATCTCTCTGGGACATCTTGGCCAGCCTTGTACACCTTTAATTGGCCTTCTCTTCCCAGACACTTGCGTTTGGAGCTTCACTAAAGGCTTTAGCTTTCTTTGTTGCTGCCTTCAGGAACCTGTTTGTTACCTACCTTCCAAGAATGTTATAAAAGGTTTAGTTTTCTGAGGGCATTCAAGAACTCAAGAGTTGTCTCATTTGTCCAGAAGGGAAACAGAAATGCAGGTGGCTTTTGTTCCTGCCCATGACCATTACTGGAAACTGTTGGGGATTGGGGCCCCCAGGCACACCGTCCCCAGCTTCCACCATTTTCCCTGGATTGCTTGGGACACTTCACATTCTCCTGAGAAGGCCCCTTAAAGCCACCCTGGTTTACTTATTCCTGCCACATGGACTCCAGAAAACTGTCTTTATATAGACTACAGAAACCATGAACAGTGACAGAGCATATTGCTTACCTGATCAGCTTCTTCCTGTTCTTTCTGTCATTCTTTTTGAAATTAATGAGTCCGGATTCCTTCTTATAAGACATCATCTGAACCTGCTTGTCTTAATTATGTTCTTATGCCTTTTGATTAAATGACCTTAATCAAATATCTCTGAAGTAGGGGTCATTTATGATAAACATTGTCAGAACTTAAGGCAGCAGTTTACTTGGCAAGTGATTTTCATCACAGAGTATAAAAACAAGTGTAAAAAATGATCCTACAGACTATTATAAAATGTCTTTACATAGTAGTCATCAGAGATTAGATTTACTTGCACAAAACTCTTGTTGATATTTAAAAAGCACATTGGTCTGGCCCTAGTCCCATAGGCAAGACGATACCCTGGTGAACACAGAGCAATTTGTGTTTATGGGGACTTAGCAGATTGGTGGGTAGTTTGTAGTAAGCTTGGCAGTGCTTGTTCATATTTATCCAAGAGCTGCAGGGCCATCTGCCTATTTTACATTTGGTGGAGATGTCTGACCTTCTGATGGAGGAGAGCTCCCAGGGAGGCCGTACATGTGAGGATGGCTGGAAGGTGACTGTAGACACTTCCTGAGTCACTGTCCTCTGTTCTAGGTCAGCAGTAGGCAAGGGAGCAGGAGGGAAGGCTGCTCAGAATTGGGTCCCATGCTCTCGAGCCTGGCTAATGTTCGCAGAGTCTCCCTTTCAGGCCTTTGGAGTGGACAGCAGCCCATGCCTCTGGGCAGCCAGGCCCAGCTGCTCAGGCATATTGCAGTAAGTCATTTTTTTCCTGGTTTGTCTCTGCCCAGCCTGCCGTGACCAAGCCTGGAGGGGCCTTGAGCAGATCTGGAGGTGGCAGTACCAAGGTGAATGCAGGAGCTGTGTGCTTTCCAAGAGAGAAAGTGAAACGACATTCCCAAGATACAGGACTTTAACTATGATTTCCACCCTCTTTTCCTGCCATCCTTTTTTCCTTCTTTCTTATGGCCCCCCTACTGCCTTCTCTTTCTCCTCTACTATGGCCCTGTCCTTACTTTGTGTCCACCCATAAAACTGTGTTCCCCTTTCAGTGTTCCTGTTAGCCTCTTGTAGAAACTTGTCTGGTATGTTCACCAAAATGGGCCTGCCCCCCGGGACCCCTCCTCGGCACACCGTGTGCACTTCAGCCTGCCCTGGCCACTTGTCTTATTTCCTTCCCATTTTACAGACTGCCACCTAGTCTGAGAAGTGGAGGAGGCTGGCTAAGCACAGCTCAGAGCCCATGCTCTGGGGCCAAGCTTCCTGACAGTCCTCAGGCTCCTCCCTTCCCGGAATGAGGATCTCAAGGAGAGTTCACTGTGGGTCAGTGTCCAGTCCTAAAGACTCCATGCTCCTACCCCGAGCCCCATTCAGTACCTACTGAGCAGCTCTCACTGGCCTGGCTTCTGTTCCCCAATCTCAGGATTTGCTGGGCCACAGGAGCACACACTGCCCAATGTCAGTCACTTGACTTCAGCTGCTGTGTCTTAAACCTAGCACTTAAAGTAAGACTCCAACTTGGGACCATGCACCCTCCCACCCCACCCCAGTACCTAGCATAGCCTGGAACTGTACCATCATGAGTCTCAGCAAAGATCACCTTCTGTTTCACTACATGTTTCCTGGGTGTCGACAGTACCTGGGATACAGAGGTAAGGTGGTCATTTCCTGCTCCTGGGCGTGAAGAAGGTTCACCCAGAACTGCCTGAAAGGCATCTGTCATCCTAACCTACCACCAGCACCTCCAAGCATGGGAAAAGCCATTTTTTCATCCCACTTCGGCCTGTAGAGTTTCAGGAAGGACAGAAAGGGATGGGGTTGGCTTTTCTGACTTCAGTCTTCCTGAAGATGAACCCATCACTGTTGAAAAAAATTGGCCCTTTGGAACAAAGAAAGTGGCTTCAGAATCTGGTCCCTGAGCAGACCCTGGTGGGTCAGAGGGCTTACTTCTCAGTAGGCTGTGTGGTACGTGTGGGCAGGGAGCTGCTTCCTTGTTTAAATGTCAACGTCCAGCTCTTTCTTCCTCCTTTTCTTAAGGAGAGTTGTTATGTCAAGGGCATAAATCTCTCAGGTTTATGGCAGAGCTTTGAAGTGTGTTTCCTCGTGGCCTTTGGGCCACACCTCTGTGGGGGTGCCTCCTGTAGCATTTCCCTCCTCAAGAGCCTGGCACACCCAAGAGCCTGCCAGCTTCCTCCCAGTTTTGCAGACAGGCAGGAAAGACACTTTGGCCACTGCCATGCCACCAAATCCTGTGTCTTAGAGCATCTGCTGTCCCTGTGCCAGCTCAGAGTGGGTGATCTGATGGTTGGGATATGGGAAGGGGACCAGTTCCTAGGGTCTCCATCTATTACCTTGGTGTGCTTCCATGAGAAGCAGCTCTTACCTCCTCTCTCTCAGAATTTTTATCTCCTCCTGGCCTCATCATAGCTGCACCTATGTATGGCCCTTTGAATTCATTGACTGCTACTGATCCGTGGCCTGTTAGGAACCGGGCGGCACAGCAGGAGGTGAGCGGCAGGCGAGCAAGTGAAGTTTCATCTGTATTTGCAGCCACTCCCCAGCACTAGCATCACCACCTCAGCTCCACCTCAGATCATCAGGCATTAGATTATCATAGGAGCACCGGTACGTGGTGCCAGAAAGGCTGGGGACCACTGTTCTAGCAGACATAGCAATTCAGGAGCTGACTTTTCTTTGATTTATGTTAGCTACATCCAGACAGGATTGCCACCACTCCCAGAGAACACCCCACGATTAGAGAGTTTGAGTATGGTTACTGTTCCACCGAGGCCAGTGACAGACCGCCTGAGAAGACCCCCTGACAGAGTATGATGTGCTCATCTGCGGTAGTAGGGCCACTGCCACGATTAAACACTCCCAAGGGTCTGTACTGCCCTGTGAGTGGTCTGGCTGCCTAGTTTAAGATTACTGACAAATATATTGAATTGGGTCTTATTTAAAAATATATAGGTTTTGAAGTATTTAGGTTTGGAAAGAAAATTAAACCCTTTATCCCAACCCAGGGCCTGTTCGTTTCGTTAGTGTTGTGTGTGTGCGTGTGTGTGTGTGTGTGTGTGTGTGTGTGTGTGTGTTAGAGTCTCTATTTTGAGCTGTTTAGAAAAGCAGCTGCCCTGACTTGAGACACATGTGTCTTAAGCTTATTCCCCGATGTTAGCACTAAAATAGAAATCGGACTCTGCAGCATCTCTCACATGCAACTTGTCAATGAAACCACTTCCAAATGTTTTTCCAAGCCTGCCAGTTTAACCCAGCTTCTTTCTCATCCGCCTCATGGGGAATATAACATTAGTTCTAAAGACTTTAAACAGTTTTGAACCTGGAGAGCAACATATATTTCATATACATTGAAATTTGAAAATGTTCTTGTATAGTCAGTCATTCTCATCCTGCATTAGAGGGCTCCAGAAATAACAGGTTGTGGGCACATAGAGGCCATAGCAAAGTGAGCAGCCTTGCCTTACAGGCACCTGATTTTCTCCTTCAAACATTCGTCTCCGCTTTAGCAAACTGTTTATTTGGTTGGGTGTGTGCAGTTCCCTGTAAGGCTGATGGGGTGGCAAAGTATTCATCAGTATTTAGTTCTTTTTAAATATTATTTACTTTTGACCGATGTCCTGCAGGCTTCACTCATTTGGGGAGTTCACGGGTTAGCTCGGGGTCTCTTAAGAATGATAGAGCCACCCACCTGCCAGGCTCAGGCTGGACGGGCCTGCCATAAGCGTTTCTCTTAGGTGCCCCTAAGGGGTCCAAATGACCTGTTCCTCTTGAACAACATCATGTTGGATTTTTGGGTTGTCTTTTCACAGAATAGCTCTTGGTTATTTGACTATGAGTTGGGGGAAGGGTAGGGAGTGGCAATGCTTTCTCCACCTTTAATTTCTTCAATAAACATTTAAAGTAAAAACATCCTATTTGCCAGGCCCTGTGCTAGGAGTGGGAACATCAGTGAGATATGGCCCAGCCTACACAGGACTGTCAAGGAGGGTCTCAGACCTGTAAACAGGGTGTCTTGGATCTTGAGTACTGGGAACACAGGACCAGCACCCATTTCTCCCTGGGGTGTTGGGTGGGCTTCATGCAGGTGATGAACTAGAGCAGCCTAGGCATATTCTAAGGCCTGTTGTCCTTAGAGTTTATGTATATGTCTTGGACGTGCTCCTTTTGCCTTCTTTCTTGCTATATTGCCATTATTTCATGTTTACTCTCCTGAGGAACTCCAGCTTAAGAGGCCAGGATGATTTTTCTGGACACGCAGGCACAGGGCGCACAGCAGGCACTCAGTGTGTGCTGAGCAGAAGTCACTCCTTCCCCCTAGAGAGAGGGATCACAAGTTTGCCCGAAGTCACGAGCCCTAGCCGCCACTTGGAAGTGCCTGCTTACTAATGAACTGCTTTTACTGAATGCACTAAAGTTTGAGAGGGGCAGACCACCCATCTTGTATCTGCAAATAATAACAATTCGATTGCCTTATTGAAAGGTGCTTGGGGTTGAGGGGAAGGAGCTCTTGTGCCGTGGACAGAGCTGGGCTCTCCCAAGGGTCAGAGGCCTGGGTTCCATGCCAGCATCAGGTCGTCCAGGCTTTTTAAGCCTCAGATTCCTCATTCTGAGTGACATACTTGCCCACCTCATAGGCCGTTAAATGCGAGGGATTCATGAGGTATTAAGGTCACCATGGCGTCACTTAGGTTAAGTTGGAACCTCAGTTTTAGAATGACCTCGGATGTGAAATACCACCCTTTTCCCTGAATTACTCCATGCTTTGTGTTATAATTGAGGTAGTCTGGGTTTCCTAAAAAGTACAACTTAATCCTTTGTCACCCTTAACATACATCTGGATGAAGAGCCAAAAAGATTTTCCAAAAGGCAGAGTGTAGAGTGGGTAAGTTGCCTCTAGCTGTCAGGGTGGCTTCTCCCCTAGGCAGATGGGTTTAGCAAGGTACAAACAGGAAGGTTAGCCTGACCTGGTGATGAAAATGGATCATACGAACATGAGTTAGACTGCTCAGGTCATCTGTTTGCAGCTGAGCAAGTCCCACCCCCGCCACATTCTATATTCCTGTGGACTAGGAGAAAATGTCAGGTTTCAGTGTTTATAAGAAAAAATAAATTTTGGTGATAAATCAATTCATAAATAACCACAAATGACAATAAACTTTCATCCCCAAAGTTTTCTGAGCTTTTAAAAAGTAGATTCATATTCTACACCTCATTTAATGTTCACAGCAACATTTTAGCTAGAGTTATTTCCCAGGTGAGGAAACTGCCAAGGTGATGCCTGCCAGGGTACACAGGTGGGCAGTGATGAGGCTGACATGGCCTCCGATCTCCTGGCTCCTTCCACATGGCCTAATTTCCCAAATGTGAAGCAGCGCCTCTCCTCACAGGTACACATACTTGTGACAGGGGAGTGGTAAGGAGAAGAATAAGGGACTAGATCAGGGGGCCCCAAACTCTCTTTTAAAGGGCCAAATACAGTATTTTAGGCCTGGGGCAAAATCAGTTATTAGGTAGATATTTATAAAACCATTTTATGTAAACATTTAAAAGTGTAAAAACCACTACTAGCTCACAAGTCGTAAAAACACTGGCAGCCAGCTGTAGCTTGTGATCCTGGGGTGGATGGTCTGCTGCTTGTTGCAGGTGTAATTCTGCAGTTTATGTCCCCCTCATACCCCTCATTTGCCTTCTGCAGAAGGCTTCTGACTGGAAAACACTGGAGACTTGAGAACTAGGCCTTTGGTAGAGTTAAGAAGGTCCCATAGAAAACTCCCACGGATGCATCAAAAATATCTCTTTTCAGTGCTTCTTACTAATGTCATCGTTCTTTCCTCATGAGCCTGGCTGCTTGGCCCAGTGGTGGGCCTCAGGGCCCTAGGTCCAGAGTCCTGTGCGGTTTGCATGTGCCTTCTAGAAAGAAGAGTTCTTCTGACCATTTGCAGGTGCCTGCCTGTGCCAGCCTTCCCAGTTTTTTCTTCTCTTCTAAATTCAGTGCTGCCCATCTCTGAGGTTTGGAAAAGCAGGGACTGGCCAAGCCTTAGTGCTTCCCTGACCTGCGGAGCCACCTTTGTGTCATTTAAGGCTTGAATCTGGACTGCTGGCCTCTTTCTTCTTGAGGCCAGTTTTCCTGCCATGTGGTTCCCAAAGCTCTGCCTCATCAATTCTGAGTTTGTCCTTTCTACTTCATCCACCGTGGACCCCCAGCCCACCTCTGACTGAGGCTGGGGACTCTTGAGGGGACAGTCAACAGCACAGCCTATGGGAAGCACATAGATCATTTTGCCTTCTGGAAAGATCATGTCCCTTTCTGGAACCTGCTCCTGGAGGCGCAGGAGGTACGGCCTCTGTTAGGCCCCTTCATTGAAGAAAGAGCAGCTCAGAGGGTCCCAAAGAGAAAAACAGTGAGGAATGAGTGGGTTGTGTGGGTGAGCCAGACAGTCGGTTTTTAGGGATGATGGAAGATTAGCTTGGAAAGATAAGGCCACAGGAGTTTAAGTTTGTGATTATTAGCTGGTCACCTTGGGAAGCAGTAGGTACAAGCTTTCCAGGTGGAGCTGCATCCTTTAAGAAAGAAAGCCACTTATATTTTGTTCCAGAATCTTCTTCCTTTTAACCTGGGAATAAAAACAAAGATTGGCAGGGGTTAACTGGCACGTAGGTCAATCTCCATTCTTTGGGCCCACTTCAGTGGCTCCAGTTGCTAATCCGTTTTTGAATGACCAGGCCAGTCGTCTAGTTACGGTTTAAACAGGGAAGCCTTATTAGAATCTCTCAACTGCTAAACACACTGCGCTCTTCCCTTAAAGGAGAACCCCGGAATGCCAGTCAGTACCTATGAGAACCCAGGTAGAGTGGATTTTTTTTTTTTTTCAGGGAAAATAAGGTTTTCAGTGAATGAGTTTGACTCTTCAGCTTCAGAACTGATTTAATCTAGAACAAGATGCCTATGGCAGGATTGGAATAAAACTGCTAGATATATCAGATTAAATGTCACTGCAACTACCACAGCAAGAAATCACACATGCTGGGGGCACAGGAGCAACAAGCAACAGGGCCTGCTCATTTACCTCAAAGCTCACACAGGAAAAGAAAGATGTGTGTGCAAATGACACGGGGTGGGACTAATATAGAGTAGACTGCAGTGGAAAGCCTTCACTTTTCCAGATTTTCCATGTGGAAATTTTTTTTATTTCTTTTTTAAATTCATTATTGTTGCCATCCTCAGTGCAGTGGCTCTCAACCAGCTGCCTTGGTGTCACTCTCTTTAACTCTGCCTCTGCCCTCTGCAGGGGCATAGACCTAGGTGCCCCCTCAGTCTGAACTTTTTATGTCAAGTTGCTCTTAACCTCTGAGTTTTAGTCCCTCTGCTCTCTCAGGTTATACCACTCACCAAGGCCTTTGGTTTTTTCCGTAGGTCTTATCTTGTTGGCCGTTTTAGTACCTGTAACTTTTCTGTCCTGTATCTTCTTTCCCTTTTCTAATATGCAGATGACCCCCAAAGGCTCTGTCCACAGGACCCCCTCGCCTCCAACCCATAGTCCCAGCCCCCAGGGCCTCATTTCTCCAGATGATGCTGTCCTTGTGGAGAGTCCTGCGAGTACTTCCAGAAGCAAGTACTTCTTTACTGTTCCAGGCCTGTTCTTATCCTGTACCCCTCACACCCGGCTGTAGGGCCACCTACCACATCACACCAGCTTTACCTTTTACACGACTTCATCTCCACCATCTCTTTCCTCTTCATATCACTTTTCTTGCCAGATCCTGTTCGTCTTGGTTCTGGAGAACATCGTGTTCCTTTTACTTCTCAGTTGCCACTGCCCGGGTTCTGGTTTCACCACCTTTGCCTAGAATTAATTTCCTAATCAATGTCCTCATCTTTATGTTTTCTCCCTCCAGCTCATCATGTAAACTACTCTCAGGTGAACCTTCCTAAAGCAAGCCCCAATCCGATCCTGTGTTCCTTTGCCGTGGGCGGTGGCTCTCCTCATCTCTTAGGCCATGTGAGTGGCCCAGATGGCCCTCAGGGGCCTGGTTTGGCTGACTTTGTCTCCCACACTGCTCACCCCGTGTTGGTTTTCCTTGAATATACCTTTGGCTCACTTCTTTCTTTCCTTTGCTTATTCTGTTGCCTCTTCATAGAAAACAGCCCCCCACCCCTACCCCACCTGACATGTGCCTGTCTCAAGCCTTTCTTGATCCAGCAAGAATGGCCTTCTCTCTCTTGAGCATCCATTATATTTTACTTATGACTTTCTTTTGTCCCACCCCGTGTCATTTGCACACACATCTTTCTTTTCCTGTGTGAGCTTTGAGGTAAATGAGCAGGCCCTACTCCCTGCTGCTTCCCGCATTTGGAGTGACTCTCAGTCCTTATTTGCAGGAGCACCTGAAGGTTGAGTCTCACTGTCCTGCTCTGCTGTGAACACGCATATGTGGTGACAAGGCCCCTTTACTTAGGTAGGATAAGTAAGACACATGTAGGGATGTAATGGTATCAAATTGCACACTTAAGGTGAACAAAACAATGTTTTCAAGAAGAGAGACTAAAGTACAGTTAATGTGACATCATGACTTTGCACAGGCTGGCCCTTTATAAGATCTTTTTTTTTTTCTTTTGGCAGGCACAGGTTCATGTGTAGTATATCAGAAATAAATTGAGTTCTTGATCACTCATCACAGTTCAGGCTCGCCAGAGGTGAGGTCAGGGTTCCAGATAGCAAGGGAAAGAAAGAAGGCACGGGAACTCCTTGGCCACACCTACTCCAACAGGTCTGAGTGAGTAACCAGTCTGTCCCATACAAAGACTTGGCCCACCACCTGTGGTAGGTTCAGATGAAATATAGCTTAGGAAACAGCATGGTGTAGTAGCGTTGGCGCCAGCCAGCCCCCAAGTTTGCATTATGGCCTGATAGCCTCAGGTGAAACACTGCCTCTCCCAGCCCCAGATTTCCTGTGTACACCGCGAGGATAATTCCACACACCTCAGGTGAAACACTGCCTCTCCCAGCCCCAGATTTCCTGTGTACACCGCGAGGATAATTCCACACACCTGAACTGTACTGATAAATACATGGAATAGCCCAGTATGGCACCTGCCATGATGCTGACCACATGAAATGATGCCCTTAGAATTTCTCTCAGGTGTCACCTATCACCCTAATGTACCTGCTGTGGGAAGGCTGTCAGGGGGCAGCAGAGCAGTTTAGTTCTGAGAAGGGCAAGGAAATGGCTCAGTCCAGACCAAGGAACAAGCCTCTTTCCACAAGCAAAACGATTTAACTAGGCCTAGGCCGGATCTTAAACCCCAGCCTCTGCCCTTTGCCTTTTGCCTTGCACCCTCCACCTCTTCTCTCTTAACATAGGATCTTTCTCCTTCTCTGTGCTGGGTGTGGGGGACAGTTTGGCTAGCCTTCTTGAACTTCTTTATCTCTAGTGTGTGTTTCTGTTAAATTCAGACTTTCTTAGTTGGGTAAAAGCTTTTAGCATTACTAAGATTCCTTTTGTATTGCATAATGTCCTTGCCATTTAAAAGATTAGCAGGCATAATTTCAGTGAGCCTTCGTGAATGGCATGCCTCACTTAGCTTAATCTCTCTTTGGTACATGTTAAAACATATCAAGAGAGTGTCTTTAGCATATGTGGGGATCTCGAAGATGAAAAGTCATTCTGATCTGACCTCTCAGAACAGTAGACTTCTTTTAAAAAAAAAAACAACAAAAAAACGTAGTGAGCAGCCTCCCTTGCTGTCAGTACCAGATTCCCTGATATAAAAATGCCACACGCTTACAGGATGGGCATAGGAAGTCATGCCCACGTCATCTGGGAGAAGAGAGCAAGGTACCAAGTTTAGAGTAACAATGGAGGAAGCCAGTGAAATTAATGGACTTTCCCTGGCTACCAGCTAGCAGGCAGAGATCACATTTGGAAACTTCTCTTTGGGAAAAGCCCTCTGTTAAGACGTCATGAACTGCGTTTGGCAGCCTGAGGGAAAGACCTTAGAGAGCAGGGGTTACTGAGAGCATGCTGGTTGGCCAGAAGTCAGTAGCATGGAGCAAACACCCAGTAAATGCCAAGCCCCTGACTAAGTGCCCAGGAAGAAATTATAGCCTTGTCATCAATCAGGTTAGATACCTGAGTGCCTACCTATAACAAAGGAACACTTTGCAGACCACATAGGTAAAAGACATAGAGGTTTAAAGGCTCTGAGTACTGCACATGTAGACGAGGATAATGTCATGAGATCATCATTGTCATTCACAGTAACAGATATATTGAGGACCTACTGTGTTCATTCAAAAATATTTATTGGATACCTACTGTATGCCAGATATTGTTCTTATAAGGCTAATAACATGATTCCTAACAGGAGAGAAAACTGAGGTTCAGAAAGGTGAAAGTTTAATAAGCAGCCTAATTCATACAGTTGTTAAATGGCAGAGCTGGAATTTCAACCCAGGTCAATTTGAATTTTCTGTAAGGATGACTTTGCAGGTGTGCTTACATAAGAACAGGAGATTCGCAGAGTGACTGCACTGTGCATAGCATTACTTGAGTCAAATCTGTATTTAGGTAATACATGTATTGAGTATTAGTTATTTAAAGGCCACACCCAGAAGAGCTTGTAGTCTGGAAGAGGGGGAAGGAGACGGTGGAAATGGAGTTGATTCTTGTGTGTGTGTGTCTATATGCATGCACATCTGCATGATAAAGAGTGTCCCAAAGAGGCTCAGGTGAAGTACTAGTGGAGCTGAGAGGCTTGTGTGTTTGTACAGCAGTGACTTGCCGACTGTTCCAAATAATGCCTATTGGAGGCTTTCCGTTTACATTGCACAGTCTAAGGCATGTATTATATTTTAATTTATTGAACTTTATTTCTACAACTCCTCAAAAGGATATTTTGTTTGGAAGAAGCCCTCTCTGGATATATCATTTTAGAGTGTATGCTGCCATCTATTCTCATAGTATTCCTACCAAGTAGTGGGAATCAGATAAGAGCCTCATGTTACAGAGAAAAAATCATAAGAAGGAGATATTTCAAAGTACTACCAAGCCCAGGACTTGACGTGCAGGGAACATTTGCAGTAGGGCGTACTCTGATTTTGTAATCCTCTGCCTGGCAAAAGCCACTCATTCCCCTAAACTCTTTCCCCAAGATAACCAAGTCATGAATGCCTTTCTGGAAAGATTTGACGCTTTCCTAGGGGAGCAGTGGTGTGGAGAAGATGGCCTCTTCTGCCTGTTTCGTTAACTCCTTCTGTGAAAGAGCCACCGTGTGGAATTGCTACCCAGCCAGCGCAGGAGACTGAATGCTCCCTCATTCGAGGGGAGAGTTTTTATTATTTTATCTAGATTCTTGAGTTTAACGTACACATTTTATTATAGATAATTTTGGACTATAGAAAAGGGCTCTTCCAAAGGATATTCCAAATTGTTTCATCAAATGACGTTTTG
Source organism: Pteropus vampyrus (assembly GCF_000151845.1). Classification (NCBI taxonomy): domain Eukaryota; kingdom Metazoa; phylum Chordata; class Mammalia; order Chiroptera; family Pteropodidae; genus Pteropus; species Pteropus vampyrus. The sequence continues at coordinate 2,517,466 of NW_011888974.1, read as the reverse complement.
AGCATAGGTGGTCACGTTGTTGATATCACATTATTTACTTTTATAAATGGACCATCCAGTGGTCCTCCAAATACACGAACATTTCCCAGCAGACACCCTTTTGTTTACACAGAGTCTCAAGGAGCCACCTGATGGAAGTAATTATGTGTCTTAGGCTGCTGTGTACATCTGCCAGTGAATCCTTTTAGCCTCAGGTTGGACAGCTGGATGTTTGAACCCTGGGCTCTACTGCCAGTTTTCTTTACTTACCTTTTGTGGACCTTCAGCATCTTTTTAAAGGTTATGTGTACAGACTTTGCACTTCCCACAAGGGGAACATAAAAGTAAAAGAAGGTAGACTGATAACTGTACTTTACCCTGTAGCCTCTCTGGCTGGACTCCGTGAAGGTATGGCCTGGGGTCATGAAGAGGCCAGCTCCTGGCAGCCCCCAGCAACCAGACCTCCCAGACCCCTCTGCCTGGGAGGACCAGCTGGCCCATGCTCTTCCTCTGGGCAGCTGCAGTATCTTCACTGTTCCCTTTCTACAGCATGCCCTGCACCTGTGCCCTATTTCCTCTCCATGCCCACCTCTATTTTTTCACTCAAAGCTCTAGTATACCTATCACCCCAGCCCCAACCAAAGCCATCTCTCTCTGAAACCTGGAGCATTCTGTCCCCCCTTTTCTTTGTCCTGCTCCCACTCTGTGTCCTTGGGGTGGAACAGGCCTAGGGCCATTCATCTTCACATCTTTATAAGCTTGACTCTCAGTATACTTTTACTGAGTAAGTGGTTGGATGGATGGATGGATGGATGGATGGATGGATGGATGGATGGATGGATGAATGGATAGATGGATAGATGGGTAGATGGATAAATGAATGAACGTAGTGAACATTCTTAAACTCTCTTAGCTAGTCATGGAATTTCCCTGCAGTCAGCTTTTAGAAGCCTGAAAATATTTTTGGTATTTATCTCTTTAAAGAATATATGAAAAAAAAATCAGCACCAACCCCATGTTTTAGCTGATTCCCATTTGTGTGATAAGAAACATGATTCCTTGGGCAAGTGAACTTGTTCAGATTAAATGCTTGTGGAAATCTTTATATACCCTGTGTTGCTCAGCTAAAATACAGCAAGAACATAAATAGCTAGGTACTTTGACCTACCTCAAATATTTACTGATGTAAAACATTCTGTCCTCATACCAAAAAAAAAAAAAATCTCAAGCCTGGGGAAAAAAAAAAAAAAAAAAATCTCCAGCCTGGGGTTATGAATATCAGCACTGTCGTTGGGTGTACTATCTTATGTGGCTGAGTCATAGATTAAGAAAAATTTTTAAGAAAGGCAATAAGGTAAGAAAAACACTAAAGCTCAAGCTGAGATGATTGGAGATAAATAGATCTATATTTGCCATATATGGTAAGAAAAGAAAAGTCTGTGCAAATGCCTCGACATTTATGGACTTCTCTATGATTCATCTAGCAGGGCCAGCAGCTCCGGCCAAGAGATATAGAATTTGTTAAACTCTATCTCTTTCCTGAATTGTTTCACTACAAAGAAGCCATACTATGTATTCAAAAGAAAATTCCGGGACTGTGCAAAAAGTTAGTACTTGGTTACAGGCCTGAGAAAGATTGCTAGAGGAATTTCGAAAGTATTTTAAACCATTCGTTTACCAAAACACATACTAATTCTCTTAGTGTTAGCAATTATCTGCAGACCCAGGTTCACATATCCAGTATATTTTCTGTGACTAGTTACACTCCCTCTCACACCAGAATTCAAGGGATCTGTATTTTTCTGACTGAGTTATTCATATACATACTCTTCTCTCTTTAATCTCTTATGGAGTTAGATGTACTTCGTGGCTCCATTTCCAGGGACAGGATTAAAAATGAACACCCAGCCCTGTGTTTCCCTAAGTCCAGCGGTTTCCAACCTATGTCTGATTCTTACCATCCAGGGCCCTGGCACTCCGTAGGCAACAGGCCCTGTAAGAGGCCGACCTCTGTGGACTTCCCAGTGGGTAGCTCTTACAAGTACCTTTAGAAGCTTCATTTACGGCATCTCAAAGGGGCACTCAGTACTCCCTTCACTCACACCACAAAGCCACCCTTGCACACCCAGGATTTCCCATGGAACACCCTAATTTTGAAATGGCATACATGCCTAGAACTGCAAATTGGGTATACGCATCAATATTAAGAATTCTTTGCAGATATACCCCTTGAGTTATACAGACTAACAAGAGTGAAAAGTCAATGAATGAAGTATCTTTTGGACTTTGAGGCCACAGCATAATCAGCATGGCGAGTAACTCACCTTTTCTTCCTGCCCTTGTGGGGTATCATAAACTTCATCCCTGAGCTCTAGGATCTCTGAGGCCTGGGACCCCAGGAATAAGACTGGATAAAATTAAAGAGGTGGTTCCTGATGCCCTCAAATGGACTTCCTTTGGTTGATTGGGTCAGGTCCCCTTCCCAGCAGCATACTAATCTGCCATCCGGGATACCGAAGGGGACGAAAGCAGAGGACGAAGGCCAGGAAGCACCTGAGAATCCTTTCTTTGCCCTAGGAGCTTTTATTTCTCTTACATTGCTAGGTTTAAATAATATACTAGGAAGCCTCTGATCATCTTTAAACATAAAATCTGATTCCAAAGGTTTAAATTCCCTAGTTGCCCAAGTCACACATGTTTCTTAGACTTGGTTTCTAGCCATATGATATAAATAATTCCATTTAGAAATTAAGAAATTATGGTCTACATTTTATTTTCCCATAGTTCTGTAGTATTTTCCAAAAGGGAAAATGCATGTAAAAATTGTGAGGTCTCTGTTTGATATCCCATATGTATGGTACTTTCTGGTTGCTCAGGGGTCACCAGGCACGTTGTATTACTAGTAAAGATAGGGCCCTGCCAGTGAAAGACTCTGCCTCTGTTTCCATTTGTGCATTTGAGTGAGTGTTTGGGAAAGCGTTTATAGCGTGTTCCGCATCTACAAGTAGATTTTCCCATCATTTATTATTAATTACTCCTCTGAGCAGCTCTGCGAAGTGAGTAAATGTTAATAAACAATATATGCTGATTGTTAAGCTAAGATGAAGGTATATCTTTTCCACACTGCTTAATTTTAAGTAAGTTAGTTGCACACAAATGATGAATAAACTTGAAGTAAAGCCTTTGGATGGAGAAACAAAGGAAACTGAGACCAGGACTAGGAAGGAACATGTATGAGATCTGATTTTAAATCTTCTCTATCTCCTTGGCAAAATCTGTCCTTGTTTTGTGATTTGCCTGCCTGCTGAGTCTAACATCTTATGTCTGGGATCTGTGTGTGGGCTGTCCCTGCCCCTATAGTGTTGGTTTGAGACGATATTTTAAATCTCCCCAGTATTGGCTAAGATCTGTGACTTTGTCCTCTGATTATACAAAGTATGAATGCTTTTATAGAAATTTGGATATAGTATAAAGAAGATCTAGACATAAATGTTAACATGTTGCTGTAGATCTTTCTAATCTTTTTTTTTTGTTCATAAACATTACATATTTTACAACAGTAAAGATTATGCTGTACATCCTGTTTGGTAGCATGGTTTTTCCCCAACCATGAAAACCGTGTTTCATATAAATGAAAAAAATATAAAACAAATGATGGACCAGTAGGTTTTCTGCTAACACTTAAGCTTATAAAATAATTTTTTCTTTGAGAAATATGTATAGTTTAGCTATTCATTAGCACGTATCGTATTTATTTTCTTTGTGGGCTGTGCAGACTGAATTAACGCTTGGCTGATCATTTGGCCACATGGACGTCACCACATCAGGAAATTCTGCCACTGGAGAGCTAAGGGGGGTAACCGAGTTGCTCTGTAAACCTTAAAAAGTCATCTTACTTTTTTAAATGATCACTTGATTCCCATCCTCAGTTTTCAAAAGAATGTTTTTGATGTTAAAAGTATACAATTAAAGACAAATGGAAAGTAAGTCGTAATTCCGTTCGTCTACCATTTAACACTGATGTCGTCCTTACTATTCCTGTCCAAACACATGCTTATATCTATGTTTATTCCTTTTTACAAAAGGGGGGTCATACCGTAAACTCATTTTGTAGTTTGTGGCTTCTTTTTCCCTCTTCCTCCCCATTAAACCCCTCCTCATCTTCCAGATCTTAGGTCAGGTTCAGTGTTCTCCTGGGGGTGGTGATTTGTCTGTCTCTCACCCCACTAAGAGGATCACCTGTAATAGTGTGTGAGGGCCTATAATAGCTACCCAACAAATATTTGTTGAATAAATGCCAGTTATGTGCATTATTCCATGATATGGGCTATCCTTTGAAAATTAATTTTACTGACTAATATGCCATTGTATTGCTTTACTAAAATTTATTTAATAAGTACTTTCCTACCTTTGGCATCTACATTATTTCTGATTTTTTTCTTTTCTATAACACATGCTAAACATTCTTATGCATAAATCTCTGCCTACTTCTTTATCATCCTTATGGATAACTTCCTAGAAGTATAAGCATTAAACTGGAGGATTTATCTGTGCTCTAATTCAAAATAGCCCATTTGTCTAAATGTTAGGAGGGCCTAAGATCTGGAGTAAAATGCATAGTGGGTTTGTGGTGAAATAGGAGTAATGCTCCCAGGTTCTTTTCAGAGAGTCCCAGGGTAAAAAGGCATATCTGGGGCAAGTACCCTATCTGGCACATGAATCCCCTGTGCAGCAATTCGCAAAAAGGGTCAGTTTGCCAATGAGTCTGGGAGAGCATCTCTGTTCACTCATTCAGTCCTTAAGTATTCACTGAGTGTCTTCTCTGGACTGAGCACCATCCGTGGTCCCAGGAATGGAGTTGGGGTGTGTACAGTCCCTCAGTGGTCTACTAGGAGTCCAGCATTGGTTCATCATTTGTACTAGGATGTCAGCCCCATGAGGGCAGGGACTGCAGCTGGCTCATTCACTGTACATAGTAAATGCTCAAATTATGCGTATGCCGTTATCCCTCTCTTTGACAAACTCAAAACCTATTGATGTGTACATACAAAAACATCACAGCAGTATTTTCAAAGTTCTGAAATAAAACCAGAGGTTTAAACATGGGCATTTATTAAGATGGTGACCTGGAAGAATATTTTGAAATCACACCTAAAGCCATGTTAGATATATTTAGAAAATCAGTCAGAAGTACCTGGGGTTGCCTCCTCCCCTGCCCCACCACTGAAATCCTGGCTACCAAGAGTCCTGCTGTAATTCCCCGTGCCACTGGGCAGGGGTGATGCGAGCACAGGCTGTGAGAGCCCATGCTTCCTAGCCCTCAGGCCCACAGACGCCATGAGGTGCTGGGGGAGGACAGCTGTGGTGTCCTGGCAACAGTTGGATGCGATTCTGTGCTCCAAGACCAGACACCTTAGAGCTGCCATTTCTCTAACATTTTGGTCTCTTAAAATTGAAGACTCCAGAAGGCTTTTGTGTCTGTGTGTGTCTGTCAATAGTGGCTGTGTTAGAGATTAAAACAGACCTTTTAAAGATGAAAGACTACACAGGCACATGTGCTGTTACATCAGAGTAATGACGTTATCACATGTCACATAGCATCTGGAAAACTCCACTATACGTCTATCAGGGAATGAGAACGGAAAAGACAGATGAATCCAGTTTTGACCTTGTGGACCCCTGGATGAGTCTGAGGGAACCAGGAGTCACCAGACCTTACTCTGAGAACCGCTGGTTTAGTGGCATTTGGGCTCTCCCATACCACTAAGCGACTGCCATGTGTTATCAGGTCTTCCTTCAAACAGGGGCCTCTGTCCTGGGCACCATCCTTAGCTTTCATCACCTTAGGTTCAATTTCAGGCATTACCAATCTGATAAAACTGCCACTTTTAATCATCAAAAGTCTTTCTAAAGAATACTACCACTCACTCTTGCGAGAACCCAGCAGTTCTCCCCTCTGCCTTCGGGTGCCCTGAGGCTGGCCCTCTCCACTCACCACCAGGACCTTCTGCTTGAGCCCTGCACGTGCTCCCCTTTGCTCCTGCCCACCCTCCAGCTCCACAAAGCCAGGCCTTCCCATTACACAGTTTTATTAGATACAGTGCTAAAGGCACATCCATCAGTATTAGAGACTTTCTGCCAAGATGCAGAACATGTTTTAAATGGAGCAAAGAAATTTAAATGGGAAGAAATTATAGCATGAGTGAGTTTATCCCTTTCAAGATAATCTTATTTAATAACCAAAAAACTCACAAAGATGTGCATTTTATCCAGCTACAAAGGCAGCATGGCAGGTTATATATTGTGGTAATTATATGTTTGGGGTTTCATTCCTTCCTTAAACTAGATTTCTATTATTTCAGAAAATCAACCATTGTAGAAAAGGACTACTCATTTATTTCATTGCTGGGTGGCCCATGCACTGTAAAAATAGGTCAAGAACAGTAATCTAAATTGACTGCTGATAAATAATTAAAGCTAATGGAATTTTCTCAAATCTGTGAACTAAAATCTTTTGAGAAATTGCCAGGACATACTGTCTGCTGTTGTATAGAAAGATATTTTTTATTTAACACTTCAGTTTAAATGCCATTTAAAATTACCTTTTTCTATCACAAAGATTGGAAGGAGTATGTGTTCGTCTATAAAAGTAACCAAAAATGTGGTGCTTCATTGATAGCTGCATGCTTCATCTTCAGATGATGAGATGGGAAGCGAAGGTTTCAGTACCCTGAGACAAAGAGAAACCTCAGTTTTCACTGAATTGCATTTTAAGTTGAGCTCTACAACCTGTGCTTCATATAATATACCTCATCTTATTTTTTTAAAACTTCATACCTGGTCTTTGCTCTTGTGTACACGATAAGGGAGAATTCTAGCTATCTTAAATGATGTCTAGGGAAATAAGAACCAAGAACAATCTTTCTTTTACAGGTAATTGTGATTATCACATTGGTGCCATCAGAACCTTATAAAAATCCGTGTCAAATAGGCATAGATTTATTTTTAGAAGAGATGGCTTATCAATAAGAAAGTAAATTGTTGTATTACATATAGTCAAATAAGACTAGCCATAGATACAGTGCACTGTGTAGGTTTTTCTTTATTAATAAGGATAATTCAACCATCATCAGGGTATTTTAGAATCCTGAAGACATCAGAATAAGGAATCAGTAGCTAGGTGCTTCTGTACAATTTGTCTTCAGTATTTTGGCTTTAAGTTGTAGAAAAGAGGTCATTTTCTCCTGTGAGTTTGATTAAATATCTTGGTTGAAAAAAAAAAAATCACTAATTTGCTATCATTTTTAGAAAAGTTATTGTTTTGTTAAACTGCAGTACTTTAATGTTATATGTATTATGTTTTAATATATTTATAAGTGGTGGACTCCGTTTCTTAAACTTGTTTGCATTTTCCTTTAAGAAAATATTCTATATAGAAATTTCTTTAAAAAGAAATTATTTCATTCAGATTACCCACACCTAGCATTTGTATAATCTGGAATCTGAGTGTTTGTTATTTTGTATTTTTAAAAACCTTTAGAATCTTTTATTTGGGGCAGCTCAGATAGCTGGGTAGCGCTAATATATATTTTCAGTGGCCTTTATGAGAATCCCATTCTGTAGAACTTTGTTCCAATACGACTGAGGGCTTTCCGGTGGCTCTTTGCACAGTACAAATCTTGGGAGTAGATGGCAGTAGACACTGACAGGGACTCAAAACAACTAAAAGACATCTCGTATCTAGAACGGAAGAAGGGTATGAGACCTGGAGCAGCCCAAGGAGCAAGGACCCCAGGCAGGAGGGCTTTCCCTGGAAGACACAGGAATGGGTAGAGTGATGTTTGGTCCAGAGAGAAGGCATGGGTGGAGAGGAAGGTGCATGGAGGTAGAAGAATGGGGTTCTCAAATGCCGAAGGGGTAGCTGAGCTCCACTCACCAGGCATCGTCAGTGGACAGTCCTGGGTCTAGGAGAGGAGGGTTCAGCCATTCATGTTCCCATGGGCGGACCTAGGTCACTGCTTTTTTAATCTCCCACTCAAGAAAACGCATCATAAATAAAGCAGAGTGAGAGTGGAATCCCCCTGAATCTACTCTCATTTCCTTTAAAACTGGATTATTCACCAGTGAATAGTTATTGGTAATAACATTATTTGCACCCATCTCAGGATAGCTTTTCTCCAAATATCAGCATTTGGCAGTAGTGCTGGTAGCACAGTATTTGAAAACTCTGATCTAAGATTAGGCATCTTCCAACACTATGACTTTCCCTCTGTGTCAGGCCTCGGGAGGGCAAGCCTTGTGGCCAGGCCACCACAGTGAGATCTCCTGCCTTGGGCAGGAGATTGGACCAGATGACCCTTAGATTTCCAGGTTAACTTGATGAAGGTGACCATTAACTAGTTGGTAGGTTGTAATTTAAGAGAAGTAGCTTCTCACCCCAATCTCATAATTCTTTCTTGGCCTGTTCTATACGATCGGTCAGTTGTAGGCTTTGTGTGTCTCAGAGTGAAATATAGTGTTTTCAGAACATTTTATATTTCAAACACACACAAGATAGGGTGAGAAATACAATGAACCCCTGTGTCCTATCATCCATCTGTAACAATCATCAACCTGTCAGCACACTTGTTTTGTCCTCATTCTTACCCATTACCCCTCCGCATTAAATTATTTTGAAGCAAAAATCATATTTCATCCATAAATATTTTAGTACATATCTAAAAGAGAAGACCCTTTAAAAAATCAGAGCTGCAATTGCTGAAATATAGGTGGCTATAGTTTAAAAATAAAAACAACTTGGGGCCTGTTGTTTTAACTTTAGTTCATTTTGTGGTATTTCATATTTAATCGATTATAACACATAGTTTTATACATTTTACCATCTTCAGTATCAGAGTATTAAAATCAGTGACATCACAGCTTCATAAGCAGCATTTTTTCCCTAGCGTAGCATAAGATAATGACACGTTATATTTAACGATGTCAAATTTAATGAAATATGCTCTGTTACATAATGGTTTTCTTTGACTATATACCTAAAACATTTTCAAAGTTAGAATTTTCTTGTTTTGAGGCCTGAATAACAAGGGAAAACCAGGGGTTAGTAAGTCCACTTGGAGAATTTTTTTAGCCCTGGGTGTGTATGTAAAGTAACCTCCTCATGCATAAACATTTCCTAGGGTTTTCATTTTAAGCTAATCTTTTGTTTTTGCCTGGTCCCTATCAAGGGTTAAATCCAATCCCCACCCTTTCACCACCCAGACAGAACAGAATAAAGACAATGAAGAACTAAGACCAGGGGAGAGGGAAGAGCTGAGGCAGTTCTGAAACAGAAGCTGAAGGTGTAAAGCCACTGCTGCTGAAGCCATAGGGCCTGGTCCCAGAGAGTTACTGCACCCACTCCAGAGGCAGAGGTGGTGGCAGCCCTGTGAGTTGAGCCTTTCAGAGGTGGCTTAGTCCGGCCCCTCCACTGCCCCAACCCTGCCCCTTGTGCTCTTGGGAAGACCATGTTGTCCCGAAAAAGACAGGGCCCCCCTGCGGGGCTGTTGCCACGGAAGGTGAGGCGCCTCTGAGAGCCACAGCCAGACAGCTGCAGTTCTTAACTACAGGCAGTTGTTCTGCAGAAGTGCACGTGAGCTACTGTGGAGCAAAAGTGAAAGGGCATTGTAAATTCAGTAAAACATCCTGAAAAATCTGGATTACAAAATATTTCAAAAATAGAGATCATTTTATGACACTGAAGATGCATTTGTAATTCATAGCCTTTTTTTGTTTATGTATAATGCTTTGCCTATTTTCTTCTGCATCTGCTTGTCCTAAACAGCCATGTCCTGAGCATCACTTTTCCCTGGACACAGAGGTAGACCTCAGTGGCTCCCAGCTCTGAATCCATGGTACAAGTTTCTGTACGCCTGGCCTTGGCATTCCATGCAAGTGTGGTGGGGGAGAGATGTCATGGGGTGTTGGGAGTACCAGGCCCCAGGTGGGAACAGAACCTTCCAGAGCCCACCCAAGCACCTAAAATGGGCCGAAAGCCAAAGATTCCCACAGTGTCAGTCCAGGGATTGTATGTTTTAGAATGTCTCCTGCCTACATCTCACAGGTACAACACAATGCTGTGTGGCAATTTTATATTTTTCTGTTTTGCTTTTAAATCAGAATGGTTTTCTCCTGTAATCATCTTTACGTAGAAAATTCCTCAGTAGCATTTTGCTGTTCAGTTTTCTGATCTAAAAAGTGAGTTGTGAATCAGTGGTTTGGAAGATAATGAAAATCCTTTCACATAGAAGCATCTTTCTATAAACATTGCTTATAATTTGCAGTGTACTCAAGGAGGGGAGGAGGTTAAAATGTACTATTCTGGCTTTGCCAATAGACCGCCAATATTAATAATCTCAAGGACATCACTTTTTATGTGTTAAATATGTTTGTTGCTTTTGTTTAATAAATGGTACGGAATGGAAGGAAATTTAAAATAGCGCTGAAAACAGTGTCACTGAATTGAATGTGTAACCTTGAGTTATTAATTTTTTTTAACTTTGTGTTAATTCTGTACTTATCATTCGCGCCAACATGATTTTGATTGGTTAAACCGTACTTTCTTCAGTTTGGGATGGTAGAGAAACCTGTTGGGAGATACACAGTAACAGGGAGGCAGCATCTGCTGCTTGTGGTGCTATCCAGACAGCAAAGGGCACTGAAAGGACAGTGAATCAAGTTGTGTCCTCACTAACTGTCGATGGAGTGGCGCAGGGGTTAGAAGTGAGCATCCTTTGTTCTGTCTTCTTAGTTTAGTACTAAACTGGGTAATATTTGCAGGTAGCAGAATTGGAGAAGAAATTTCTCAAACTGCCAAAAATAGAATTGAAATAGGTAATTTTTTAGCTGATAACTTGGAAGTTCTTACATATCAGTTTGTATGTGTGTGAAGGGGTGTGAAGAGTGCTTTTTTTCCTCTTCAGCTGTTTTCAAGGACATGTATATATGTGTGAGTGCTCACTCAGAGTCAGCTTTAATATCTAAAAGGTTATTTTAGCAGGTTAGTCATGAGATGTGAATATGCCCAAATAAATGATTTTAAAAATATGGTGGGTTGGTTATAGCAGGGACAGCAGAAGTGAGTTTATTTATGATTGTCATGTGGGGTATGGCTTTTCTGTCTTCCTGGAGTGCTGTAATCATACGTAGAAGTATTTTCGTCATCTCCTATACGTCTAAAGCTGGTGTTTTTGGAAGGCTGGCCCTGTGCCAGTTGTCAGGGTTGGGGTAGATCAGGGATGAGTCTAGTAGGATAAGAGGCCTGGGTCTTGGTCCTGCACCCAAACACCCCCACTCATGCTCGCTCTCCTCTTCTCCACAGTGGTCTTGAATGCCTCGGTCCCGTCACCTTTCACATTCTGTGACCTCATCCAACTTCGCCATTTCCCCTCTGAGTTTGGGCCCATTGTAAGCCTTTCGAGTGATACGTGTGTGTCCCCCACCCCCCTTCACTATGTTGCTGTCCAGGTTGCCCCTATATGTCATCCTTGCACCTACACCTAGCCAAGGTGATCGATTCCTTTACAAAATCTCGCTGTGGCACAGGCCTTGGAAATCTAAGTTTACATCCTAACTCTTCCAGCTGTGTGACCTTTGATAAATATCCTTCCCTTTCTGAGCCTTCGGTACCCTTATCTGTAAAATGTAGGTATCAGTTTCTTATGTTGGCTGTTGTGAAAAGTAAATGAGTCTAGTATATCTGAAGTCGCTGTTGCAACACTAAGCACATGGCAGACACTAAATGAAAACTACAGTAGCTCCGCCCCGCCCCCGATGCCAGGCTAATCTGTGGTTTTGCTCTCTGAGATTTCAGTTATCCGTGGTCAGCCTCAGTCCAAAAATATTAAATGGAAAATTCCAAAAATAAACAATTAATAAGTTTTAAATTATGTGCTTTTCTGAGTAGCATGGTGAAATCTTGCACCTTCCTACTTCATCCTACCCAGGACGTGAATCATCCCTTTGTCCAGTGTCTCCATGCTGTGTGTTGTACACCCCTGCCTGTTAGTCACGGAGTAACTGTCATGGTTATCAGATTGATTGTCTCAGTATTGCAGTGCCTGTGTTCAGATAACCTTTATTTTACTTAATAATGGCCCCAAAGTACAAGGTAATGATACTGGCAATTCAGATATACCAAAGAGAAGCCATAAGTACTTCCTTTTAAGTGAAAAGGTATGTATGTATAGGAAAAAACATAGTATAAGTTCTGTACTATAGCAGTTTCAAGCATCCACTGGGGGTCTTGGAATGTATTCCTCACAGATAAGGCGGGACTACTGCATTGTTAACTTCCTGAGACCCTCTGCCATGAGCTATACCCCAACCCTCTCTGCCTTTCCTCACCTTAGACTTATCGCTATCTCATCCTCAGAGCTCATCACCCTCAGCCCCTCACTGATTGGTTTCTGCCCACAGTACCTCTCAAGGTGCACTCAGTGCCACTTGGCTGCTAAGTCTGGTAGCTTTCTCCAGCCTCCTATCTGTGGCAGCATTTGATATAAGCCCCTTTTCCCTCTTGAAACTGCCTCCTCTTAACCTTCTGCTCTCTCTGCTTGCCTCCTACTCTCTTGATTCTTGTCCTTTCACTTCTCCCTCTGACCATCCGAGAGTGGGGCTCCTAGGAGGGCCCTGGCTTATAAAGGCTTCTCTTAGCCCCCAGATGCCAAATATGGTGTCCGTCTCCGAGCACGGCGGGGTCAGCAGGCTTAGTTGACATGTAGCCAGGCCAGAGTGGGAAGCGCTGAAGCATAAAATACACATTTGATTTCAAAGACTTAATACAAGAAAAAGAATATAAATTATCTCATGAAAATTTTTTCTATTGACTACATAGGAAATGATAACATTTTGGATATTTTGTTACAAGAAATTAAAATTAATTTCATCTGTTTCTTTTTGCTTTTTTAACATAGCTAGAGAAAACTTTAAGTTATATAGGAGGTTGGCACTTCACATTTGCTAGACAGCTCCGGCTTAGAATATGGAGCCAGCCTTGAGGGCTCATATCCAGGCGGACACTCTTCACTTGTCCAGTTACTGACACACTGAGAGATTTATTCTTTCATTTACTCACTAATGTACCCATTCCATATCTTTTGAGTTTCCCATCCTAGGCACAGAGGAGACAGAGATTAATGCTCCTATAAATGCAGCTCAAGATCACATTTTTCTCTCTCAGCAATTTCCTATTGATGGCTTGAGTCAGTCTTTATGCTGACTAGTTCACGGGACACAGGGGGCACCTTGTGCCCCAAGCCAAGGTCCACACCTGCAGCCATCCCCAGTACACCTTGTGGGGAGTGGGCCACTGTGGGGTGGGATTGGCCCCTCCAGAATAAGGAACATGAGACCTGGCATGAGATGTGACCAGCTTCCTGCTCCAACATTCTGAAGTTTTGAGGCCTCTTGTGCCCCGATTTCCTCAGCAAAATATTGTCCCGTCCTGTCTTGGATGCTGGAGATGGGGGTAGGGAGACTAACACCTATTTCCTGCCCTCAAGCAGCCCCTAGTCAGGAGGGAAGAGGAAGCACTCTTGACTATGATCACAGCTGCTTTTATAGACTCAAGGTATGAAGAAATAGGAAGTATAGCCCATGACATTGAGGCCTGTCCGCTTCCAGTTCTGCGATATCCAGTCCAGGTGTGTTGGAAGGAAGCCTTAGAGCTCCCATCTCCAGAGCCATCAGGTGCTACCAGTTGTCAGATGCAGCAAGGCAGATCCACAGCCCACCCTCAGGGCTCCTAGACTACCTGTGGTGGGTATGGTGGGGGCTCGGCCACAGTTCCCCAAAAAAGTGACTGGCTGACCCCAAAGCCCAGGCCTGGACAGTTGGGAAGCAAGCGTTGCATTGAAGTTATCATCCTTGAACTGTTCAAATCTTATTTTTTTAAAATTAGATTAATATGATTTGTGTCCTTTTGAGAGGAAGATTCACCATACATCTGTGCAAGCTGGGCTTGCATGCCATGGATGCTGTGTTGGTGCCGGCTTCATGGGGTGTGTTAGCTCTTCTTTACCCAGTTAGATGTTCACCCTAATGCTCCGTGGTTAGTGAGAACACTGGAAAAAACACCCACACCTTGTTAATGAATCACCTTTGTCAAAGTCAGCCTTTTTGGAAAACAGATAACAAATTCCATGTTATCATCTTGTGTTTGCAATTTGACCACAGTAATTCAGTGTGGTCATCCTGCCTGTTTGTCCTTTCCAAAGGGAGGAATGGGAGCAGCCTGCCCACCACATAGTCCCAAGGGCTCTTTCTGTCTTCACCCTCCCCTCTGCAGAGTCCAAACCATGTCACGTCCCCACCCAGCACACATTGAACTCACTCATGTTTAAAAGCCCGCCCCATTACCTGTGGTTGCCAAGTTTCTGACAAAGAAGCATGGCTTATTCCTTGTAATTAAAATGTAGGCTTTACCACTGACCCTGCCTGGGATCAAACAGCGATCTGTCTTTCATGATTGTTCATTCTCTTCATCCTCTTTTCCCTTATTCTCCCTTTCAGTGTATATTATAGCCTCTGTCTTTCTAAAAAGTACCGTGGGCTAAATGAGATAGTGTTTGTTTCCTATTGCTGCTATAAGAAACCGGCATGGACTTGGTGTCTTAAAACAACAGAAATTTATCATCTGACATTCTAGAGATCAGAGTCCAGAATAGGTTTTACTGGGCTGCAATAAGGTGTTGGCAGAGCTTGTTCCTTTTAGAAGCTCCAGGGGAGAATCATTTCTTGGCTGTTTCCAGCTTCTCAGGACTGCCCGCACGCCTTGGCTTCCACCCCTACATCATTCTCATTCCTGCTTCCATCTCGCATCCTCTCTGACCCTCACCCTCCTGCCTTCCTCTTACAAGGACCAGGCCTACTCGAATAATCCAGGATAATCTTCCCAACTCAAGATCCCCAACTTAATCACATCTGCAAAGTCCCTTTTACCATGTAAACTAATATAGTCACGAGTTCCAGGAATCAGGATGTGGATGTCTGGGATGGGGGGTGGGGGGCATTTTATTGTGCCTACCACAGATAGTTTTATTTATTTAAGAAGGGACTGGTGAAGAGTTTGATTGTTTTTTGTAATTGAATTTGGTGTAAAAATATAGAAAATGATCCAAAGGAGGAACAAAAATATTGATTTCTCCAAGGAATTAACAGGTATTGCTGGCTTGGGATAAAATTCTCAGTGACTATATCAAACATGGATTCAAAACAGGTGTATCTCCCATGAATAGTGCTCAAAAGTAACAGCTAAAATGCAGGGGTGGCCCCAATCCATTTCGGGTACAAATAAGTCACACCTGCATTGTAATAGTCTATTTTATTTTAAGTAAATTATTTCAGACTGACATCAGCAAAAACTTTAGTTTATGGCACATTGAAAATCAAGTGTATATAACCACGATTTAGTAGTAATAAGTCCAGTGGTATTCTTCACTAAGTTCATTGAAACTATAGGTGCTAGTTGACATGATGTATGAATGAAGATGGACCAGGATTGCTTTGTATAATAATAATCACTACTATATTCAAAGCTGTTTTTAGGAAGCCTTAACGAGTATTTCCCTTCTCTTTCCTTCTCAAATGGCTGTTTCCTGATCCATCCCTTTTGCTCCAGGATTTGCGCAAGCAGGTAGCGCCACTGCTGAAGAGCTTCCAAGGGGAGGTAAGTGTTTCTGCTTATTTTGTATCTTGAACCACCCTTCATAGCTCATCGTGCTTTCTTTTTATTCTTATTAAATAAATGCTGTTGACAGAAAGAAAGTGCTTACCCAGATGGAGCCTTCCCAGCTGCACCGACCCAATGTTGTGCAGATATGGTGTTTCCCAATGTGATGTTTCCACTGGGTGGACTGAGCTTGTTCAGACTGCAGCCCATGAACTTCCTGAAGCTCACTGGTTCCCTGAGCTGGTCTAGGGCTGCTGCTGCATGAGGCCTCCAGTAAGGAAGGAATGGAGTGGGGGGCAACCCGGTGCTTTCACGTGCAGCTGTGGGGTGGGGGGGAAGAGGACTTTCACTTGATCAAGGCTTGAAAAAAGAGCAACAGGCAGAAGCCTCGAGGAGTACATTTGGGCTCAATATAAAGAAAAGTTTTCTAGTAGATGCTTCCAGAGAAAGGCTGGGCAACATGGCGGGCTGGCTGCCAATCACCCGAAACGTGCACTCTGGCTGCCTGTTAATGGAATAACATCCACAAAGTGGACAGGCAGTTGTGGTGAGTGACACTCCAGTTCCTCCTCAGCCCTTTGTGTAGACATGTGGTGGATTTTAGAGAGCCAGAAATTTTGTTATTGATGTGGGCTATGCACTCTCGGCTCTTAGCGTCTCCTGTTAGAATGATGGAAGTAGTAATATCACCAAGGAGAGGGAGCAAGTCTTCTTTAAAGCCCTCTAAAGAACCCATATTGGCAGGATCATAGGAATTTTATGTTGTTACCACTACTCAATTCACAGAATGGGGAATGGTGCAGGATGGGGGAAGTGAGATGGCAAATTCAAAAGTGACATGAGGCAGTGGGCTGAGTGGGGTGCCTCCTGGGACATAATGCTAAGGAGGCTGGAATCCTGGGCCCAGAGCTCCAGGGTCATAAGAGGTCAGAGCTACCATTTGGCAAATTCTTCAGCATGCAGGTGACAGCAGAGGGTGAAGGAACAAATAAGGTCAGGAAGACTGCAGTGGGAGGCGAGAGAGGAGATTCCAGGACAGTGAGGAAACAGTGCAGGGAGGTGAAGCAGCAGTAACTGCTGGCGATGGCTGAAGACTCTAGAGCAGCGTAGCAGTGCTCTTCTCTCTGACTGTAATTTCCTGCCTCAGGAAGCCCCCCCCGGACCCAGCTCCATGAGGCACAGAGGATATCAGTATCCCAGGTCTGGGAAGGATGTGACCTGTCCTTTCCTCAGAAGTACATCTCCGAACCCTCATCTATGAGTAAAACTGTCACCTTACACCTACCCACATTTGATCTGATCTCTTACTTTTACCTGTTCAGCAGCTTTTGTGAGGCCTACTGGCTTAGTGTTCCCTACTGGCTTAGTGTTTCTCTAGCTGAAATAGCTCAGTATGCTTTTTTTGTTGTTTGCTTGTTTTTCTTTCTTTCTTTCTTTCTTTCTTTTTTAAATTTGAAGTTTACATAAAAGTAGAAAGAAACACCTGTGTACCCTTTACCCAGACCCACTACTTGTTAAATTTTGCCACATTTGCTACTCGCCCTCTTGTTAAACATTAAAAAGTAAGTTGCAAATAGCATAGCACTGTACCCTTAAATATATGTGTGTTTCTCCTAAAATTAAAGACATTGTCCGACATTTCCACACTAACCCCAAGTGTCACAACTGGGAAAATTGACGCTAATTCTGATATCTAATATTAGGACCAAAATCAAATTTCCACAGTTATCCCCAAATTGTTTTTTATAACTGCCTTGCCCCCAACTGGGGTCCAGTCAGGTTCATACATTGCATTTGGGGGATATATTTCTCTTTTAATATAGAATGCTCTCTCCACCCCCCCGACCTTTGTTATTGTTTTTTTATTACATTGAGTTTTCGCGTGTGTGTGTGTGTGTATGTTTTTAAGAATCTAAGTTATAGAATATCTCATTCTGGATAGGGTAATGGGTTTGGTTCTGGATATATTAAATTTGAAATGCCTGCGAAACATTTAGGCTTCTTATTTGCCTGTTTTTTAAAAGGCTATTTGAAAAGTAAATATTTTTATATCGCTATCAATTAATACTTACCAAGCCCTGCTAATTACTATATTTATTTTAAATCATTTGTGCTCACTAGTAAGCTGACTTTAGTAGAAGGGACTAAATCCTACTTTCCTACTTGTTTCTGAAGAATAAACTTTCATAGCAGAGGGTAACTGCGCATGGGGACCACACATGCAGGGCTGGTTTTCTGCTGAGTAAGGCGGAAGGCAGCATGTCTTGGTACTGAGCTGGGGCAGGATCCATTCAGCTTATTTTTCTAAAAAGCTGCCTTCTCTAATCAGAGGCTTATTCTTGTACCCTTCATTAGAGTTTGCTGAATGTGATTTTATTTATCAGATATATTCTTTGAGTTCATACCAAGGTGCTTGAGTTCCCCTTAGAAAAATGTATGGTGTAGTGAAAACATGTTCTTTGCCTCAAAATTCGTATAGATTACTTCCCTATTTGAGATTCCTCCAAAGAAAAAACAAAACAAAATAAAGTTTTCCGACAGCAAGATATTCAAGGACTTTAGCATTACTGCAAGAACACATATTTGTAGTGTGTTACAATGTCATGGGAAATAGTAACTTGGCCAGGATACTGCTTACGCCCCTGAGTGTTTCTTGTGGTTCTCAGGGTAAATCCAGACACCTTCCTTCCTGTGGTTTCTGAGACCCACATGATTTGGTAACTGCTTACCTTTCTAGACTTCTCTCACCACACTCACTTACCACCTATCACTGGACACACAGCCATTCTGAATTCTGTGAGGCCCTTGTGCGTAAAGTGTCCTCACTGGCCTCCAAACCTTCATGTGGACTGACCTCTTCCTGAAACACTCCTTCTACTTCACCTGTCTTACTTCTGCTTGGTGTTTCTTCCTCAAGAAAGGTCTTCCGTGAGCCCCAGTAACAGGCTAGGTGTCCTGTACTGTGGGCTCTCATTGCGCCCCACACTACTTGTGACACTTGTCATTGTGCCTAAGAGCTGCCTTTGACTTTGTCTCTGTTCCCAGTGAGTCTGTAAATGTGTGAAGGCAACCTCTGTGTCCTTTCTTGTTGGCTATTTGTATTCTCAGTACCTGACACAGCAATTGGAACTAGAAAGTAGTTGGGCTTTCAAAAGTAGTTATTGAATAAATGGTTGGACAGTGAGGTTCCTCTGGAGGCAGTTTTTAAAGCATTTTGTTTCTGTCCTTTCTTAAAGTTATGCTGCTGTTAATAAGGCAAAAGAGACCCCAGAAAATAAGCTCAGGAAATACCTTTAGAAAAAACTAGTAAATAACTATTCGTTGTCCTTGATTGAAAAGTTTGGAATACTGTAATCATAACAATTATTCATTATTATTATAGCAAAGTCATCAAATTTAACTCACACTGAAATTATATTTATTTATTGCTCTATCTAAGTTTGTGTGTTTCAGAAGCCCAGCCAGCTAGTAGGGGAAATAACCTAAATGGTCAACCCAATTTAAGGTATATTTTAGTCCAATAATTTAAACAGTCCCTTCAGTGACATGATACACTCTCGCTAGGAAAATGCTAAGTCTTACAAATTGTCTCCCTCTCAGATCTCTCATGGATCTGAGAAGAGTCCTGGTATATAGAAGGTCGAGCAGGAAAGAAGTTGGCTGCTTTCTAGGGGAACTGGTTGCTTAAACCAGGTATCCTCAGGGAGGAAAATCCTCTTCAGAAATAACGTAGGTTCTTATATTAGAGGGGAAATAAGACTGAAAATTCATGAACATAGCATCAAGCTTAAAAAGTTATAAAAGTACAACAAAATAGCTCAAAGAAAATAAGAAGGAAACAACATGAATAATATATATATGTATGTATATATATGAATGAAAAAGAAAAAGAGCCAAGAGACAAGCAACCTCAAAGTTGGTTCTTTAAAAAGACTACTACAGTAGACAAACTATCTTCCTAATGAAGAAAAACAAACAAACAGACAAAAAACAGGAATGAAAACGGGGATACATTTGCAACTGTGGCAGAGATTAAAAAGGTAACAGGAGAATATTATAATCAATTTTATGCCAATAAATTTTAAAACCTAGACAACAGGAACAAATTTCTGGAATACTATAATATACCAAAGCTGATTAGAAAAGAAATAGAAAACCTGAATAGCCCTATAACTATTATAGAAATATTTCCACAAGGTCTAGACATTTTTATGAGAGAGTTTTGTTAATCATTCACAAAATAGATCTAATCTTTTGCAAACTCCTTCAGAAAATAAAAAAAGAGAGAGTAACTCATTTTATGAGGCTAGTGTAACCTTGCTGCCCAAACCAGGCAAGAACAGTATTAGAAAGGAATATTGAAGTCAGTCTAATTTATGAATAGATATGCAGAAGTCTTTTTAAAAGTTTTAGTAAATTGAATCCATCAAGCCCTGTGTATCTCAAGAATGGTGTTTGGTTTAATATTTTTAAACTCTATTAATGCAAATTAATATCATTAGCAGATTAAAGAGGAAACTTATCTTAATAGTTATAGGAAAAGATTTGATAAAATTGAGTATCCACTCATGATAAAAAAAGAAAAAAATACCAGCAAACTAGGAATAGAGGGGGGACTTATTTAACCTGGGTAAAGGTATTTATCAAAAACCATCAATCAGCCATACTCAGTGATGTTGAAAACGTGCCCTTTAAAATCAGGAACAAGACAAGAATGCCTACTAATGCTACTTTTATTTAACATTGTACAAGAAGTCTTAGCTAGCATGGAAGACAAGAAAAAGAAACAAAGCATATTGTAATAGAAGAAATAAAACTGCCATTTTCCAAGTGAGCCTCAATTTATTCAACAAGGTTGTTAGACACAAAGTCAATATACAAAAGTAATTACATACCTCTGCATCAACAGCAAACTGAGAATGGATGCCACTGTAGATAACAAAAAGTAAAGGATACCTAGATATAAATATGACAGTGCGTTACAAACTCTTTCTGGAGAAAAGAATAATATTTATATTGAAGGAAATTAAAGGTTTAAATAATGGAGAGGAGAGAGAAGGTATTCAGGGACAGAAATTCCCACTATTATTAAAGATATCAGTTTTCCCTAAATTGATTATAGAGTGAGTCATTATAGTTCCAGTCAAAATTCCAACAGGATTTTTCATGAAACTTGAAAAGCTGATTCCAGAATTTATGAGATTGATGATGTGAAGATAATATTAAATAAGAGCAAGGTGGAGGATTTGGCCTACCAGATTATCAAAGCTACAGTAATTGGCACAGGGATAGATAAATACACCAATGGAAAACTGACCCATGCATATGTAGAAGCCAAATACATTCCAAAGATAGCATTACGAATCAGTGAGAAAAAGGCAGACTTTGCAATAAATGGTCCTCTGACAATTTGTTATCCTTATGGAATTAAGTGAAATTAGATCCCTACCTTGAAAACACAAATTATAGGTAAAGACTTAAGGCAATACTTTAAACCTTTTAGAAGAAAACATAGAATACAATGGCTTTGGGTTAGATAGGATTTCATAAACAGGAAACCATAAAGGAAGAAATTGTTAGATTCAACTACATTAAAATTTAAAAGTATAAATTTCCCCTCCCTTTCTCCCATGGAAAGATACCCTAGAGAAAATGAAAAAGATAAGCCGGGGCGGGTACTGCTAGATCAGTTTTACCTTTGTATGAACTAGTAAAAAGCTCTACCTTTCTCAAGGTAATTTTACATTATCTATTGGGAACCTTTCTTAATAAAAATTCCAGCCAGTCTGAATTTTTTTCATAATGAAGATTCAAATACCTTTGATGTGAATGATGCCCCCTAGGTCCGTACTATGAGCAGATCATATGTTGGGTAATCTTGGCCACAAGTCACAAACCAGGAGGAGACAGTTGCAACACACACAGTGAACAAAGGGTTAATATTCAAATATTCAGAAAAAAAAAAGTTTACCTATTAATAACCAAAAGACAAACATCCCAGTAGGAACAAAGGCAAAGCCATGAATGGCATTCTTAGAAGAGAAAATCTGAATGGTCAATAAATATATGAAAAGATGCTCAACCGCATAATTAGGGAAACAAATTAAAATAATTTAAATGTAACTTATTCATGTCCTGCAGGTTGATTCAAAAGTCAAAGTAAGAGTGTAAATTGGTAGAACCTTTTTGAAAACCAGTCTAGCATCAGATACTAAAGCTAAAGAAGCACATATATCTTGACAGAGCAGTTCCACTCCTAAGTAAATACTCTAAATTAACTTAAACATGGGCCCAGCAAACAAGTTCAGGAATGTTTGAAAATAGCAAACAAGTGGAAACAGCCCATTTTCCATCAGTGGTAGAAAAAATAAGTAAAGAGTAGTACAGTCATACAATAGAACAAAATGCAAAAATATGCTATACGGAGCTGATATTGTGTAGGGATACATACAAATTTTTATTATGTAATAGAACCATAAGAAAAAGTGAAACAAGAAATTCAGAATAGAGATTCTCATAGATACAAAGGTTTCTAATGTCGTAGTGATGTCCCTAGTCACAGGTATTCATTTCGTTATTTTGTAAGTATGAACTGTTTCTTTCAAAAAGAAATAATCCTGTTTACAAGGCAATCGTTGCATAATCCTGTTTTTGCATGTCAAAAGCTGAGTATTATCTTTTCTCTTCTCTTTGCATTTCATCTGTGATAAATTTTAATCTCCAGGCAAATGGATACTTCCCGTGAGGCCATGTACTTGGGAAGGCCGAGGTAGATAACATAGTTGTAATAATGTTCAAAATGGCATTTATGGGACACTTAGTCCAAGTGCTGTGCTAGGTACTTTTCAAGCATGTGCTCGCCGACTCTTCCCAAACTGGAAAGTAGCTGCTGCTTCTACCTTCCTGTCACCAGATCTCGAAAGCTATATCTGTCTTCTCCATTGGCTTTTGCTGTGAAAGGAAGTGCCCCTTCCCTAAAATGCCAGTTCCTCCACATGAGTGCTGGAGCCCACCTTCTGCTTTCCTAGCAGACGTAGTCGTGCATTTATCTGCTCTCCTGTATCTTCAGTCTCTGCTATTTATTGGGTTCTCATCAGCATTCCTGTAAGTGCTAGTATGTTCCATCTTGAGACAGAGAGGAAGAGAGATGTGCCAACCGTTCTTTGTCCCCCAGCCCTCTTGGCCAAGCTTCTCCAAAGAGCCATCTCCATCCTGTGTGTGTACCCATTATTCTTCAACCCACCACAGTCTGGTGTCCCCTGCACTCTAGCTTGACCCTTTCAGTCCTCTGTGCTTGCACCTCAGTGACGTTCAGCACAACTGACCACCCTTCTCCTGATAGATTCTCTTCTCTTGACAGTCCATGATATTTTGCCCTCTGAGTTCTCTGTTCGCCACTCAGGCTATTGATTTTTAGTTTCCTTGGGCTGTTCCTTCTTTTCCTTCAGACCTGTGAATCACAGCATTCTTTGCTCTATCATCTCTCAGTATTTATATGCTGAAAACTCAGATTTCTCTAACTCAGTCTTCTCTGTTGAGTGCCATGCTCATCTGAGGCTGCCTGTCTGATATCGCCTTTTAGGTATTTCATAGGAAATGACTCGTAACCCACAACCACCTCCTCTTCTCCAATTTTCACATTTGCTGAAATGTCCATGATATTCCTCCTCCTCCCTCCTTTCCCTTCTTAGGGATAGCTCTCCAATCCGCCTAGCTGCCTCAGCTGGAAATCTTGCTCGCCTTCCTCTCTCCCGTAGGCCCCCATTTCCTCCATCCTTCTTCTGAAGTGTACTCAGATCTGCCTGACGGTTTCCATCCCTACCATCTGCACACTTGTCCAAAGCCACTGTGTGTCACCGAGGCCATTGCAGCGGTTCCCTAACTGGTCTGTGTTCCAGCCCTTACCCGCCCCACCCCTTCCTTTCCTCCATGCATCAGCCGGGATCACATCACTTCCTTGCTCAAAAACTTCCAGAGGCTCCCCAGTGCCGTTGAGGTGGACACAGAACCCTACCTCGGCCTTTGGGGTGCCTGTCCTGGCCATAGCCCACCTCCCTCTGTCCCGCCCTGTTCTCCTAGCCCCCTGCCTGGCCCTCTCCTGCTCATCCTTTAGGCCTTACCTCAGATGTCATGCCCTCAAAGAGGTCTCGACCGTCAGTCCATACCAAGGCCCTCTTACTTTTTCTCATATAGCACCTTGTTCTTTTGTACAGGGTACTTTTCTCGTTATGTTTGTGAGTTTGTTATGTTTGTTAAATCTCTCTCTAGATTTACTATGTTATGTCTGTGTTGGCCTCCTCTGTTTACCTGGTACCCAGCCCTAAAAAGTATGCAGTAGGCATCCATTGGATGGGTGGGGGAAGCAACAGTCTATTTTATAGATAAGGAAACGAAACCCAGAGATGGTAAGTAAACTACCCAAAGTCACACAGGTGACAGTGGCAGCA
Organism: Pteropus vampyrus; assembly: GCF_000151845.1. Classification (NCBI taxonomy): domain Eukaryota; kingdom Metazoa; phylum Chordata; class Mammalia; order Chiroptera; family Pteropodidae; genus Pteropus; species Pteropus vampyrus. The sequence continues at coordinate 2,493,331 of NW_011888974.1, read as the reverse complement.
CTGGGGCTGTCTGGCACTCCAGCCATGTTTTCTAAAGTTGGTGCACTCTGATATTGCTTCAGGGGAGCATGGAGGATGCCTTCCACCCTTCCATCATCTCGGTCAACCTTCCCGGTCTTGAATAAGGACCATGAATGTTCATTTTGTGTAAAGTGCGCGGCAGACACAGCTTCAGGCTCCCCTCCTCTTCTAACTAACCCCGCTCGTGTCAGATCTGGCACTCCGTGCCTTGTCCCGCATGTACATAAATATCCATAACTTTGCACACCCTTTGCGATGACCTGATCTTCGCCCCTTGGAGGAGTGGGAGCCCAGGTTAACTGCCAACTGTGACTCCATCCCAGTATCACTTGCCCATGTGGCCCACATGGGGGACCAAAAATTATTTGCTGCTTCTCTTTGTACTGAAGTTGCACTGTAGACTTAACATGCCAGCAATATTCAGAGCCGCAGTCAATCTATGTGAAGCCCCATATTGCCTCTGATGCTGGGTTTTTCTGCCTGATATTCATTCATTTTTTTCATTCAGTAAAATTGAGAGCCAACCAGGCAGCACTGAGCCAAATAGGAGCTAAGGATGTAGGTGTGGATACAGTCGACAAGGCCCCTGGTGTCTTGAAGCCTATGTTCTAGTGAAGGGAAAGAGATAATAAACACAAGGAATAATTTCAGGTGGTGACAAGTGCTATGAGGGAAATAGATGGGAAAGTAGAGAAGAGCGGGAGCAGGGCAGCTTCCTCAGAGACAGTTTTCCTGGGAGGCCTTTCCCAGGAAGTGACGTTAGAGGTAAGACCTGAGTGATGAGAAGAACCAGCCAAGCACAGAGCTGGGGAGAGTGAAAGACAGAGCAGGGCAAGTGTCCAGGCTCTGAAGAGGGACAGTGCTCAGAATGACCAAAAGCCAGCAAGCGGGCCACTGGGGGCTGGGCAGGTGGGGTTCTGGTGGGCTCTGGTGGTAAGCTGCTTTGAAAGGCTCTAGTCCAAAGGAGAGGTCTGAGTGCAGTGGGACGCAAAGGCTCCCTGCATACTTGCAGGGCCATTCGACAGACTTTAATCAAATAACAGATGAAATGGATTAAGTTGAGTAAATATTCCATGAATTAGTTGAAAGTGACTAAGAGTCTCAAGGATGTCCTGTGGCCCATATCTGCTGCACTGTAACATATTTAAGTGTTCGAATCTAAAGGCCATATCTAAATAAAGCCAGGGTGTCTGAGTGCTTTACTTCAAAGAACATTTCACAGGGAATTAGGGAGCCTGGGAACCTGCCCAGGCACTGCCACTCACTCTCCTGTGACCTTGGGCAGCTCCTGAACCTGTTTCTGCTTGACTTTGCTCATCTGTAAAATGAGTGCATGATCAAGATAGCAGGGAGCCCCATAACTGAAGTCCAGTGTGAGCCACTGGACTAATACTTTGTCATCAGACAGAAGAGGACTTTTCCAGCAATTAGAGCTGTTCAAAAGTAAAATGAGCTGCCATCTAAGATAGTGAGTTTTCTATTACTGGGGGTGTTCAAACTAGAGCCAGAGGACCACCTGTCAGGGATGTATGTGGTCAGCTCTTACCCATTCTTCTTCAAGTCTCAACCCAGATGCCAGACCCTTCAGGCCTTCCCCAAATACCCACCAGAAACAAACTCTTCCCTTTTTATCTCTGTTAGGACTTCATTTATATCTCTTTTGATTTTGAGTCTGAAGGCATTCTACCTTTGTATTTTAGTTATTGGAACACAGTTTACTTAGCCTTATGCTTCTGAAATCTAGAAGGTAGGAACTGTATGTGTGTGCAGGTGCACATGCATGTATACATATTTATTTCCCCATCATGACTGTACTTAGCAACTACTGCATTAAATGTCATGGGCAAGATGGTATTCTTCTCCAAAGCTGCAGAGAAGATTGGACCAGATCTATGGTTTCTAAAGGTGGTTCTCAGATGGACCAACTGGCAGCATGAGAATCACCTATGTTTTCATAAATTCAGCTCCCTGGTCTCCCACCCCCGAGGTTCTGATTTCATCAGGCCTGGGGTTGAACCTAAGAATCTAATTTTACAGAGTCACCCTGATTCTCATTCCTAGCTGGTTGTGGAACCACTGGGCTAGGTTCCTTCCAAGGGCAGTTCCTCTAGGTCAAGTTCTGTGACTCTGTGCCTATTCTGGTACTTTAGATGGTATGTGAGGAGCTCTGTGGTTTAGTTCAAAATGTATTTCCAGGCCTCACGTCCTTGGCTTTTGCTTCTACCAGGCTGGTCTGCTTACTGTCCCCTGAACGTGCCTTGTGGTCTTCTGCCTCTGACTTTTTCCTAAAGTCACGGCCTCCATTATTATAACTTTTTGTTCTTCCTCACCTATAAAAATTATGTCTTTTTTAAGACCTAACTGAAAGTCTGCCTCCCTCATTCCTTTTCCTGACCATTTCAGCCTGTTTTTAACTATTTCCTTTTGAGGGTCTGCATCATCTCTTAGGCTTTGTATCATTTTCGCCCTCCCAAGGTGTTTAATAAGGTATTCTCAGCTGAATTTCTTTCTCCCTCTCACCTGCTCCCCCGTTAATAAGTACTCATTGAGTACTGTGTGTCAGGCTCTGCACTAGGTTCCTAGTGACCCACAAGAAAAATAAGACTGTTTTTCCACCCAGGGGCATCAGAGTCGTTTGCAATTTAGGACTCAGTGTCCCTGAAAGGCACCCTGAGGACACTGAAAAGCTCTGGCTGGAGGACTAGGGAGGCTTCACGAAGACCCCAACACAGCCTGCTGTCCTGAGCCCTCTCCTGGGAGGGACTTCCTTCCTTCTCACTCGACCTGGCTATCTTCAGATTCTTGGGCCTTTTCATGCACGTGATGGTGAGGTGATAGTGGCGGTAGCTGTAGTGGTCGTGGTGGTGACAGTGTGTCTTAATTATCTTACAGTAAACTCTGAAGGCCTGGTGATACAGTATCTTCCTGTAGGCTCACTCCATGATGGCTCAATTATGGGAGCAGTAGGGCTGTGGTTCAATATTCAGGCCAGCTTCCTAATTGAAAACACATTTTCTTCTCCAAAGCTGCAGCTGGTTTGGTTCTGCTCATGCAGAAAAGGATATAACCTTGCATAACATAGGAAATGAACGGTTGAGAGAGAAGCCAAATTCAATTTCAGTCAGATATGTTGAGGCTAAGCCCATGATCTATGGAAGCAGGGGAGCGAGCCGCGTGCATGTGGAAAGGGGCGCACTCAGCAGTCTATTAATCACGGCCGCCCGCCCGGCGCTGCCGCCACTGCCGGTGCCACCGCGCCAGCGCCGCTCCTCCGACGGGCTGGAGAGCAGCCAAGCACTCCAGAAGTTAACCTCTTAAAGACCCGGAGCTGCTTTCTGTTGAATAAATGTAATTTTGTGGTCAGAAATAAATGCTTGTGATGTAGCAGGAGCTTTGAAAACAACAGCGAGCCAAAGCTATTACAAATTGCTCCGTGTTGTGGAAGTCAACAGCATACATCAAAATTCCGAGTGTATGGCAAATTGATTTCGGCCTAGAGCTCTGCAGCTATTCAATAAAAGTCCTATTAAGCTATTGTATGTAATGAACAATCCAGAGCAAATCTAATATTTTCAGCAGATAATGATTTTTAACATCCTCTCGGTAACCATCGCTATAGTTCTTGGATGTTTACAGCATGTGCCCACTTGTGGTGGGCCCTCCTTAGCTTTTATTTGCCTCTCTGCTGGAGGACCCATGTCAGGTACCCCTGAGCACGGGCTTCCTAAGGGTTCAAGAGCAGACCCACCTGCTCCTAAAGAAGGGCACGGAGGGTTCTGGTGTCCTAGTGCCTGGTGCAGTCGGTGCCTAGGAAATGTTTGTTGAATTGAAACGAACTGAGTCAAAATGGAGTCGAGAACTCAAAGACCTCTAGAATGAGTTAGTAAAATGATATGTTGGCCAAGTTGACTGGAGGCTCTAAAGACCAGAAGGTCAGAGGTAAGGAATTGGAGGTTACACATGACAGAGGGGCTGGTGGCAATGCCGAGAGGGAGCCCCAGGACTCGCCCATTGCACTTCTCCTTGACGGCTTAGGAAACAGGTTCTTTGTCAGGAAACTCAAGCTAATGGAACCACCAGAGTGATCTCGTGGCCAGATGAATGGGGGTCACCTCCGCAGGGTGCGCCACACACTCCTTGGCTGCTCCGCTGCTCTGTTCATGGCTAGGCTATGACCCTGGTCACACTGAGTTATCTTCCACTCTTCATGTCAATCTGCCCTCCCAGACCATAGCTTCTGGAGGACAGGATTTACTCATTCATTTTTTCATTCACTATTTACTGAACATCTACTATGTGACAAGCTAGACCTTAACTAGACCCTGGCATGTGGTTAGTAATTAATGCAGACACTGCTTTCATGGAGCTTAACGGTAGAGCAAGATCTGTATCTTAATGTGGCACACAGAAGGCTCTTAGTAAAGGGTGGGTAGGTAGATGGATGGATGGATGGATGGAAAGTTAACACCCCTAGTGTGTAAATCAAAAGCATTCTCTGTTGATAAAAAAGGCTGTGTTCTGTCTGCTTACATTCCCAGCCCCATTCAAGGAATCATGAGTCAGTTGTGAGATGAAGGTAAGAGCACTAGATCTAGACTTAGAGGCCTTTATCTGAGGCCTGATTTGCCTCAAGTCAGTGATATTGACCTTTATCAAATCAGTTGACCTCTCAGTACCTCTGTTTCCTTATATAAGTGTGAAGGTTTGGGGAAATAAATTCGAATGATGATTAGCAGTAGTATTTGTAAGAATAGACTGACACTAATGTTTTTTTTTTCCCTGAACTAAAATTATTCAACTTGTAATGTTCAGTCTTATAGTATTTATTTGAATACTGTGGAATTTAAATTACTAGAGTATTTTATTTTCTGCAGCTTTCTCTTCCCATGGAAAAACTCAATCTGGATGTTAATTAGGTTTTACTAATGTTCCATCAATTTAATGCAGTAATTCCTTAAGTGAAACTGACACCAAGGACCACATGGTCAAAAGGAGGATTGTGGCCGTATGTGTATGACTCTGGGAAGGGAGCACAGGAACACTGATAAAGTCTGAGAACCCAGAGTAATTTTGTTGCTTGCATGTGGATATTCCACGTTCCACCTCTCCTGCAGTCCATTTTAGACTGCACCCCTGCTCTCTTTGCTAATAAGTATTTGCACAGCATTTTATGTCTACAAATCACTTCCATGATCTCATGCAGCCTTCCCCACCGCCCTGTGCTGGGGATATTATTGCCAACCTCAGTGACTGGGCAGGAGGGTAGTCATGAGTTTGAAGAGTAAGGTGGGTACCTGGAGGTGGGGTCTGTGGCCGCCCAACTCCAGGCTCTTGGATCCCTTGAGCCTCGTTATGTCCAGCCAAACACCACCTTCTTGTTACTACATACTCACCACTTCCAGCAAGTGTTCCCAGACAGAAGGAGCCCACTCCCACTAGCTTTCAATCACACGTGCTCTAGCCACCTGCACAGACAAGCCTCGAAATAACGCTCGCGATCAGAAGTGGACTGAGCAGGCTCATGGGTTAGAACCCAGGTATTTAGACTCAGCTGAATACATACTCCATTCGCCTCTGTGGAAGGGAACATGACCACTGTTAATTTAAAAACAAGTTCAGGCTGTGTTCATTTCATCAGTGCCCTTCTAAGTACAACTTTCAGAGCCTTCTAAGTTGCCAGCCAGGAAGAGGCAACCTGGCCTGGCGGGCCACGGGCCTCCCGGTTTCCCTCCTCATCGGGGACTGGAACAGGACTTGCACTCTCACTCTGCCACTGCTTAGGGCTGCTCCTTGGCCTTGACCTTGTCCTCAGCCCCCTCTCCCAGGCTACCTGAGGACTCAGAATGATAGGACTGCGGGTAAGTTGGGCAGCGTTAGCGAAGCCCTCCAGTAGGAAGTGGAGACTTAGCTGGAGAGAAGGCTCTTCTAAAACATGGCAGACTCTGAGCGCAGCCCTTTAGAGAGATGCTGGAGAACTTCTCTTCAGCTCCAGCTGTGTGCCAGAAGCTTCACATATGTTACATTGTTTAATCTGCTCAGCAGCTCAGCCCTGAGAGCTTTCATGACTGCTTCTGTAAGATGAAATGGGCCCAGAGAAATCAAGTAACTAGCTTGAAGTCACATAGTTCATCAGCCTTAGAACTGAGATTTGAACTCCAACGACTGACTCTAAAGCCTGAAAGCTTGAGAAATGTCTTGAAATTGCTTCAGAAGTAGGAGAAGAGGGGAGACCTGTGAAATTACACTTTCCTCTCCAATGTAACAAGGAGAGAGGAACCTACCAGTTTATAGTAGGAGCATGAAAAGGAAAGAGACAGGTTTCTAGGGCTGTTGGGAAGGAGCCTAGGGACCTACCTGGGACAGAGGAGCTGTGCTCCTCAGGGAGCACTGCCAGCTCCTGATTCAGACCACCTGACTCCCCACCCGAGCCTCATTCATCCTCAGGTGAGACCATTGGTGTTTGGGGACTTGGGAGAGCAAATCTGACCGAGAGACGCCGGGCCTGGCATCCTCCCGAGTAAACTCCAAGCATGTGTTCTCTTGAAAAGCAACAGACCAGTGATGCTCCCCTCAGAGCAGTGGGCGTGCGTGGCCCAGGCCTGCTGGGAGCACTTCCTAGCACCATGTTGGGCCCCATACCTCTAGGGTATGGAAGCAGACTCCGAGGCGAGGGGCACATGCACTGCTCCTTCCTTCTTCACTCTCTCTCCTGGCTTCTCTCCAGTGTTCCCTCCTGGAGGGGCAGGCAGCTCAGAGTAGCAGAGAAAACCAGACAGACAAATCACAGGTTTTGAAACCAGACAGATCCGGATTTGAATCCTGACATCATCATTTACCAGTATGACCTTGACTGAGTCATTTTAGCTTCTCTATCTCATCCTCATAATGAAAAATCTCCCCTGCAGACTAGAGACATTACATGTATATATTTAAAGATCATACAAATGTATATGAATCCATAATTATCTCAAAATATTAAAAATTTAAAAGAATCATGCTATAAAGCAGTGCTGGATAAATGGTAGTTCTAATTCAATCTCTTAAACACCAGTGCGTCCCTCAGGAGGCTCTCACTGCACACCTCTTCGTCTTGTTCCCCGAGTAACCTCATCTGGGCCACGTGGGGTCAAAGTTCCAGACCTCTGTCTCAGGCCTGGGCCTGTCTTCCTGTATCAGGATATCAGCCCCCACCCCCACCCCAATGGAACTCTCCCCTTGGGCCTCTTACACACTTAAAATCTCCACCCACCCCCAAATGCACTCAGCCTCTGCATTCTCCATCTCAAGGGAGGTGATCAGCCCTCAGTCACCCTGGCCAGAACTCTGGGAGGACCCATGTCTGCCATCAAACCCTGTGGATTCTGCTTCCCTCATCTCACTTGGATTGGATCTCTCCTTCCCAACACACAGCTTCTTCCATCTCTTTCCTGGACTGTCGCTACCACCCCCTCATGGACTCTCAACCTCCTGTGGAGTTGCCTTGCTGTCCAGAGTGATCATTTCAGGTCACTCCTGACTGATTCTCAGGGACTCCCAGTGCCTTCAACATAAAGCTGTTGCCCTCTGGCTTAGCCTCCCTCCACTGTCCAGCCTCTGCCTGCTCTTCGGCCTCCTGTCTCCCAGCTCAGCTCCTCTGCTCCAGGCACAGCAGATCCTGCAATTCTCTGAATAGGCCTCTCTGTTTCAACATGTCTTTGCTTAGGCTTCCTTTCCTCCCTGAAGCCCTGCCTCTCCCACCACAAAGAAAGCTGATCTTCTTTCATCTTGAAAACTCATCTTAGTCTGCAAAGCACAAGATTCCAAACAGTATCTATAATATTCTACCATTTATGTTTTTTTTTTTTTTTTAAAAAAAAAAAAAAAAAGGAAGAGTGTTTATATACAGATGCTTATAAATGCGTAAAATATTTCTGGAAAGATATACAAGAGAATCTTTGCCTATTGGGTGAGAAACTGGGTGACAGGTGGATGTGGTGGAAGGAGACCTACTTTTCACTGTATACTTATACTTTTGGTGGAGGGTATTTTTATATTCTTTTTACAATTAAGTGGTTTTTAGTGTATTCACAAAGTTGCATAGCCATCACCACTATCTAATTCCAGAACATTTTCATCACCTCAGAAAGAAACCTCAAACCTGTTAGGGGTCACTCTTCATTCACCCTACCCCCAACTCCTGGCAACCACTAATTTACTTACTTTCCATTTTTATAGATTTGACCGTTCTCAACATTACATATAAATGAAGTCATACATTATGTGGCCTTTTGTGACAGATTTCTTTCACTTAAATATTGTTTTCAAGATTTATTGATATTGTAGCATGTATCAGTACTTCATTACTTTTTGTGGCTGAAAAATAATCCATTGTATATACATGCCACATTTTATTTATCCATTAGCAGCTGATGACCATTCGAATTTTTGCCACCTTTTGACTATTATGAAAAATGCTGCTGTGAACATGTATATACAGTTTTATGCATATATATACATTTTCATTTTTCTTGGGTATGTACCTAGGAATGGAATTGCTGGGTAATCTGGAAACTCTATGTTAAACATTTTAAGGAACTGCCAAAGTCTTTTCCAAAGTGACTGTATCACTTTGCATTTTCATAAGCAGTGTACAGAGTTCCAATTTCTCTACATCCTCTCTAACACTTAACATTGCCTTTTTGATCATAGGTGTCCTAGTGGGTGTGGAGTAGTATCTCATTGTGGTTTTGATTTACATTTCTCAAGTGGCTGTTGACATTGAGTATCTTTTCATGAGCTTATTGGCCATTTGTATATCTTCTTTGGAGAAATGTGTATTCAGATCCTTTTCCATTTTTTAATTGTTATTTGTCTTTTTATTGTCGAGTCGCTAGAGACCTTTTTGTGTTCTGGATACTAATCCCTTATCAGATATATGATTTGCAAAAATTTTCTTCTATTCTGTGGGTTGTCTTCATTTTCTGAGTAGTGTCCTTTGAAGCACAAACGTTTTAAATTTGATTAAATCAGTTTGTCTGTTTTTCTTTTGTTGTTTGTGCTTTCAATGTCATGTCTAAGGTCACAGAGATTTAGACCTGTGTTCCCTTTTAAGAGTTTTATAATTTTAGCTCTTACATTTTGGTCTTTGGTCCATTTTGAGTTAATTTTTACATATAGTGTGATGTAGGGGTCCAGTCATGTTCTGCATGTGGATAACCAGTTGTTCCAGCATCGTCTGTTAAAAGACTGTTCTTTCCTCCCTCGAATTGTGTTTTTACTCTTATTAAAGATCAGTTGACCATAACATGAGAGTTTTTTTCTGAACTCCCTATTCCATTGATCTATATGTCTGCCCTTATGCCAGCGACACATTTTGTACTAAGTTTTGAAATTGGTGAGTGCGAGTCCTCCAATTTCGTTTTTCTTTTTCAAGATTGTTTTGGTTATTTCATTTCAGATGCCGTGCATTTCCATTTGAATCTTAGGATCAGCTTGTCACTTTCTGCAATGAAGCCAGCTGGGATTTTGATAGGCATTGCATCGAATCTGTAGATCAATTTGGAACTTTTGCCATCTTAAAAATATTAAGTCTTGCTATCCATGAACATTTCTTAATTTCACTTTCAAATGGTTTACGGCTAGTGTATAGAAAGACAATTGATACTTGTGTATTGATCTTGTATTATGCAACCTTGCTGAATGCCATATATGTTTTTACATGTTTAAATGTTTCTACTATGCATACCTATTACCCTTTCACAAAAATAGATTTTAATAATCCCAGGTTATTCACCATCTGGGAAGCCTTCCCTACAGTCCTGCTGCGGTTTACCTGTGGAGAGGTGAGCAGATGGCACTGCCCGTCCTGAACCCTCTGGTAGTAGTAAGAGGCTCTGGCCCCAGAGGATAGAGTAGCACACCACCAGGCACATTTTAACTATTCAAATGATTTTATTGACCGAGCATGGAATGAACAAACTAGTAAGCAAGACAGGGAGCCAGCACGTTCCACTTTTGAAGCGCTCTACTGTTTGCAGAGGTTTTCCTGATGTTAGGCTGTGATCTGCCTTCCTGTAGTTTCTACCTGTTGGTTCTGGTTTTGCACTCTAGGCAGAGAGAAGAAAGCCAGTCCTTCTTCCCCACAACAGCCCTTCAGATATGTGTTGATAGCCAGAATGTCAGATGTACATGAAAGGGCTTTATAAGCTATAAAGGAAGGTAAACATGCTTGTTGCTGTTTTATTATATTTACTATTATTATCATACTGTCCTCTGCCACAGAGCTTTTCTCGTTGACCTCACATCCTTATTTCTCCACTCATTCTTCGTGGTGGCACCATCTTCTTCTGGACTTCTTGTTTTCTTTTTTTAGAAACTTCGGGAGTAAGGGGGTAGTTAAGGAATATTTCTGTCAGTATACATAAAACACAATCTTGTGTCATTACCTAGGTTTACACTGCATTGTCTTTATAACCAAAACTGCCCATGGGGTCTGTCCACCCTGTGTTGAGCATTGTAGGGATTTCCAGTAAGTCCTGTTCAATTCTCTGCAAATGGGGAATGTCGTAGACATGCTTCTTCCTCACTGAACTCCATCTGGGTGTCACAAATCGTGAACATGACCTTGAGAAACAAAGCTGGTGGTGGCAGTAGGCTCCCATGCCCATTTCCAATGTCTCTTCTCTCCGTACCGCGCCAGAGGTGACCAAGGAGCTAGGAGAGGGGCTCCCTCCACAGCGGGTCCTCTCCGGTCTCCCCACAGAACTCTCACAGCAATGGCAGGACTAGTACTTACCAAACGTTAAGTAAACATACACTTAGAGGAGAATTACTAGGCTCTGCTACTGTGATCTTCCTTCAGAAAATACATCTGTTCCTTTTACATGGCTGTGTTCAGTTAAAATTAGAACTCCAGAGCTGTGGCTGCATATGCATGTGTTTTGGACAGGACTTTGGTCATTCTCTGTTGACTTTTGGTATTCCACGTGTCTCTTCAAATTATGTTTTGCTCTTGAAAGAATTTTGACGTAGAGTGAAACACAATTTTTCTCTCATATCCCTGCAGCTCTTGCTAATCCTTATTGGCCTATAGTCCAGCAGAGCACATCAATTTGAAAATTCTGTTAATGAGCTGTGTTTATTTCTAAATCATTAGCTTGTAAATTCCCAGGGTATAGGCTAGTGGATTATTTCTGAGTGCGCCGTTGCCACCGTGGTGTCTTAAATGTTGTTTAAGTGTCTTCATCCCTGGAGACTTCAAGCATTTTGGCTTTCTGCTTAGTTTGATAGCAAAGGGGAACAACCTATAATGTGGTGGAAAGAGAATGCTGGATTTGGATTTCTTGAGGAAGGTTACTGATGTTTAGTCAATCTCTGTACATTCTAGACCATACTCCGATACTAGATGTGGGAGGTTCTCACATTTCATTTTAACATCACCTCAGCGAGGAGGAAGTTATTCACCAAACTGATGAAGAGAACAAAGCCTAAAGAGTTTAAGTAACCCGCTCCAGGTCATTCAGCAAGCATGTGCCAGGGGTGGATTCAAACTCAAGTCTGTGTTCCTTCAAAGCACACACTTTATTCGCCTTGGGCCCCATGATCAGCCCCAATGCACTGTGCTAGGGTGTCGTCATATCTTTGGTTGGGGTGGCGGTTGCTTAGGGGCCTGGTTCTGAGTGACTTGATTTGTTTTTACATCTGATAAGTGGCACTGCCACTTCACCATTTACAGTAACCAAGATTTATTCTCTCCACTTTGCAGACAAAGAAATTGAGGCACAGAGAGGTTAATTCAGTAGCTGAGGTACTATACCTACGTTTTTGCTGGAGCTGGGATTCAACCCTGCTCTACTGATACTGTATCCAGGCTCTTGGCTCTATGTGGCACTGTCCTGCCTATGCCTATGCCTGGCAAAGCCTGGGTGACACCTTGGAAAGATAAGCCTTTTCCATTTTAAAATATACAGCACTAGGCAAGCATCAAGACCAGTCTTTCTGTTTCATAATTTTTTGGTGATCCCTGGGCCTTTGTAAAAGTCTATGCCATTGTCTGTATCCATGCCTCACAGCTGGTATGACAAGACACCCTGTTTGTGGCCTGTAGAGGTGTACCAGATGGGCAGCACTGGGGTGCCTGTGGCAGCCCACTTGGTGTACCCCAGTGTGCAAATGAATAGCATCCTTTTCACTGTGAGCTGAAACATGGGACACACAGACTGAGGCCACCCTCAGGGAGGTTTTGTAGTCACCCATGTACAAGCAGAGCATTCATTGTAATAATAGCAGCTGCAAGAGTTTTCTGTGCCCACCAAGTGTTAGGCCCAGTTGTAGGCATTTTGCACACATTCCTTTTTAATACAGCAGTCTCCCCTTATCCACGGTTCTACTTTCTATGATTTCAATTACCTGAGGCTAACCACAGTACAAAAATATTAAATGGAAAAATCCAGAAGTGAACAATTTATAGGTTTTAAATTTTGCGCCATTCTGAGTAGCATGATGAAATCTCACACCATCCCATTCCATCCCTTCCAGGGTGTGGATCATCTCTTTGTCCAGCGGCTCCACTCTGTATTCACTCCCTGCCCATTAGTCACTTAGTAGCTGCCTTGGTTTTTAGATCAACTATTGTGGTATTTCAGTGCTTGTGCTCAAGTAACCCTTATTTTACTTAATAATAGCACATTCACATAATTTTTATTACAATATGTTGGTATAGTTGTTCTACTTTATTATGACTTACTGTTGTTAATCTCTTACTGCACTTAATTTATAAATTAAACTCTATCGTAGGTATATATGTATAGGAAAAAAACATAGTATATATAGGATCCAGTACTATCATGGTTTCAAGCATGCACTGGGGGTCTTGGAACATATCCCCCAAGGATAAGGGGGGACGACTGTACTTACCAAAAACCTATGAATGGGTCTTATTTTCTCCACTTTAGAGATGACGATATCAACTAGCTAGTTTATCTCCAACCCCAAGGCCCCTGCCTTCTCTTTCCCCTGCTGACGCTGCCTTGCCAGGATTCTCTTGTCCTGACGAGCAGTTTGCTCTTCTCTAAACTAGATCAGAGCTTAGCTGTCATGACTTCCCACTTTTTAGACTAGGCTAAACCCCGGTGAGTAGTAAAAACTTTCTTAAAGCTTTGAATTATAGTTTCCTATAACTCTCATCTTCCAAAGTAATCAGTGCTGCAGAACTCAACAATGAGCTTCAAGGAATCCTTTGGCCTGTGCAGCCTTCTCTGCCTGGAATCCACACTCATTCATTCATGACACTTCCAAGGCAGCCTCCTGTGTTAGTTAAGACCTGAGTGCTGGGTGTAGAGAGAGGCAGGTACCACTGCCCAGGCCTAGGACAGACCACAGTGTGGTAGAGAGAAAGCTCACAAACATGAATCATCATCACACGGTGTGGGAAGTGGGCAGAGAGGGATTTACAGAGAGCTTGGGTGGCACAAGGACCAAGTGACCAGCAGTGCCTGGGGAAGTCCAAAGGACACCACAAAGAAGGTGTCACCTAGACTGACTCATGAAGGGAGACTGGGTTCCCCATGCCTGATGTGAAGGATATTCTAGGCAAAAGACATAGGGTGGAGAGCCCTGGAGGCATGAGGGGCATGTATTGTTGAGGGGTTCCAAGCCTTGGCGTGGAGAAGCATGGTCATTTGGCAGCGTAAGCAAGGGCCATATCGGGTAGAGATCTGGAAACCCAGCCTGAGGATGTGGATTGTAATCTAGGATTGAGGAGAAGCTGTTAGGGCACGATGGCCAAACGTTCTCTTGGGGCTCTAGAACGATGACCCAGGGCCACGGTGAAGGACACATCACATTCCTTGGTAAGGAGAGGCTATAGTTAAGGAGATCCAGGGTCCTGGGTACTGGTCTGCAGTGTCTAAACTGGAAATCATGGGGAGCTTCAATTAAGGCTGAAGCATCAAAGGAGGGAAAGAGATTTAATTCTGAAATCAATTTCTGATGCCAAATGAGCAAGACTCTTAATTGATTGGAGGCCAAGGTTGGAGCAGAAGGAGGATTTACACATTTATAAATATTATAGTATTTTATCCTTTTTTCAGATCTAAGCAGAGCGTCTTCCAGTTAATATTCAGGCTTATACTTGTTTGCCCCACATTTCCTTCCTCTGCAGAAAACTAGAGACTCCTATTGAAAATTCGAATAACAACTCCCAAAGCCTCAGATCCATTCATGTTCTGAGTTATAGATAGGTGACAGATTTTCTGCAGGAAATGTCATTTTAAGATATACTCATACCCTAAAAGTTGTTGGAACCCACTGAAAATATTGTTTAAGAGACAATCTTAACAGGTTAATTCTTTCAAAAATGGCAATTTCTTTTGTACAGTAACTAATGCTTTGAGTGTGTGAATTCTCTGACCCTCTGAAATTTTGATACTTAACTTAGACAAATTTTGCATGATGTTTCTCCTTTTAAATACATCATGGGTCAATAATTATCACCAGCACTGAAAACTAGCTCATGAATAGCTCTACACTGTTGTCTCATCTTCTGTCTCATGCAATTGTCCCAGGGTTCTTACAAGGCAGGCATTCTTGTCATTCCCTTTTCCTAGACATAGAAACTAAAAAAGAGGCAGAGGGTACCTAGCTGGCTCAGTATTACAAAATGCATGATGGAGCCATGTCTTAAATCCAGCCTTCTGATTTCCAGTCTTGTGCCCGTTCTACTCTGTCATGCCATCTTCCCCCTGCCTTACCCCTGGCAAAAATAAACACAAGTGTAAAACAGATAAAAATCCTTTGGTCTTCAGGATATCAGTTGTTTATTCTTTATTTTTACTTTGTGCAATCTTCTTAGAGATGTGACCAACTTAAGACTTGAAGTAGACTGCCTTACTAGATGTGCTGCAGTAATGAGCAACCCCAATCTGTGGCAATAAGAGATTATTTCTCATTCATATTACACGTTGGCTGTGGTTGACTGATGGTTCTGGCACCATGTGTTGTCTTCGTTTCAGATCCCAATGGAAGAAGCAGCTCCTGTCAGGTCATGCTGTTCTGACAGCAGAGAGAACGTGCAATAGCTGAACTGTGCAATCGCTCTTAAATCTTAAGCTCAGACATGGCACTTGTAATCCATTGGCCAAAGCAGTTTACGTAGTCAAGCCTGACATCAGTGGGGCGGGAAAGCATCCACATAGAAGGTGCTGTTACACCACAAGTCACATGGCAGTGGGCAGAGATGTGCAGTGCCTCCTACAGGGAGGATGGAGAGAGATTGGGAGCAATCATTCGGCATGCCACACAACTCCCAAAACTCCACAGTGCAACTATGTTGGCACCCAAATGGTTGGGCACTTTCTCACTCCTTCTAAACCTCAGGGGTCTTGCGGTTGATATCCATGAACTTGGTCTCTAAACATAGCCTCTGAGTTTTCATACTACTGTAAGCAAATATTGATTGTCTGAGATTTAGACCCTTTCTTTAGACCTTTATTTTTAAATTTAGTTGATATTACAGAAAAACCGAACTCGGCATTATAAAGTGGTATTGCCGGAAGGTAATTATTGGATCCAGGAAACTTGCCGTAGAAGCCCCTCAGCATCCTGCTAGACTGAGGGCGCACAGCTCACTGCAGGGAGAGCTCCTGGGTGTGTGCAGTGGGAAAAGATGCTTCCAAGACTCTGGCTCCAGCCAAGTGACTGTCATCCCATCAGCACATGAAATAATTGTTTACTGAACAAAGAACTCTTTACTTATGAAGCATTTTCATAAAGTTTGAAAACTGGATCCCTTAACCATTTGCTCACTTCTACGGATTAAACAGTTGACCAATTTAGATAAATTTTCATTCACATAATAAAAATGTATTGAACACCTAGTATGTTCTAGTCTTCAGGAAGAAAGGCTGTTGAGAGGAAGCATAGTTTGGGCTTTCAAGGAATTTGGGATCTCCTAAGAGAATCTTATCTGCAGTTCTGGAACAGCCCCTTATGGTGATCAGAGTGGCCGCAGCAGGGAAAAGGATCAGCTGAGCCTCAAGGATCAGAGGAACATTCCTAGGAGGCGCCTTCCAGGCTGCAAGGAAATTGCTCATGTGTTCAGGGAACAGGGAGTAACTGGGTGTGTCTGGAGTGTGAGGCGTGGCAGGAGGGGAGGCTGATCCCTGGAGCAGAACAGGTTTTACCCAGGCCCAGGGCCTGAGCAGTCAGTTTCTCCAGATGGGCCCCAATCCTACCACCTGTCCTTGTCCTTCCTCAAAATGGCTTTGAGGGCATGGGGATGAGAGGCAGAATCTCTACCTCAGGCTGTCTTTGCACATTTAGTACCCAAATGTTTAACTCCAGTTTCTTCTTAAATCTGTGCCTTAAGACCTCACCACAAACCTCCTCTCATTCATAAACCTTTTCCCTTTGTGTGAAGGGCTATGATGCCAAGCCCTGGCTCTCCATCTCAGAGGCAGGTAGCACACAGGCCTAAGCACCTGAGGCAGGTGCTAACTCAGAAATGATAAAGGGCCCCAATTCTCGGGCCGAAGCTGTGGACACCTGGAGGAAAGCTCTTACAATGACAAAGTCACTGTCATGAAGCCCTTCCCTGTCCAAGCAATGAGCACTCATTCACACAAGCTCACCTAACCATTCAGCTGTGAGAGCTGGGCGCTCATACACCCTTGTACAGATAAGGCCGGCCAGCCCTGACTTGAGTCCACCTTCTTCTCTCCAGACTCAGAACCCTGGGCCCCACTTCTCCCAGAATGTGTATGCTGGGTCCCTCCAGCTGGCAGGGTGTATGCTGGGTGCCAGTGAAAGGCATTCAAATAAACGAACATGCAGAAATAGGACGTCCCAGGCAGCAGCGAGGGAAAGCCCACCACAGTGAAGAGGGAGCTAGCAGAGAATAAACCAAAACTCGAACTCCAAGGCCTGGACCTGGACAAGGGCACTGGCCATAGGGAAGAGCCAAAAGAGTGAACAAGCATAGAAAATATCAAAATTCCCAGAATCAACAAATTCTTCCAGGTTTGAAAATCTTAGAAATGGGCTGGAGGGACCTCATCAAGCAGAAATTCAGTCACACACGGAGTAGTCATCACCTCTCTTAAGAAACCTCACAGTCTCGTTGCTTAATGAATTAATTAAACTACTTGGCCTGACTTCGTTTTCTCATACTTTAATTTTAATGAGTTTTAATTTTCTTACATTTGTAGGAAAGGAAATAGGAGGAGGGCTCAGAATCGTGGTCCCTGTATTAGTTTGCTAGGGCTGCTGTAACAAAATACCATAAAATGAATGACTTAAATAACAGACATTTATGTCTCACAGTTCTGGAGACCAGAAGGCCAAGATCAAGATGTCAGCCTAGTTGGTTCCTTCTGAGGGAGGTGAGGGAGAATATGTTCCAGGCCCCTCCCCTGGTTTCTGGTGGTTTTCCAGTGACCTTTGGTGGTCCTTCATTTGTAGACGTATCACCCCAATCTCTGCCTTCATGTTCATATAGAGTTCCCCCTCCATGGGTGACTGTCTTTGTGTCTAAATTTCTCCTTTTTCTAAAGACACAGTCATAGTGGACGAGGGCCCACCCTAATGACCTTATTTTAACTTGACCACCTGCAGAGGCCCTATTTCCTAGTAAGGCCGCATTCATAGACATTGGGGGTTAGGACTTCAACATCTTTGGAGGGGACACAATTCAACCCATAATAGTCCCCAGACGTGCTTTGTAGATTACCAACCCTTACCTTCATGTCCCCATCAACAACGCAGACAGGAGATTGAAGATGATGTCTCAGGGTCCTTCTAGATCCCATCCTTTCCCTACCACAGAGGCAATCAGTCACCCTTTGTGCGCTTAGTCAGAATACCTAGGAAGTGAGGGCTTCTGTGAGGTACAGAGAGCAGCCAAGGCATCTGCCTTGCTTTCTGGGCAGACACTCTGCTTCCTGTGGGCACACGCTATTGGGTGAGAGAGAGACCCCATGTGCAGGCAGTGTTCCCGCCATCTGGAGAGGCAACTCCAAATCCATTATTACTCAAAACATGTATATATGTGCTGGTTAGGTCCATTTGAAATAGTATTAAGACATTTTCCAGAATTTGTAATAGATATTGTAAAAGATTTATGAAAGCATAATATGAAATTTTACATATGGCTTGATTTCAAATACACATAATACCTTTTTAACAGCTTTATTGAGATATAATTCACATACCATATAATCCACCCATTTAGAGTCTGCAGTCCATTGACTTTTACTGTATTCACATATGCCCCATCATCACAATCAATTGTAGAACATTTCACCACCCCAGAAAGAAACCTGCATCCTCCAAACCCCCATCCTTTCTCTCCCCAGCCCTAGACAACCACTAATCTACCTTCTATCCCTCTAGTTCCCCTATATGCCTACATTTCATTCAACTATGTTTTTTAAGTTAGAAAAAAATTTGAAGGGAACTACAGATGAGAGACAAAGGTGACTTCCACTAGTGAACAGCAGCATTATGATTTTAATTCTCTTTTTTGATATTTTTCTAATTCAAAGAGCATGAATTACTAATACTCAGAGAGAAAAAAAACATTTTATTTTAAAAATAAAGAGAGAACGTCTTATCATATTTAAGGAGCTGTTATGGATTATTCTGAAAACTCCAATACCTAAATCACAACCTTATTTTATGGGGGGAAAATATGTGTCCAAGTTCCAAACAGTTGACTTCAAATAGCAATCTTGGAACACAATTGTTTGAAGTTGAAACAAAATGGTTGCATCACTAGTGTTCTTGGCACTGGACTTCCTAAGACCTGGCCCCTGCTAGCCGCGTGTCCTGCTCCTCAGGGTCTTCCCATCCCTAATCAGGCGACCTCTCTGTCTTCAACAAATTGTTGCTTGTCTCAGGTGAGAGGCCCTGTAATTAAAGCACATCCTCTTGCCTCTTTAATAACATTGAAGACAGAGAGTATAATTCTGTGAGGGGACAGAAGGAATATATAATTTAGTGTCCTTTTCCTGAGCCAGTATGAACTTCATGCATGTAGCATCTTGCATGCTTCAGGTGTAAAAAGTGATCTGTTGTCTCAGCAAGCATTACGTGAGCAAAACATGTACTGAGTCCATCTAACAGTCAGGCTCTTTCGATGTGTGTCCAGCTCACTCAATAGTTCCACATGTCACCTTTTTTTGATGAATAAGACTCCATTAGCAGGAAACTAGCTCTACTGGGTTAGTTCACCAAGCAAACTGGTCCTGGCCACCATCACAGAAACTCACTCGTTGCCTAAGCTAGAAATCTAGGTGCCATCCTTGACCTTCCCAGCTCCTCTGGGCCTCACATCAACTCACTTGGACCCTATCTCTCTGATTGGCGTCCTCTCAATCCCTACCTTCACTTCCCTGCACGTTTCTCACCTGGGGGAAGGCAACAGCCACTGAATGGCTGCCTCCTTCCTGCCCCATCCCGTCCTTCCACTCTGACTTATGCCCAAACAATGAAGGTCACCCTCCTCCACATGCACTGACAGCCTTCGTGATCTGACTCCTCACCTGTCCAGTCTCATAGCCCACCACTCCTCCTCATGTATCCATGTTCCCACCCCACCAGTGGGTTCTTATTCTGGATTCCATAGACAGAACACTAGTGGACATGTGAGTGTCCTAAAATAGAATGCAAAACTGTGGGTATGTATTTCTAGAAGTACGGTCCTTGGCTTTCATAAAATTCTTAAAGGTCTATGAACCCCAGATTTAAGAACTGAGCTCCGGGTATGTTTCGTTTTGGGGTCTGGGTGTTTGAATGTGCTCTTCCCCTTCTGTGTGGTATCTCATGGCGAACAGCTCTGGAGGCCTCCACTCGGACGTCACCTACTTTTCTGCTTCATGTCCCTTTCTTCGCATCCCCATGGCTCTGCTTACCTAGCACTTTCCCAGCTGGGATTTCTTACTTGTTTACATACCTGTTGGTCCTACTGGCCCTCGAGCTCCTGGAGCGAGTAGCTGTCCCTGTCTGTCCCACCTCCTGCACAGTGTCTGGCACACGGTCAGCTCTTAGTAAATACTTACAGAAAAAGGAAAGATTCCAGGAAGGGTGCCGAACCATTTTCTCTGTGGAAAGCCCACACTCAAAAGTGGGCAGTGGGGCTGAGTGTTGCAAATGGCTTCATCTGAAGCACTGCACCTTCACAAGCTGGGCCCATGTGGATTGTCTCCCTTTCTTGTGTTTATAGACATTTCCTCTAAGAGGCTAAAGGCCCAGTTGTCCAGCATTTACATAGAGAAATTAGACTTCCATTTGCTGTGGGAACTCACTAGATGTGTAATGATTTTTAAATTACCTCTTGACAAATTTTGAGCTCTTTGTCTTTTTTTCCCCCCATTCTCTTTCAGATTGATGCACTGAGTAAAAGAAGCAAAGAAGCTGAGGCAGCCTTCTTGAATGTCTACAAAAGATTGATTGATGTTCCAGGTAAGCACAAGTACTGATAACCCACAGTGGGCTTGTGTCTGGAGAGTTGGTGGGTTTCAGGCTTACTTTTAGCTTTTCTATGAGAACTACGCCAACCATCGCAACTTCCCCGTGAAACTGAGGAGCTCTGGGAATGTGAATTCTCCAAAACCCAGACTTTGGGTAGGTATGGAAATTAAGTGCACATTTGTTAAAGTAATCACAACCTCCAGCTGATGCCTTTGTAAATGCAGAAACTCAAATCTGTGAGGCTACCTTTAGCTTTGGCATAAAACACTGCAAGTTTCACAGAGAAGAATTAGAACCTGTATGTGTTTTGTGCAGATGTCGTGGATGGTCATGGGTCTGGACTGACTGATTCCACATTCAGGAACAGCCCTAACAGGGCACCTAGAATGCCTCACTTCCCTCCCAGATCAGGCAGGGAATCAGTGACCTCTGGCCAAGTCTTTCACTTACTTAAGGGTTATAGCCAAGGGCAAGTGGTAGCTCTGTTAGCTGCAACAAGGTATGTGAATTACTGACATTACTAGAACTACTTTAACAAAGCAGAGCAGAGATAGGTCTCTTTTATTTCTGAACTTACATTCTAATTCAGGTCCACTGCAGATTTTGCTGTCCCCTCTGGGTGCTAGGGTTAATAGAGGTCACCCAAAGCAAGGGGTGGTGGAAAACACTTTGGACAGGGAGTAGGGAGATCCAGATTCTTTTCCAGGGACTTGTTGTGAGGCCTTTGTCACATTCCTTTTTCTTTCTGGGCGTCAGTTTTCTCATCTGTGAAATGGAACAGTGTAGGGGGAACAGCCTAGTGATGGAGAATGGTTTTCTTTGTTCTAAAACTTTTGCTTTCATAGGAGCTTATCTAGCACCTGGTTTCAAATTCTAGCCTTTTGATTTTCTGCAAGAGTTTCTAACCAAGTAGGGGTTCCCTGAAGACTGACTAAGGCTCATGAGAAGTCTTCTTCACAGCAAATGAATCAGAGTACACTCTTTCTGGGTCACTGGCAGCTTGGTGGTCCCACTGGCATGATCTTTGCAAATGCAGATTTTGTGTCGATGACTTAGTTGAAAGGGGGCAGGCTTATTTCAGCTTTGACAAAGACCCAGAGAGCCCTTAACTGCTGTTTTCTAAATAACCTACGCTACCTTTTTTAAAAGTCCAGTTTATACCTAGATTTTCCCTTAGTGAAATGTCTCATCTGGGCAGCCACAAATTTTTATAGAATTTTGATCATAATATGGGTACATATTTATAGTCTACTTTTTTCACTTAACGTATCATCCACATTTTTCCCATATTGGTGATATTCTTTGTAATTGTCATTTTGGGCTGGAGAATTAAAGCTTGCAACTTCAGTTTAAGATGGTGGGAGCAAATAATATTTGATGTTTTCCATAATAATAAAAGTCAATCAGAGTCCATCTGTGCACCTCATAGATTCTCTTTTACCCACATCCCAGGCATTTCTCTCTTACAAATTCTGTGGTCTGACAGATCTAACAAGTTCTTTGAGAAGGAGGAATGGAGGTTGGAGTACTCTACCTTTGTTTTGAAGTCTGCTTTCTGCTCAGATGAAGTAATCCTGTGGCTGAGGCTTACAGGAACGGCCTGGTCAATAGCATTGCATTTACTGACAGTCATGCAGCTGGGGGCAGTCAAGGTGCCTTAACTGTCTGTGCCCTTCAGGCTTCAATCCCACCCAACCCAGAAACAGATGAGGTGCATTAAGTCTTCTAGTTGCAAGAAACAGCAGCTTATGCTATCTCAGAAAACTGGAGGAAGCTCTTGAGAATAATGGGACAGGTATTTTAAATACATGCCATGTGGCCCAGTTCCAAGAGCCTAGGAAGAGCCAACCAGCCACCTGAGGAAGAGGCAGAGCCAGAGTCCCATTGGCCTTGGAGATTGACACAGATACCTGACTGTAGCAGTCCCTACTCGCTTCCTCTTCCAGAAATTTTATTTATTTGTGGGTTTTCCTGTTTCTTATCTGCTGGTCCTTCTAGAACGAAAGCTCTTTGAAGACAACTTGGCTGTATTGCTCTGTGCAGCACCTGGAGCACAACATGGCATACCATAGCTATGCCATGTTGAATGCTTGCACAGCATAATTCACAAAGGTCACATTAGTAGCTCTGAAAACTTTATCTCCACCCAGTTCTCACTCCTGAGTGTAAGCTTGCATATCCCGCAGCCTCCTGGACATTCCCCCTGGGATGGCTGATGGGCACCCTAAAACTACCCAGTGTGTTCAGAGGAAACCGTCTTGTCTTCTTTCTGGTTCCATCTCTTAGGGAACAGCACCACCTTCTACCCAGCTGCTCACACCAGAGCACTGAGTCACTAAGTCCTGGCCATGTGTTTTCCGTTCCATCCACTTCTCTCCATCCCAACTTCTGCTCTCCACTCTGCTTTTCAGGCCACCCCTCTCACGTCTATAGTGTAGTGACGCGAGGCTTCGTGCTTTACAGGCTTGCCTCCCTCTCATCCTTCCTCCGCGCTTCCAGTAGGCCAGGTCCCTTCTCAGTTCATCTCATCTTACTCCTCCAGCTTAATTTGTTGTGACACTGCTTGCTGACCTCCAGGTCCCGCTCAGGTGTGCCCTTCTCACACACACGCCCCGCTCCCAGCACCCTGTGTTTCCCTGTGTTGTGATTACTTGGAACTCAGCTCTTTTCCTTTCTGGCTGGGCAGAATGACTGGAACAATGCAGTCTTGTCCCTAATTACTTCCCTAGTGTCTACCCCAGTGCCTGCCGTGTAGCAGAAACTCCAGAAATGTTTGTTTAATTAATTAATGAACTGTACTCCTAAGGTTGACACTGTTCATTGAGGGAGGGCACAGTGGAGCATTCTAATAACCTCAATGGCAAGGGAGCGGAACGTATCTTTCATTGAGTTGGAGCCATTTAATAGCTCTCTGAACTCCCATATTGTTTAGTGTCACTCTATATATAAAGATTTACCTGCCTGCGCAGACGTTTATATGACACTTAGTATTCGGAGTTCATCAGACCAGCACATGTGCTTCAAAGAGAGGCCTTGGGTTTTGTGGCCGGTACAGCTGTCCTGCTGGCATCCCAAGCTTTACACACCCAGCACCAAGCAGGGCTCTCCTTCTGCCCCGACCCGTTCCCCTCCTGCCCTCTTCTCCCCCGGTGCTGGGACTTATCTGTTCAAGGGAAAAGAGACATTGGAGTCATCGCAGCTCCACATCCAAAATCCCAAGTAATATTCTCTTTCCAAAACCTACTTTGTATTAAAGACATTAAATAAACATTTAAATACATAATCATCCTGAGTCCTCTTAACAGTTAAAATAGGTAAGACCCCATGTTTACATTCTTTCTCACTTGCCACCAGAACACTCCTCATTCCCTAGTCAATTTTAGAGTATTTTAAGATGCTTTTTATAGTAAATATTCTGCTCCTTTAGCCAAAGCACAGTCCTTCCACACTGCAGTGACCCTCATTCCCTGGGATTTCTGGGTCAGCACCTTAGACGCCATCCCCTTGCTGTCTCAGGAATCACGCTGAGCCGCAGGGACAGAGCAGTGAGCAAATCAGCCAGTAGCTTCGTGTTCTCATAGACTTTAGAGTCTGGTGTGAATGTGGGCATTAAAAAGTAATTACAAAAGTAATTATTGAATTTTAGGTATGGTAAGTACTTTGGAGGCAGAGCCCATTGGGCATGAGAGTATAGAGTGGGTAGGATTAGGCAGGCTGAAAGGCAGCTGCCCTGGGGCAGTGAGCTTGGTGAGCAAGGAGGGTGGCCGGGTGCTGTATCATCCAAACTAAGATACTGTCAGTCGTCAAGGGGCCACCGTTCATAGTTAGGGCTCAGTAAAGGGCATACATCAGTGTGGTCATCTAGCTACGAAGGCAGGTTGGAAGGAGCCTAGTAGATTATGTGAAGGATTCTGGACTATATCTAACAGACAAACCATTAATGAGTTTTAAGTAGGGCAATAACATGATCAGGTATGTGTAATAAAAAATCATCCTGACTGCAGTTTGGACAACAGATTTGGAAGAGAAACCAAGGTGATGTGGGGAGGGAAAGATGAGGTTGTTTGGTTTCAGTTGGAGGACTGAGTTGGAGAGAAACAGAGATTTCAGCTGTATGTAGGAGGTGGAATGGGTGGCCAAAAGGCAGCTAGAACAACTAGGACAGTTCATTTCTGGGTAACAATACTTGTCTACATGGTTCCAACTGGCTTACAAAATTAAAAGGAAGACCAACAAAAAGTTTGGAGAATTAGCTTCCTGTTCCTAATTCTAGCACCATCTCTGTTGTTCTAATTGAAAATGTTTTTTGTCTTTATTGTCAACATCATGACAGTAAAAGAGTAATTTTAGATTCATAAATAAGTTATAATTTTATGTCATTAATCTAGGTGGCTTCACCTGTCATTTTTATCACAGACAGATTTTTACATCATAATGTACATAATCAGCAGGGATAGCTTAAACGTGAAAATATTTAATTTTTTTATTTTACTACACCTCTGATTGAGATTTATATTTATTAGTTAGCTAACAATTAGCCACATGAGGAAAAGCAGCATCGTCATCCAGCAAAAACATGACTTGGTAAGGACACCTGGGCTAGGCCCCCCAAATGGAGAGTTCCTCTGCGACAGGCTCCCTAATCAGAAGGCCAGCATCCCTCTGCATTGGAATCTATATTTGTGGGCGAGAGCAGAGTTCAGTGACTATCTGTCAATAACAGTGATGCCGGGTGTACAAATAAAGGTTCGAGGCATGCTATCTAAGTAGTCATATTCTCATATTCCCTCAGCCAGCTGGCACTTCCCAGTAGTCTGTTGTGTTCCAGGCCCTGGACCGCTCACCTAAGATACAAATACAGTTGAGACTTGACCTTTGTCCTCCCTCAGGTGGGTCCTATTTGGGTAGGAGACTGTACAGTACCTTTGAGAAAATATTCCATAATTAAACAGGTTAAATAGGCAACCTCTATCCCTTACTGTAATGAAACAAGAAATAAATACCTCTGCTCTTAAAATGTAACTCTCCTAGGTAGCTGGAAATATCCTGGAATGACCTCCTCTTATAGGCTCTTGCATAGCTGGAATTTTACTGTGTTCTGAGCAAAGTTATGATGGCATGCATAATCTGCCAGGAATTAACCTTGCGTGGGTGACTTGCTCTTCTTGATGCTTTTCAGATGTTTTACAATGAGCATGTATTTATCTCCACAATCAGGGAGAAAAGGCATAAATCCAGTAAAATACTCAACTTGTGATCTTAGTTTCTGAGTAGCCCTTATCAGTGGATTACAGATAAGAACTTTAGCAGAGGTCATTTCAGTATTTGTCCACACTTAATAATCTCTGTAAAAGACAACTGTGACTTTTCTCCTTGTGTTGGCAGAGGATTCCATGCCCAGGCCCCTCAGAGAGAACTCTGTAACCTCAGGTCTCAGAAACATCTCGGTAATGGTTATTTTTTAAAGTTCCTAGAAAGGAGAAAAAGAGACAAAAAGTTAATGGCACCTGTGCATTGGTATCGCGGAGCTCTGCTTTAGTTGCAGAGTTCATTGAAAGGACCTCTGTGCAAGTTCCCCTTGCCCCTTTGCCTCTATCTGTGGCCCCCTCCTCATACAAAGAGAGTCATCTTTCTTTCCTTGCTAAGATGTGGTTTACGTCAAACACAAACCTTTCAAACACAAAGGCAGTGCCTGGAAGGGTTTATTTTAAGATTTAAATCTTAGGAAGCACATTACCAGTGATATAAAAAATTCATTGACTCATGCAACACTGCTAGAACTCAATGTTTCATGACTGACTTCTCTCACTTTCTGTCTGTAGGGTAACTGGCCTGTGACTGTATGTAGAAGGTGTTAGTTTTTTCAGAAGTCCTGAAAGAGAACTGGCTGAAGAGAGTCCATTTGTAGGACACTCCATTTTCAGAACCCACTCCCAAATGCCCCTGCTCCAAGGTGCTCTTGGGGTGAGGTTTCAATTTGGGTTTAGGAAAACCTCTCCTGGTGAATATATATCCCCATCAGCCTAGCATTTGAAGATCCAGAAATAAATTGGACTGTCATCACTTTTGAGAACTACTTTTTAATGCTCCCTCATAAGAATCAAATAGTAATCCATGCCTTTGTGTTCCTCTCACTTGGTTTCAAGTGAGGGCCCACTATTGGTTACGATTACAAAATTCTGTTTCTTTCATTCTTCTTTCTTCTTCCCTGTGTGTCCCCACTCAAGGATTCCATAGCAAGGACAAAATCTTATGATTTCGTTAGAAACACCCTCTTGCTTCTTATAGTAAGATTTAATCGATAGGCCACTTTGGTGGCGTTTTTGAAGGCTGTAGAAATGTGTCTGCTCCAGCTGGATCCTGTAAGGGTATTCCAGTCCGTGTATTCTAGGTCTCCTGGTATTGGCAGAGGATCCCATGCCCAGGCCCTTCAGAGAGAACTCTGTAACCTCAGGTGCCCAGATGGCAGGATCCTCCTTACACACTTTCAGTTTGCCTTCATGAAACATTTTCCTCTAAGTATCAACCGCCAGCACCATATCTGAACTGAAGAGGAACCAGGGCTGCAGCCTCAGAAAGAAGCTTGTGGGTTGCAGATGCCCTCCTGTCTTCTCCCCGGGCTGCAGTACTGAGCTGCTCCCAGTAGCCTCAGGGACATTATGCTCTTCCCATAGACAAGGGGCAACTTCTCCCACCCTCTTTGATCAGGTTAAAACAAATCTGGGGCCTGATCAGCCCCTCTGTTTTGCTCACCATATATCTGCAGGCTGAAGAAGTAGCTATGAACAATTTAAAGAAAGGCAAATTTGACAAGATGAGCATCTGAGTCGCTTGCCCCACTTTCACCTGCTGCATCGTCTTCAGGGCTCTCCCTCTCTCCTGACACCGGGCTGGAGTGCAAGAACTCACTAGCCAGGACTCGGGGAATCCTTGGTTCACTTGCACGGAGAGGTGTGCCGCTTCTGTGCCCCTTTGCTGTAACTGGGGTGGTCCTGGCGCACTTGATATCTAGACAGCTTTTCATCAGTTGCTCATCAGCATGCTAATTGCTTTATGACTAATTATGCCCTGAATTCCAGTTGATTTTCTTAATGAGACAGCTGGGTTAATTATGTAATCGTATGATTACATTAGCCTAGAGTGCCCTGGCGAAAAGTAGTGTCTGCCACACTGTGATGTCATCACAGGGATGGCACTACAAGGGGCACAGTCACCCTCTGGCTGATGTGGGGCTAGGGAGTGGCCCTATTAGCCACAGAGCTCTGCGCAAACACGGGTGCAGATTTCTTGAGGTCGATCTCAGTCCTCATAGTATACGGAAAGGCAGCTCGGCACTGGCCTGGCCGTCTCCCCGACCCGCCGTCCTCGCGCCCTCCCCAGCACGGCGCAGCCCCATTTAGTTGCCCTGCCTAAACAGAAGCCTTGCTTTTCAGCCTCTGTTGCTCTCCATGAAGTGCAGCAGTGTCCTCTTCCTTCTTTGGAACCTCCCTGCACCAGGATGGTGGGGCTTGATCAGGGTGTGATAGTGATCCAAAATAAAACGTACCCAGGTCCCTGGAGGACCACAGTAAGTTAGTTTATGTAAAGTCTACACAGCATGATCTGGCCCCAACTTTATGCCCGCTGTAGCCTCATCCATGTACTATTTCAAACCTTTTTTCTACCCTGATCTTCACAGTCCTCATATTTCGCTGAGAAAATACATCTGGTTAGAGGAGAATGATATCTTTCAGCCACCGGCCAACTGCCTACTCCCCATCACAGCAAAAGCCCCCTGAGAACCGATTCTGCCTGCCGAGCCCACCTCCCACCCAGTTATATTCCTCCTCCTCAGACTTACGTGGCTACCTCTCTTCTTCTGCAGCACTCTTCTCTTAGCCTTTTTCTTTTCTCCATTCACATTCTCCCTCTAGGTGACTGCTGATACCTCTTAGGCTCCAGACTCCACATGACCACAAGAGAACCGTTAATTTTCCCTCAAGCCCTCCCAGGAAGGTAAATGGCATCACCACGCATACAGTGGCTCGGGCCAGGAATGCAGGAGTCAGCCCAAATTCCTTTCTTTCTCTCACACCTTATTGCCAATCTATCAGTAAGTCCTGTTTATCCAGCCTCCAGAATATATCCCGAATTTGACCACTCATCACATCAGCCACCACCACCCTCATCCTAGCCACCATTACCTCTCACCTCACTGGGCTCACCACCTTCACCCAACCTCCTCCTGCCCGATAGGTCTAAATTAGTGGTCTGCAAACTACTTTTGTTTATATACCCCAATAGTAAAAGATTCTGAATTTTTACCGCCGATATATTCTTTCTATCTGATATACAGGTGTAATTACAGTAGTGTATTAAATACACTGGAAATCTTATGCTAAAAATAGAATTAAAGGGTGTGATGAAGAGTAAAAAGGACTAAAAATTTATATTTTATTAGCAATACAAAAACTCAAAGTATTGTATTTTAAAATCAACCTCATTGAGGCATAATTTACATACAATAAAATGTACCCATTTTAAGTGTACAATTTCGTAGTATGGCCACCCTCACAATCAAGATACAGAACAATATCTATCACCTCAATACTTTTGTTATGATCCCAAACACCAGCAACCACCGATCTGCTTTCTGTCACTATAGATTAGTTTCGTCATTTCTAGTGTTACACATAAATAGAGTCATTGGGTCTGTGCTCTTATGTGTCTGGCTTCTTTCCCTCAGCATGGTGTGTTGGGGGTTCGTCTGTGTCGTTGCTGGTGTTGTGGTCCTTTCCTTTCTATTGTGGAATGGTATTCCATTGTGTGAGTATGTAACAAGTGGCTTGCCCATCTACCTGCTGATCGACGTTTTGATTGTTTTGTGTGTGACCCTTATGAATAAACTTGCTATAAGCATTCGTGGACAATTATCATATGGATGTCATTTCTCTCAGGTAAATACCTAGGACTAGAATTGCTGGAGCATGGGATGAGTGCATGCGTTTAGCTGGATAAGAAACTGCCAAACTGTTTTCAAAGTAGTTGTGTCATTTTATCCCCCCCACAAATAACTATGAGAGTTTCAGTTGCTCTGTGTTCTCTCCATCATTTGATTTTGTCAGTCTTTTCAATTGTAGACAATCTAGTGACTATATAGCATATTTCATTGTGATTTTAGTTTGCATTTTCCTGATGAGTAATAATGCTGAATATTTTATCATGTGCTTTTTGATCATTCACAGATCTTCACTTATAAAGTGTTTACATCTTTTGCCCATTTTTTATTGGGTTGTCTTATAAATATTTTCTCCTAGTTTGTAGTCATTTGAAGATGAGGTTTTTTATTTCGAAGATGAGGTTTTTTATTTCGATAAAGTCCAGTTAATTGGGTTTTTTTTCTTCTTTTTTTGTAGTTCTTGCTTTTTATGTTCCAAGAAATTATTGCCTAGCACAAGGTCATAAATTTTTCTCCTGTGTTTTATCAGTGCAGTCGTATAGTGTTTTCTTTTACCGTTAGGCCTCCGATGCATTTTGAGTTAATTTTGATTTATGGTATAAGGTAAGGGTCAAATTTGAAAGATTAATGGATGGTATATGTGTGAAGTTTTTTTTCTGGAATCTTTTATTTCATTGATCTGTATGTCTCCTTATGTTAATATGCTGTCTTGATTACTTTGGCTTTATAATCAATCTTGAAATCAGGTAATATAAGTTATCTTTGGTCTTCTTTTTAAAAATTGTTTTGACTAGTTCAGTTTCTATATAAGTTTTAGGTTTAGCTTGTCAATCTAATTGTACTATTAATTGTAGAGAACGGATTTTTGAAAACTTTATTATTGTGGATTTTTTCTCTCAGTTCTGTTAGTTTTTAATTCGTGTTTTTTAAAGTTTTATTTTGGAGTATATGTACCATTAGGAATGTTATATCTTCTTAATAGTTTGATTCTTTAGGTTTATAAAATGATCTTCTTTATTCCTGGTAATATTCCTTTGTACTAAAGTGTTTTTTTGTCTCATTTTGTTATAGGCACTCCAGCTTTCTTTTGATTAGTGTTTTCATGTTATATCTTTTTCTGTCCTTTTAGTATTATCATATCTTTGTTGTTATATTTGTTACATATTTTGTAAACAGCTATGTCTTGTTTTTTAAATCAGTCTGGTAATATGCCTTTTAAGTGGAATGTTAGATCTTTTATGTTTAAAGTAATTATGAATGTAGATGCGTTTATGTCTACCATCTTAGTGTTTTCTATTTGTCTTACCAATTTTTTGTTGTATTTTTTCTGCTTTATTTTGATTACTTTTTTTTTATGATCTTATTTCATCTCCCGACTTCTCTTATTAGCTATATAACTCTTTGTTTTATTTTCTTAGTGGTTACTTTAAGGTTTACATTAAGTATCAAATAATTTATCAAATAATAATATACTGCTTCACATACATAAGAATGTTACAGTACACTTCATTTTCTCCCTCCTGTTTTTTGTGTATTGTTATTCGTTCTAGTTATACATATGTTTTAACCCTAAAAATACATTGTACTATTTTTCTTTTTAAATAGTCAATTATCTTTTAATGAAATTAAAAATGAGAAAAATAGTATTTTATATTTACCCATATATTTGCCATTTGGACATTGTTTATTCCTTTGTGTAGATCTAGGTTTCCATCTGGCATTGTTTTCTTTTAGTCTATAGTATTTCCTTTAAAATGTCTTATAGTGTAGTACACTGACAATAAACTCTGGCCAGCTTTTGTTCATCTGAAACAAACAAAAAAAATCTCTACCTCACCCTCTTATTTGAAGGTTATTTTTTATTGAGTATAAAATTGTATGGCAGTTTTTGTTTCGGTTTTTTCTCTCTCAGGACTGAGTTTATTTCTGACAGGTCTCCAGTCAATCTTATCTTTCTTCTCCTATATATAATGAGCCTTCTTTTCTCTAGTTTTTAAGTTTTCTTTTTATTCTTTTCAGCAATTTGATTTTGCTTAATGATGTTCTTTGTGTTTATCCTACTTGGATTTAGTTGATTTCCTCGGATTTTTAGGTTAATAGCTTTTACCAAATTTGGGAAAATTTCACCACTGTTTCTCCAAATATACCCCTGACCCCTTTCTGGGACATGTATGTTAGATTGCTTGATATTGTTTCATAAGTTGCTGAGATTTTAGTAACTTTTTTTTTTCCACTTTCTTCTCTGGGCTTCTATTCAGACAGTTTCTATGACTGTGTCTTTGAATTCACTGATTTTTCTTTTGCAGTTTCTAATCTGCTGTTAAGCCAATCTAGGGATTTTTTTTTTTTTTAATTTCAAATACTGTATTTCAAGCTCTAGAATTCCATTTGATTCTTCTTATTGTATTTATGTTTTTCTTTAAATCCTTGAGTATGCTTATAATAGTTTTCATTTTTATCAGCTACTCCCATTATCTCTTGTCGTTTCTGGTTCTGTTTTTATTAACCGATTTTTTTCCCCTGATAATCCTGCTTCTTTGCATGTCTAGTAATTTTTGATTAGATGGTGGACATTGTAATTGTCAAATGGATTTTGTTGTCTTTCTTAAGAGTTTCAAAGTTTGTTTGGCAGGCAGTTAAATTACTTGTAGGTCAGCTCGATCACTCTGAGGCTTGTTTTTAAGCTTTGGGGGGGCGGGTCTGAAGTAGCCTTTACTTCAGGATTAATTTAGCCCTCCATTCTGGCGTGGCCCTTTTAGTGTCTCTGCCGAATGTCCTGGCTGTTCAACAAGTCTCTCTACTCTGGCTGGTTGCAACTCAGAAGTCTCCCAGACCTCTGTGAACTCTGGGGTTGTTTAATTAGGCCTTCACTGTAGTTCTCTGACCGGCCTTGGGGAGTTTCACTCCATGCATATGTATGTACCTAATCTTTCAGCAATGGACTCTTATTACTCCTTTGCAGATTTCTCTAGCTCTTTCACTGCATAGCTTCCTCCTTTCCAGTGCGCTGCCCTACAAATTCCAGGTACCTCAGCCTCTCAATATTCTGATCTCTGTGTTCTCAACTCAAGAAGACTCTCAGGTTGGGTTCCCTCTTCCCTGTGCTGTAGTCTAGAAAGTGCTTTCTGGCAGTAAGTCAGTGATTGTAGGGCTCACCTCAGTCATTTCCTTTTTCTCAGGGCTCACCATCCTGTTCTGACAGTTGTCCAATATCTGTAAATAATTATTTCATATAGTTCGCCTAGTATTCTAGTTTATGGCCAGAGGGCAAGTCCAATACCAGTTAATTTGTTGTGACCAGGAGCGGAAGTCTCCAAGTTCTGTTCATTTTGTTCTTGGTTTTAACGGCTATCGTAAATGGTAGAGAAAGATAATTCACGAAGATACATAGATCCAAACCAAAGCAGTGCATTATTGGCTATCTTTACAAAAATATGATTTATACTTTTGAAACCTGTATACCAGTTATAAGAAGGTTTTTGTTGAAGTTCAGCTAGTAAGTTTTCTTTTTCCCTGATACTCGATTTTTCTTGCTAACTAGTCAGAAGATATTGTATTTTTAATATTAATAAATGGTTTAAAATTCCTTTTGGCAAATATTTTTTCAGATTTGCATTGGTTAATAATAGGTAACATTTATTGAGTTTAACTCCATGCCGGACAGTTTTCTAAGTGTAGGCACATATTATCTTAGTAATTAAGTATTAAGTAACGTGTCCAACGTTACACAACCAGTCAAATGGCAGAGCTGGGATTTGAATACATGCAGTCTGGCCCACACTCTAAACCATTATGCTCTACTCTCTCTCTCTTATGATTAGAGGCATTGAGACACTTTTGTAGAGGATGTTGTCTTTGCTCATAAATTTATATGATGATGGGAAGATTTTGGAATATACACTTTTAGAATGCTGTCACTATAGATTAGTTTCTTTCAAGAAGTAGTCTTTTTCCCACTAAGTATTAAAACACCATGTTGACTTCAAAGACATACATTATGTTTATTTTTTAAATGTCTGCCAGGCAACGTATTACTGATAGCCATCTGCCTTCACAGAACAGAACAGCTAATTTGGAACACTTAGCTTTTTAAAAGAATATTGTTTAACTCATCTTTAAGCTTAAAACTACCAAATACTTTGCAACTATTGCAACTAGAAAACCAACAAACATTTTAGTGATTCAAAGTACTGCAGTTTTTTTCTCATGTCCCAGTGGCTCATCTTGCAAGAGTCCTATTTTCCAATAGGACTCTTTTTCCCATCAAGAGTAAAATTCATTCCAAACTCAGTGCTCTGTTTTACTTGAGATACTATGTTTTTATGAAATTGATGTGCTACCTACTACGCTAACAGAGCACCTGAGAAATTGCATTTTCAGCTCCGGAATTCAGTTTCATTGTTCTTTATATCTTCTGTTTCTCTCCTTGCGTTTAAATCCTTGAGTGCAGGCCTCCCTCTCTGACTTGTCCTTTGCCATGCTCGCTTTCCTTCCTTGCAGCCTCACCACTTTCTCTCTGTGCATTAAATATGCCACATTCACACCCACCTGTGGACCTTTGCACTGCTATTCCCTCTGCCAAGGGTCTTCACAGTCTTTCTTCTTCACCATTCAGATCCCAATCCTGGTGTTACCTCCTTTAAGAGACCTTCTCTGTCCGCCTGTCTCCAGGACCCATTCCCCATTCTCCATGCCATTTCTTCTTTTTCATGCTTAGAAGTACTTGAAAGTGTTCTGTTTGGTTTTGCTTTTTGTCTGTCTCCCTCACTTCAGAATATCAAGTTTTTGAGGACAAGGAATTGTCTTGTTCACCATCGTGTCCTCTCAGCACCTAGAAGGGTCCTAATGTCATAGAATGTGTAGGTGGGTGCCAGCAGTAGACTGAACTGTGCCTGGCTCTTCCCTACTCCTTTTGCACCTACACACTATGTCTTCCACATGGACTGACTGCCCCACAGTCTCCACAGGTTTATCTCTATTGTGAGGCTTGTCTCAGCTAACTTGACTGAATACCCACCCAGCGCCTCACTCAGGCCTTACCCAGAGCAGATGCTTAGGAAATACTTGTTAAATTGGAACTTGAAGAGACAGGGTAATTTAGTTGGCTCCTAGTTCAGGAAGCAAAATCTTCATTAGAATTTTGCATACCTATTTGCCTGCCTGACTTGTCTCCTCCCCAGTCCCTTGGGTGAGTTGCCAGCTCTAGACAGAGTGCGGAGCCCCCTCCCCCAACCTCTGACTGCAATGGCTGGAATTAATGAGATAATGTTACATGTACTTAGGAGAAGGTGACTATGTTGTTATTGTTTGTTACGATTATGTTCTTTGAGTCCCGTGTTGCATAATGAGCTATATAATGCTTCAAAGAATGTTTTAGGAATTAACTATTAGATAATTGTAAAACACATGGCAAGTTTGTCACATTACATGGATGGGACTGGCAATAAAGTATATTGAATTGGAGGAGGCAGGGAAGACGGGTTGAGGGTTTTGTGTGTTCCTGTTTCATGTATGGGTGTGTTCTCTTGCCTTCCCAAGACAATTCCCTAATTGAGCTGCTGAGATTGGAGGCTTGTGACATTCAGAATAAGGCCTAACAATACTTGTGTGGGGTTTAAATGGCATTGAAAATCATTAATAAGACAAAAAGCTTTGATTTCCCCTAGATTAACATGCAGGTTGGTGTTTGGTGTGCTGAAATTCGTTGTTTTGGTCTCTAGCCCAAACATGCTAGAATCATTATATTGTCATGTGGTAATTAGCTGTTCCTTTAATGCAAGTAATAAAAATTAAGCCTAAGAGGTACTTTAGCAATGCCTTTTACATAATCCAAAACAATATTCAAATGCTGTAGGCGTTTAGTCATTCAACTGTACTGTAGTAAAGTTTGAAGTTTAATGCATAGAGATGTTTGAACATTCAGCTCATTCTTTATTCTGTGACCAGTTTTGCTACTTAGGCATTAACCTTTAATAGTGTTAAATTAAATATACATGCCATAATGAATAATTATGAGATTGCCAGAATTTTCATTTACAATATAATGCTTTGAAAATTTGTTTAAAGGTCTAGTTACCATTCACTTGATAATGTGCACATTATTTTTATATGTCACTGAATTCCTTGCTGAATCGAATGAGGGAAGCTATTTTTTATTCAAAGCAGACACAGTTTATCCTGGCCTTTTAAAGGAATGGACTGGAAAAGTTGTTGACAGAAATTTTAGGGATGGAGGGCATTATACTAGCTTAGCTCTTTAAAAATATAATTTGTACTGACAATTGTACTGGAAAGCCTACATGAGTGAATGCTAATAGAATTTTATACAAGTGCAGTGGTTCTTCTTCTCCTCAATCCTTTCCTGACCTCTATAGCAAGTTCAAATTGTGGTTCTATATGAAGGAAACCACAGGGCATACTGTATATTTCCTTTAGGTCATTTGCCCAGCATGAGGTCATGGGAGATGGGAAAGCACCCTGGAAAGGTACCGAATGTTCTGAGGAATTCAGTCTACTACTCCCACTTACAAAAAAAATCTCCCCAAAATAGCTTTCAAAATCTAATTTAATGTAAATATTTTAATGCTGATTAAAATAATAATAAAAAGCCACAAATGAGAAAGCAATATAGTCATAAACTGTATATACACAGAATAAATGCCCGGCAGCCAGGGGTTTCACACAATGGGCAGCCTTGGTGTTAAACCTCACACACAGGCCTGCCATTGTGCTGGACATATCCCAGTGCCTGCCTTTTGTAAACTCTGCAGAGACGTTGGCATTTCAAGGAGTTACTGGCTCCTGGTGGATACGTCAACTGAGGCATGGTGGGTCTAGCCCTCATTTCCAGGAACCAAGGGTGGTCTGAAAAATTAATGACTCTGGTATTTGAAAATTAAGTGAGCTCTTGAATATATACTCTTGTTGATCCACTGTGCTTGGTGTTTAGCATTCCTTAATCGGAGACTAAATCCTTGCAGCCATCTCACAAGTGATACTGGCGTCCATACCAGAAATACCTTCAATAATCTTTTCTAAGCCCAGCAGACTTGGGTATTCTACTCTGACGGAGCCTGGGAGTTCTGGAGGAAGTGCTCCACTGGTGCCCAGCAGGTGGATTATAAGAGCCTTTTAGGCAGCAGAAGTAAAAATAAAAGATTGAATTGACACCAGAAGAATGTTTAATGTCTCTCTATTTTGTGCTGAATTACTGTAAAGGCCAAGAGTCAAGACCATAAATTTTATGTCTGCAATCTCTAATTATAGATTAAAATCCAATTTTTTGTAATTAAATATGATGGCAGGTAGTACCTTGAATTGGCCTCACATAGCTGGCCCTGATGCCATCTCCTGCTATTTGTATTATAATCAGAGTATGGTGGCCTCCTGGCTCCACGGCCCAATGGCCTAGGACAGGTCACAGCAGGTTGTCTCTCCAGCTGTATCTCTGGGGAACAGGCATAACTTTCCCCACCTCCAGGCAGAAACCTAGCAGTCTTCAGTTCTCAGCTCACCAGCTGCTAAGCTGACTCTTTTGTGAGCATCCTTCATTAGTAAAGGAGGATCGTAATGGAAAATGAGCATGTCCTAAGTAGGGCGGCCTCATATAAAGGCTGTGTTTATTTCCTGCACTCCCTCAGGGGTCCTCCCTTGTTGGAAGAATGGTCACTTGGAGTTAACAGGCTTGGGTTCGAGTTCTCTCGCCCACTAACTAGCTAGGAAACCTTGGGCAAGTCACTGCTTCCCTTAGCTTTAGTGTTCACTTCTGAGAAAGAAGTGTGGTACATGTCTCACATCTCTGTCCCAGGAGTGTTGAGAGGCTCAAATGAGAAAATGTCTGTAAAGTTTTTTCTGACAATGAGAGGCTCTCAGAGTATCAGGTATTATTTGTTATTTCCAAGTTAAGAATTATTGTAAAGTTGAGGCTTATGGTGCCTTTCTTTGCACTGTCAATCCTGTAAGTGTGGCTCTGGATGCATGGATGATTTTCCCGGGGATCCTCCCCATGCTGCTGCAACATGTTTGTCTCTTCCTATCAGCTCTCTGTCACATCAT
This sequence comes from Pteropus vampyrus, assembly GCF_000151845.1. Taxonomy (NCBI): domain Eukaryota; kingdom Metazoa; phylum Chordata; class Mammalia; order Chiroptera; family Pteropodidae; genus Pteropus; species Pteropus vampyrus. The sequence continues at coordinate 2,455,872 of NW_011888974.1, read as the reverse complement.
GTCAGAGCAGTGGGCACATCCCAATGAGCCTATTATGGCCAATGCCACTCCATTTTCACACATTGGGGCCTTAGGGTGGGAAGTAACATTCTTTGCTGGCAGCAGAGAAGTGCCCCTAGCCCAGCTCTAGGGCTCCCAGGGACTCTTAGGGAGGTGGCAAGGCCACTGGTGCCCCAACTTTTGGCAAGTGGTGGCAGTTCTGGGGGAACCTGCTGGAGGCCAACTTCCCAGACACCCAGGAAGAGCTGCTCCAAGCCTTCGTGTGGTCATGAAGGTGTCTCGTATGTGTTCACAGTGGTGTGATTTGTGTTTTCCTCTCGTGCAGATCCTGTGCCAGCTCTGGATCTTGGGCAGCAGCTCCAGCTCAAAGTGCAGCGCCTGCACGACATTGAAACGGAGAACCAGAAACTTAGGGAAACTCTCGAAGAATACAACAAGGAATTTGCTGAAGTGAAAAATCAAGGTTGGAGGAAGATGCATTTTTTGCTTGGCTTTTTTCTTTTCATTTTTTTTTTTTTAATTGCCTTCTTTATACTGTTGGAACTAGCCGTAATTGTAATATACATCATAAAGTCAGGGTGGGGTAAGAATCTGAATCGTTAAAGAGAGATAATAATAATGCTTAGCTATTTAGAAGCAAAACTTTTCCTCTGCACAGTAACTACATATGATTTTATTGCCCTCCAACGGGACCGATCAGGATTCTTTTAAAATTCTTTCTGTACCATCATATGATAGGATCTGCCTTTTAAAAGACTGATGCGTTGCCTGCGGGCGACACCTGTCAGAGAGCCAGCTTATGATCAAAGGGTCACATACAGTAAGTCATTTAATAATTGCCAATACATTAAGGCTTTAGACGCATCCTGCAAGTCTGCATGCTTAAGCACTACTGTTTCCTTGTCAGCGTCACCTATTCATTATGAATTTAATGAAAGAAAACCACCTCTTGGTGTGGTTGCCTAGCCATCAACAAGACAGAGAGGGCAAAGGTTGCCTGGCTTTTCCTGTCAGGGGAGAACAAAGAAATCGCTCCTGCACCTAAAATCCAGGAACCTTGTGGCTTCCTTGTCATGAAGAAAAATCACAGCCCCATGTGATAGCAGCTGCAGGTTTTTAAAGCAACTCCAATTAGAGATGCGGCCTGTTTGTTTTTCTTTGGGGTTTGGGTGAGCAAGGAGCTAGAAAAGAGAGACAAACTGCGTGGGTGACCTCCTCCGAGTGGCCTTCTATTTAATATGCTCCGAGGGCTGGATAAAGAATTAGCTGACGAAGATTTTTAAAAGCATCCTTGGGCTTTGAGACCGTTGAAGACAGGCTTGCGAGGAGGGATGGTCCACGGAAAGAATCCAGGAAGAGACTGAGAAGCTGCAAGGTACAGTCCTTGCAGAGGGCAATGAGAGCGGGAGTCCTGAGGGACCCCTTCCTCAGGGGACTGGAAGGAGGGGACAGCTGAGACCCCTACCTCCATCTGGTGCCACAGGGAATGGTGAGTCATTGGGACATGGAGGGACAGCTTTGTCCTGCTTAAAAGTAAGGTATTGGACTCACTCGGCTGGGATCCCCGTGAAAGAGGGTGCTGCATTCCCCTCCCCCCAGGAGGAGTTGTTTATTGCCAGAACCACCCAAGTACTCAGGTGAAAAGTAACCTGTAAATATGTACTTCCCGGCTCCAGTGCAGCACTACCCAAAAGGAATGAGCTTCGTTTTTTCCCTCCCAGCGACCTCTGGCACCTTCCTCTGACAGAGCCACTCTTGGTGTTGTTGTTATTTTGATTTTGTTTCGTTGGAGGATGGTGCGGGTGTAGGTCTCCTTCCCCACCCCGTGCCCTATCAGTGCCTCTGGCCAGTCACCCAATGAGGAACCGTAACAGAGCGTGAGACTTTCTCCTCCTCGAAGACCTCGTCTGATGGGCGTTTATAAATGAAATGGTATATTATATAGTCCAAGACTTAAGAATGAAGCCTCCAGGGGTAGACAGACCTGGTTTGAGTTTCTACTACTTAGCTCTGAGACCTTGAGCGAATGATCTCACTTTGTTATAAGCCTCATTTTCTTGGGTGAGGGGATTCTCATACTAACCGCATAGCATTGTTGCAGGGTTAAATGAGATGCAGGTGGTGTTCCTGACACTCAGTAAAGATCAGCTGTTCTTACTAAGTACTGTTATTTTTTCCAGATATTTCTCCTTTTTTTACTTATTGATATCTTAACAGATTTTTCCAACCTCCAGAAAAATGTCGATTTTCTCTTTTCTTCCCAGTACAAAAATGATGTCAATTTGGAATGGTCGAGGTGCAAATCACTTCTTTTAATCACCATAGCATGTTTTAGATGAATAAAAAGAGTAGGAAAGGTATTTCTTTATTATGTGCTATAATTCTCTCCCCCCCGCCCCGCCCCATTCAAAGATGAATAAATTGGGGCCCCAGGAACAGCTAATTAGAGCAGAGTGCTTCATCTCCCTTTCTGCTGCACCGTTTTCCCTCCTTACCTGCTCACATGTAGGGGATCCTGCTGGGACACACCCAAGAGAATGTCCTGGACCCAGGCCTGGCCACAGGAGGAAGTCCAGAGTCAGAGACTCCAGGACAAGTTAGCCCCTGGCCTAGGCTCAGCCAATCAGTGAGCAGCATGCCCAGGATTGGGGCGGGGTGGCAAAGAGACCTCATCAGACAGAGTGGGAGCCCCCAGATAGTCCCCTAAACTCCCCTGGAAGGAGCATAATAATATGTCACACTGAGAAACCCTGGGGAATGAACACTGGAGTCCAGGGGCTATATAGATGTTTCCATCCAATTGTTAGAGGCAGAAATGCTTTATGTTTACACTATTGCAGAGGCCATTAGAATGTGCAAACGTTTTCAGAGATGACCTACCTGTCTTTGGAAATGTCTGTGGTATCCATTTTGGAAATGTTCAGCTTATGCCCAACTTTGGCCCTGTCAGTGTGACTTGACAGAAATGTGTATCACTAACCGTTATGCTCACAGGGTATTTCTTTCAGGCCCCAAACAACCAGTCCAAAAGGCAGAAAGCTCCCCACTCTTTTTACAAATGCCTTGATAAGGTCATTCGTTTTAATTCCCTCTCTCTTCTTCTAAGGAGAACCTTCTGGATTCCACTTAATAAAAAGGGCCAGTTTCTTCTCTTAACCAAAGAGCCTTTGGCTTTTATTCACTAAGCCATGTGGGTACTAAATGCCCAGTTGATGTGCTGCTGCCTTGCCTAGCATGTCTCTGCAGCTCAGAGAGTAAAGGTAGACATGAGTTACAACCTGAAGAAACAGGGGCCACCAGTTTAAGGTCTTACTTGGGCAAAGACCTGGCAGGCGGCATTGTCACATGAGCCTGGAGCCCATTGTCACAAGCCCTGTCTGGGCCTCACCCTGGTCAGTCCAGTCTTAGCTCCTTCATTCATCTATGCCTCAGCCTTTTCCTGAGCACCCACCTGTGCCAGGTGCTGGGCTCACAAAGAAGCTCAGCTTTGCCTTCTAAGAGAGAAATCTGTGCACAGCCAAGTACAGTCCCCCAAGAGCTTCACTCTCCTTGGAGCTGGGACCACAGTGCCCTGCCAGGGACCGTCCATCATGCAGAATGGCATGGGGGTGCCTGTGGGAGAGAGCATGTGGAGTGGTCCTGCTCTGGAGCCCCCCACAGGTCTGAGTTAGGACCCTGCCCCATTCATTACATCTGCTTCGGTTTTCCCATTTTGGGACACTGAAATGACAGCTGCAAACATGCCATCACTGGTGATGTGACCTGGGCTTTCTAGAGATGGCCTGCCCCCCAAGGGTCCCTGTGTCTTGAGCCTGGGCACTGCAGGGCTCTTCGATTGAACAGCACCACTGCCCTTGTCCCTCACCCTCCCTCAGGTGCAGCTCCCCCAGGTCCTGTGTCTCTGCTGTACACATGTAGCCTTAGTCTGCCAGACTAGCCTGGGTGAAAGGTGCTCTTGGCACCTGAGCTGCAAGGTCCCTTCTAACCAAGGAGATGCATGCTGTATGTACTTAGCACACTCCATGTTTCATCACTGTGACATAGCAAAACTGTGCCCACGGCCAGGGAAGCCCGTAGACATACCTGCCTGGCTAAGTCGGCATCTTCCAAAATGTGCATACAATTATCAACTGTTTTCTTTGTAAGAAAGTACTTAACGCCACACTAAAACTTTATTAATTTCCCTCAGTAGAGGACTAATTTAAGACTCATCAGTAAGACAATATTATATTTTACCATTGATTCCCCCCAACCCTTTTGAAAGTTGTATTAAAGAAACCATAGTTCTTCTTCCCAGCAGAATCCATTGATCCTCCTCAACCTAAACGTTTAAAGTTCAATTTAACATTTAGGGAGTAAAAGGTCTCTGAAGGGACTCGTAACCATTGATTTTGTGTCAGAGTTGAAGAGCTAAAGTTTAAAACACACCGATTCTATTCCGTTACGAATGCCTATATATATAGCTACATGAAACTGTGCTGCTCTTACTGTAGTTTTTTTTTTTCTTTCTTTCTGTAGAGGTTACGATAAAAGCACTTAAAGAGAAAATCCGAGAATATGAACAGACTCTGAAGAACCAAGCTGAAACTATAGCTCTCGAAAAGGAACAAAAGTTACAAAATGATTTTGCAGAAAAGGAGAGGTGAGCATATGTTGGGTTTACATGTACTGACATAACGTTTTCTCTCTAAACTTCACATGACAAGACAGTTTTTAAAATGGACCTGTGAAATATACCCAGGTTTTAAAACAAAATCCTCAGGGGTCTAGGCAAAATTTTGTTTGAAAAGTAAAGGCATCCTTTATTCTATAATATATGAGATTACCTTGAATGAAATGTCAGTCTTTCCCCACTGGTGGATGGTGTTGGTTGTGGGCCACAGTGTGTCTGTCTGGGCCATGCAGATCCAGAGGTTAAGCATGAAGCGGATGTGGTTGGCACATGGCAATTGTACATCTTTTCAAATTACCTCACAGTGCTTCATATATCAAGGAGCTGAGATGAGTAAAATACGTTAATGAACCATATGAAATTTAATATTCTTAAGTTGACTTTTCAAAGTAGGTAAAAAGATTTATTATACTAAAAGATGTAAATAACAGACTGACCACTGGGGGTAGAAGGCAAAGCTAGATCTTTATCTCATTTTTACGCAAAAAAAAATTGAAATGAGTCTAGGAGTCAGATATTAATGATTAAATCATGTGTGTGGTAGAAGAAAACTTGGGCAAATATTTTATTTTTAATTTTGGAGTGGGTAAATCTTTAAGCATATAAAGTTATGTAAATATAATTACCTGAAACTTAAAACTAATTTTTAAAAACAAATAAACATCAAGAGACTGAGAAGTATTAGCACCACATAAGAAAAAAGGTTGATTTTCTTTATATAAAAGAGCTCTTACAAATTAATAAGAAAACATCAGCACTACAAAAAAATAGGCAAAGGCAATAAACAGTGAGATTATTCAAAGACAAATGCTCAGCTTTACTCAGTAGTAAAATTAAGTTTAATTTTATCCAGTGTTGGCATAGGAAAACAGAATATTAAGACTGAAGACGAACTATATATGCTGGAGTAGAACATTTTCAAAGTTTGGAGATGAGTTAAAAAGCTTTGGAATACTGTGTGTGCTATCATCCCTTTTGTCCTAAGGGCAAGCAGTGCATATTACAGTGCAGTATATTATATATTATATATGAGTACATGTTACATACGAGTTTATACTGTAGTATGTTACATGTAAGTGTATATTACATGAGTTTATATTATAGTAAAACATGAATATATATTATTCTAGAGCATATTACATGAGTTTATATTATACTACAGCATATTACATATAAGTGTATATTTTAGCATATTGCATATTACTTTATATTTCTGTAATGTAGAAAAATTTTAGAAGGCTATGGAAGAACTCTATCTGAGTAAGACATAGAGCCAAGGAAGGGAAAGGATATTTTACCTTCCGTGTTCTTACAATATTTGTGTTATTTTTTTAAACTCAGAACATCTATTAGTTTTATAATTGAAATATGTGAAAATATGAGCAATCCTTTTCTACAGGTGATAAAAATTTGGGTAATTTTTTTTAAAACTGTGTTATTTCTACTTTTCTATATTTTCAGATTCATTATTATGAAAGCATATGTTATATTCATGTGATGTAAAAATAATAAACTTATTTTTAGAGAATTTTCTGCAGATTAGGAGGAAGGAATGCTATTTATTGACCAGGGAATTCATTTGGAGATCATGGGAAATATAAATATGTGGAATGTATTTTAAAACGTTCAGAATTTCCCCATTAGGTATTGCAGTTACATTCGCATTCCATCATAACAGAAATGGAACAGCTGTCACATCTATTTAGTACATCCTTTATTTCAACAAATTCCTTCATTGTGTCAGCAAAATGTAAATGTATCGTTCTTCTTGGGCTAACCTCACAAAACAATGAGTGTATGATGATGATTTTTTTTTTTTTAATATCCGGCATTTCAAGAACAAGTTACATTTAAGATAACCTTCTACATCAGTTACTACACATCAAGTCCCACAGGACACAGAGTTCACTTTATGTAACATGTGGGTACAAAGTTGGAGTGCACAAGATCAGTAAGTGGGCTCCACAGTACCTCGAGCATTATGAGTCATGCTGATCGTGCGCCTGTCGCCGGCTGTGTGTGTTACAGTGAAGACAGTTGATCCAGAATACACGAGATATTTACATTGCTAAACAATGTAAATCTCTCTCTCTCTCTCTCTCTCTCTTTTTTTTTTTTTTCAGAAAGCTGCAAGAGACACAAATGTCCACCACCTCAAAGCTGGAGGAAGCAGAACATAAAGTTCAGACTCTGCAAACAGGTGTGATATTCTTCATCCTAGCCAAGTTGATTCAGGGAAGACTGAAATGGGGGCAGTCTGATTGATCTCCAGGTCTCCCCAGGTCCCCTATGATACCTATTCCCCTGCCCTTGGTGAGCCTAGAGGAAGGAAGGGAGCCCATGTTCTAGAATGTCTCAGAGAGGCCCCAGCTTCTCTACTTTGACTTCTATTAATCACCCACATTGAACTGTTAATGTTGAGGTGGGAGGATCTGAATTACATTTTCATCCCTTTCACAAGCCATCCTTTCTTCCTGTTCTTTTTCCAACAAATACATCTAAATCACCAACTGTCAAGGCCTGACATTTCATTTGAAACAATATAGGGCGGCGTCGGGAGGGAACTTACTTCTAACCTAAGTGAAGTTAAGGAGAATAGTAATAACAGACCTTTAAAATTTAAAAGATAACAAAAAAGGCTATGCTAAATTTTTAATCATTTTTTCCTTTTTTTTTCTTTTCTTTTTTTTCTTTTTGTTCTAGAAGGGACACAGCACTGTATATTTAATTTAAATGCAGTGGTGGGGGAATTAGAAGACATTGTCCAGTTAAAACACAAATGAAACTTTAAAAACAGTTACTTATTTATCCCAGTAACCATTGTTTCTTTTGAGAGTGGCATGTTGCCAGGTTTATCGATACTTACTCTAAGATAGATCATCCCTTTATATCCTTAGTTCACTGAAATTTATGTTCAGATTATTTACCCACCTTATTTCGCCAGACTTAGTCTCAGGCGATTTTTGGCTATCTGCAAATCAAATCTATCCTTAGAGATAAAAATTTTTCCACCATTGAAGTTTTTTTTTTTTTTTCCCCAAAACTCTGTGCCAGTCCCCAAGGAATGACCAAGTTTCAGAAATGCTTATTGTCTGTGCAGCATTTTATATATGCTATTATATGGAGGTGAATAAAATTAAAAAATAAATAATCACAACAAATTTAACAGACAAATGAATAATAATCAAAATAGATAAAGACCTCCTACAAGTCACTACACATAGATAGATAGTCCAGTAGAACAATGGGCTAAGGATGTGAACAGGCATTTTGCAGAAGAAAGGCAAATGACTGATACACATGTGAAAAAAAAGTTAACAATTTTTAACAGGGAGATGTTAATTAAATCAGTGAAAGATCATTGTGCCTATAAGACTGTCAGCCTCTTTTTAAATTGATAATATCCGGTGTTGGTGAGAGTATAGGAAAATAGTCAACAAAATAGTATAATAGGAATGTGATTTGCCCCTTGGGAGTCCAGCTGGGTGGTATTGATCTGAAGTTGGAATGTCTAAGCTCCTTATCCCAGCCCCTCCACTTCTAGGCACCCCGAAGTGCCTGGCATGTGGCAGGCAGGCTCTGTACCAGAGCTAATTGTTACTGATATTGCCTGTGTCCTGACATGGAGAGATTGTCATGCTATCCTGCTAAGGGAAAAGGCAAGTCTCAGAGAATATTCGTATCATCCTATTTATGGGAGATAAAAACATATACATGTGCAATTACGTGTGGAAATATTTTTTAAATAATAAAATATATTTAAAAGAAGGAAATCTACACTCTGTTAACAACAGTGGTTACCTCCGAAGTGGTGCATGGGATGAGATGAAGTGGAAGTGAAGGGGATTTACTGTTGCATTCTATATACTTTGTAACCTGTGACTCTTGAAATGAGAATGTATTACTTGTATACTGTTCCTTTTTAAATTTAAGTTAAACCATTCATACATTACGGTTTTATATCCTCTGCCTTTCAGCCCTGGAAAAAACTCGAACAGAATTATTTGACCTGAAAACCAAATATGATGAAGAAATTACTGCCAAGTAAGTCTCCGCCTGGTTTTCTCTATCTGCATGCGTTTGGTTGGGTCTCACCTGATTTTGCTAATCCATAAAAGATGTCCCCTGCTTTGCTCTGGCAAAGCAGTATGGGGTTTAGAAGGTGCTTGGTCTTGGAGCTGCTGTAAGGAATACCGAATCGTTCCCATGAGTTGCTTGTGTTGTCAGTTTAACATCCAAGGATTGTTCTGTGCTCTCGGTGCTCTCAGAACAATCCTTCCACCTGAAATTATTGTCCTCAATTTCTGTGAAGCCGGTCAATACTGTGCCTTTTTCTAAGAAAGTTTGGAAAAGAGCTTATAGAAGATGTGATAAAGGGGATGTTTTGTGGAACTTGGTCTGTACAGATCATATCACCTTCTACCTGTGCCCGAGTCCTTCATTCCCACACAGGTGTATTTGTTCAGGTCACACCTTACAACATTGGGTGCGCCTGTGCAGACACATACACATAGAGAGTGTACATATTTGGGCAGGCATATCACACAAGGCTCTTGTGAGAAGGAAGTCAGTGATCTGCCACAGGATCACTTTTTGCCAGCCCACTCCTCCATGCAGAACAGCAGAAAAGAAGAAATAATGTTAACATAAGCCAAGAAAGGTGAAGAAGCCAGAGATTGTTCCTAGCCATGGCCTTCTCTACTGAAGTCCAGACAGGCAATGCCAGGGTAGAGTTTGAACCACCTTTTCCTGTTCTGGGAGTTTCCTCCTGTCTCCTGCAGAAATCTGAATGCCTCCAGCTGTGTCTCTCAAGCTGCCTCACACTAGCAAGAAAGTTCTGTGTTCACACAGGGCCTCAGTGGGCCTTAGTGAGTGTGCGTGTGTGTGTTGGGGGATGGGGGCACCTCAAAATAGCATCACCCTCCTTTCAGGTTCCTGTTCTGGATGGGGCGCTGGCACTCAGCATTGCTCTATCTCATCATATTCATCCTTAGCCTGTGGGGTGCTACTGAGCCAGCTGCTCTCAGGGCACGTGGGGGGTTGGGCTCCTGACCTTTGTTCTTCGTTGTTTAGTAGCTCGAGACCTTGAGAGCCCACCTACCCAGGCCTGGTGGTCAGAACCAATTTTGATCGTAAGCTCAGAACTTCTGCACAAAGACTAAAATATCGTGGTCAGTCTTGGCAACTCTGGCTGACTTGCTGGCATGTCTAATCCTGGTGGAAACTGCCAGATCATTTTACCCTCTTCTCTCTGTGTGCTGAAATGTGACTTTAGGTAGTATAGAATTAGCTGATTCTAAGATGTGGTAACTGGTAAAATTTCACTTTGAGAACTGGTAACTCTGGTATTAACTCCTCCAGCCCAGGGCCTCACTGTTGAGGGGCTGGCAGATGTGTCTCCCCCTCTCCCCTGAACTGACAGTTCCTGCTCCTCACCCCCAAGATATAACCTGGGCAGAAGCCACACCAACTGCTGTCACCTTGATGCTCCTCAGTGTCTAAGTCTGGGTTCCCTTTTCTGCCAGCCTGTCATCTTGTTTTTCTGTTATTTCTGCCTGGCCTTTATTCTACTAAGTAGATTGTTTTTCTCAGTAAATTAGATTTTATTTAATTATAATATTTTAATCTGACACATAGCTCTATACTTAGTTTGTAGCATTTCTTTTCTAAAATAGTTGATCTGTAGACAATACGCTAATTCCTTGATTTATTCATTCTTATCCACATCATTTTACTTGTTGACAAAATTTACAGTGACTTTGGTAGTGATATATTGGATTATTTCACCAGCTTTCATTATTTTATATTTATTAAACCATACCTCTTTCTAAAAGGCATAGCCACATGTTACATATCCATAACCAAAGTTTGCTTTATTATGCACTTAAAAAAAACTTTGCTGCAACCAGACCCTAAGCCCCTCTAAGCCAATGTTTTTCAAACTGTGAGTCACAATCGTGAAATCAATTTAGTGAATGGCAACCAGCTAGCTATAAAATAGAATATAATACAAAATAATAGAATAGAAAATGTTGTAGCTCATAGTACATAGTAAAGTAAGTTTTGTTTAGTGACACTGTTTTAATTGTGTGTACAAATCCAAAAATATAAGCATATAGTTACGGGTCACAATGTAAAATAAAATACAGTTCTTCCTGTGGATCTCAATCGAAAACCATTTTGAAAGCCACTACTTTGAGAGCGTTACAAAAGTTCAAGTTCCAAAAGCCAATGTCTCCTGCCATTCTCTCCCCATGTGCACTGGGGAGGTGCTGTCAGCCATGGACACGGACATGCACCTACTTGGGGAAAAGAAGTTGCTTCTTGACATAAAGTATCTACCGAAACTATTAAAAATTGACAGCAAAGAATGCCACTTGTCACATGGTTGCTAAATACTGTCCCTGGTTTATTTTTGTCATTTTTTATTTTATTGGGCTTCTAAAAGTCACACAGAAAGTTTTTGTCCATCTTGACTGGTTGGTTTTAGGTATTGAGGAAGCAGCAGAGAATAGCCATCTCGTAAGGACTGAAATTTTCCTCCCCTCGCAAGTTTTCATCTTCTCTAGGTATAGAACACGGCAGCTGGAGAAGTAACTAGGAGACAGAACCAGAGAGAAAGGGACATCTTAGTCCCTGTCCCTACACTCTTCTGACCTTGCTATAGGCCATGCTGATGCTGGAGGATAATTCACTTATCAATCAGAAACAGAAAATAAAATAAAACAAATATGGAGGTTGATTGTTCTATCATAAAAATGCTTTGCCTCAGGACTGGCTATTGTCACAACCTGCTGACAGGGGCATGAACGCTCCTGGGGTGTGTCCCCTCCTGTCATTATAGCAGGAAATTCTCTTGTCTTCTCCAGTGATAGGTGGAGGCAGGGTGTGATGTGCATGTGTGCATGTGGAGAGAACAAGCATAACAATTACATGATGGGCATGACTCAAAGATAACAGGTCCACTCATTAATCCAGCAGACACTCTAGGAGGCCGCCTTTGTGTCTAGACCTGTGCTGGTCTCTGGAAATCTTGGGATAAAAGGCCCAAGGGAGAGAAAAGCCCTTGCGATCCGGTGTGAAAGAGGGGGCATTAGTTAGCACAGGTGCCTGTGCCAATCAGGGTCTCTGCAAACTCAGACAGCACACTCCAACTTTAATCATAGAGTTTAACATTGGATTGAGACTGTTTGTCGTGGCCTGGGCCAGGAGTTGGGAAACCACAGAAGGAATTCGGCATCCCTAGCGAGCATTGGGCAGGCTCTACCACACCCAGGTTTAAAGGGGCCACCTTGAAAGGAGCTGAAGTCTTTGGCAGGGTTAAGAGATCCAGGGCAGCACCGATAACCCTTGACCTTACCCTCCCTTTCCCTACTGGGACTTCTCATGGCAAACTCAGAAGCCAGAGGGGCAACCCCCAGGGAGACAGGTAGAAGGGAAGCGGGGTGCTGGAGGTGGGAATGGCAGGTCTCCAGCTTAAGACCCTACCCAGCTGGAGCTAAAGGAAAGAATTGCCATGGAAGCCTTCCTGAAAGGGGTGACATGGGATTCGAGTTGGAAGATGAGTTAAGGTGAGGGGCTCCTGGGGGCCAAAGGAGTGCAGTTTGTGGAAAGACAAGGCCTGCAAGGCTACTCTTCAAGAGGATCAGCCAGAAGTCTCGAATGGCTTCTCCGTAGGGCCAAAGTGGTGGGCACGGTAGGTGTCAAGGGGCTAGACTTAGGCTCAGACAGAGATCGGGCATTTTCCGAATGAGAAATGACGGGCCGCTAACAAAAGGAAGCCTGAGGCCAAACACTCACTGTAAATGGTTCCCAGAGTAAGTAATCCACAAAAAATGTAGAGAATGGACTGAGATAATAATTGCTACTTTCTTTTAACTTTGGAGGCAGTTGCTTCGGTCTTGGAGATCCCATATGAGTCTTCCCCCTCCGCATTCCTTTCCCCTTTTACATTCTGGGAAAGGTTTGTCACCCTACCATCTGCTTCAGCCCCAACCTGCATATATTTTATTAGACTAAGCATCTTTTCGTTAATACATACGAATAGAAGCCTCTCAGGAGCAAATCTTTTCACAAATGGCCTTAAAACATTTCAAAACAATTTACTTTGTCTTTGAAAGGCAGGATTCTTAAATATTTGTTGACAAAAAAACGTAGGAAGGAGGTTGGGGAGGCATAGGGGAACGTGGGCTTTGGAGAAGACTGATCTGGGTGTGAATCACAGGGGTCTACTACTCACTCTCCCTGTGTCACCTAGGATAAGCTCACTGACCTCTGTGTGTCACTTTCTCACCTGTACAATGGGCATAATACTGAAGGCAAAGGTTGTTGTGAAGGGTAATGAGAAGGTGTGTGTGTGCAGCACCTCCCACAGTGACAGCACTGTCAACAATAGACACTATTCTCGGCTATCTCGCAGTAGGGCTCAGGGTGCTTTTCTGAAATTAGCAGGCCTTGGAGAAGACTGGCCTCAATAGCATCATCTCCCCACAAGGTTTAAAGAGCAGGGCATGTGTTTTCTCTGCCTCTCTGTCACTGGAAGATGACCATCCTCACCCCCATTTTGGGAAGAAGCCTTCAGGTCTAAGGCACCGAGCCTGTTCCAAGACCTTGGGTTATTGTGTGTAGTCATCGCCCTGCGTCAGCTGGGACAGCACGGGCTGACTGTGACGGGGCCGGCAGCAGTAAAGTTTTCCATGTGTAGGCTTGAAGCAAAATGTAATTAGCCTTTATGTGCAGAACAAGGACCCATTGATGAATACAGCTGGTCTTTGTTTGGTCCTGTCATTGAGAGTGGGAGGTAAAAGTGTTCTTCTTCATGTTTATTAATGCAAGATTCCTTAGACAAATGGCAAGCACAGTTTAATATTTGTTGGAACATAGCAGGGTTTGCCAAAACAGTTGTTGTGTAAGAGGATTGCAGGGTTTCAGATTATAACTGTTTCTGGGTTAAATAAATGAATTATGTCTCTGCATTTTTTTTATTTTTTTTTTTAGTTAAAATGTACCTCCTTCTCAGACCGTCACCCTGTACACAGATCTTCTCACTTCTCTTAGCAAATGGAGACTTAGCACCCTAATTGACTTTAACTTGGTGATTCTAGCAAAGCAGAGTGGTGTGGATTTGAATATTTAAACGGTTTCCCACGATGACCTTGGAGGTGGACGGGCTGCTTTCAGCACGCAGGAGCAGCCCCGGAGAGAGGCCCGGCCCGCTCATCCTGGCCCTAGCCTCTGCGGCTGTCTTTCTCAGCTGTTCACAGATGCTTGGGTTTAGGTGGCTGCTGCTCACTGCAGGAGGAACGCAGCTCTCCCAGCCAAGGTACTCGTGTTCTGGGTAAAAGTGCAGGAATTCCCATTTTTGCACAAGTCCACGGCCACCTCTTTGCTCTGTCCCCCAGAATCCTGATTGCAAAAGGAGCTTCAGTTGTAACATATATTCCTCTTAACTTGTGGGCTGAGGCTCTGAGCCCCTGATGAAAGAAAATATTGAATTGCACTGAAATATACTACATTTTTTATAGCTAATGTTAGTCTTAGGAGAATTTGCACCTCTCAAACCTTTCCTGCCAGTAAAATTCAAATTTCTTAAGGTTACTCATGTTGTATTCCTTGCCTATATGCTTTTTTAAAAGAGCTACATTAGATCTACATGTACTTATACATTATATTACAAAAGAGACATTTATGAGGAACTTCGCTCAGTGTTTTATCACAAAATGCAATATGCTCTGAGAAAGCAGGAAACTCTT
>NW_011888974.1:2436186-2441398 GCF_000151845.1 Pteropus vampyrus | reverse complement strand
CAAAAGGAGCTTCAGTTGTAACATATATTCCTCTTAACTTGTGGGCTGAGGCTCTGAGCCCCTGATGAAAGAAAATATTGAATTGCACTGAAATATACTACATTTTTTATAGCTAATGTTAGTCTTAGGAGAATTTGCACCTCTCAAACCTTTCCTGCCAGTAAAATTCAAATTTCTTAAGGTTACTCATGTTGTATTCCTTGCCTATATGCTTTTTTAAAAGAGCTACATTATATCTACATGTACTTATACATTATATTACAAAAGAGACATTTATGAGGAACTTCGCTCAGTGTTTTATCACAAAATGCAATATGCTCTGAGAAAGCAGGAAACTCTTGTAAGTGAGCCTAACTTACAGCTTTGCTAAAATTGTTTAGGGGAGCCTGTACCCCACATTGTGGAGATAGGGAATTCTGTATCTAGCAGTGGAGCACGGAGGACCTAAGATGTAGTTTGAAAAGGTGGCAAAACTGACAGCTCAGGACTCCAGTGTGCAAAATGCTACCGATATGTTAGAGAATGGCAGTGGGGTAGATGCCTTCAGTGCATACAACTCACTCTGGACTGTTTTAGGGTGGTTTCTTGCATGGTATCTTGTTTACTCTTTCCAACAGTCATTGAGGAAACTTTTGTTGTGCTCACTGCAAAGACAAGGAAACAGCCCGGGGACATAGTCAAGCCCCAGATCGAGTCCTTTGGACCTGAACATCCGGTGCTGGTGCTGTTTGCACACTACCACGGTGACCTGTGGGAGGGCTGACCAGGTGATAGATAGGTTTTCCTGAAGGGTTTCAAGTCTAAGTCCCTCACCCACTAGCCCCATTGGACTTACCCTAGCAGACTGATTTCTCTTTTATTTATCTTTTTACAGTTCCACATGAAAGACTCAGGAAACTGGGCCAGGTAGAGCCCAGGTGGTGAAGCCTGAGACTCACACACTATTTTGGTAATCTTATTAGACCAACTTTGCTTCTCCCGATTGAATTTGAAAACACAACTTCAGTGTCCTGAAGTGGAGTGTCTCTGCTGTACCTTTAAGAATGTAAAATTTTCTATTTCCTGTCTTTCTGATTAGTCATCAATTTCCAGTACTGGTTGTTGTAATTATTCTGGTTAGATTAATTTCCCTAAAAATAGTGAAGCAGCTACGTTTATGGTTTCCAAGGCATGAGGCATGGACTTGAATAAAGAACCTCCTGTCCCTTAAACTTTAGAAAGAACTGAAGCAGACTTGGAGGGAATACTGATGACTTTCTTCTATACCTTCTCTCCAAAAGAAGGTGTGCATTTTGTAAAATTCCTGGGATTTTTTCTTGTTCTAGTACTGTGCTTCACGTCTCGAATCCGATGCCTGGGTGAGCCCCAAAGAGCTTTCCCGCCTTGACTTCTATACCAACGGCAGCTGTTTTGCCTTCTCTAAGCAGTGCTACCCTGATCTGGAGTTTTCTCCAGTCTAGGGGGCCGCACAGAAAGAAGAGGTAGCTTCATATTTTCAAATCCAGGTAGAAATGCCTCTAAGTGCCCAGGATTTTTCACCTGTTCTGTGGACCGCCCCCCACGGGTCCAGAAATTACATCAATGAAAATCGCAACCGTTACTCCTCCAGGCCTGCACTGAAACAGCAGGCATTGTGTCAAGTGCTAGAACTACAGAGTAAAGGGGGCGGAGCAGTTATAGACGTGGTATGCACACAGACACATAGGCTCTGTGAACAAAAAACATACACATATGTGTACATATAGCTGTCCTGTAAGCGTGGGTGTATATAAACATGTTTATGAATATAGAGATAGCAGACATATTCATCTAGAATCCTTAGAGAGGTAGGGAATGCATGATTCCTAGGCTGTCAGTTGGGTTTGGCATGGTTTTATAAAAGTTTCCTTTGTTTAGAGCTTCTCGAAGTAGATCTTGGGGGACTCACAGTTGGAAGCTAAAGGAAATGGGTTAAGGGACTGTTGGGAGAAAATGTCAAATTGTAGAAGATCGTAGTGCGTCTAATGATCTGTAAAATGGGCATTATAATGTGTGTCTTCCTGCTTCCCAGACTGGGGGATCGAGTAAGATAGTGGGTGTGTTCCTGCAAACTGCATAGTGTTAACAAACGCTGACTGAACTCCCTCAGAGGAGGGCCTGTGTCTTATTCTCTGTGTACCAGGTGCATATTAGCACAGTTACTGGTACATCATCAACTTTCATTGACTTAATAAATCTTTGAGCTTTTACTGTGAAGACAGGTGGATCTGGGGTACAGCAGAGTTGAATGACCAGTGAGGTCATTTGCTCTCTAGAAGGACAAACTAAGGAAGCTATTGTCTTCTAAGAAGAAAGCAGGAGCCATCTGAACCTTTAAAGTGTTTTCAAGAAGGAAGAATTATGTTTGGAGGCCCAGCCTGAAACATCCACGCCACCTTTTGCTCCCAGTGAAATTCCTTCAAAAGCTATACATTTCTGACTCACTACAAGGAGTCCCTGGCTGCTGCTAAGGTCTCTGACTTCACAGGTCATCTTCTCCTTTGCTTCCACAGTAGCAGAGGAAAACTTGATTTGATGCACACTGACCAGTCAGAGGCCCTTTGGAAGGAGGGAGGAGGCAAGAAGGCTGGCAGAAGTGAGACTGTCCTTCCCATGGAATACCCCCAAATCAGTGAAGACTGATTGCTTTTATATGACATTTATTATTTTTAATTCAAAATGTCATGCATGTTTATTTTACAAAATTCAGAACATTCTAAAATATTTTTTAAAATAGAGCATCACTTATCTCACAACACAGAGATAATTGTTGTTAACATTTTGGCATATTTCTTTCCAGTGTTTTTCTATGTAGTGCTTTATTTATTTTGCGTGTATTTAAATTTTTTTATTTTTCAATTACAGTTGACATATAACATTAATTAGTTTAAGCTGTACAACATAGTTATTACAAAGTGATCACCCCAGTAAGTCTAGTACCTATCTGACACCATACATAGTTATTACAGTATTATTGACTATAATATTTTTCCTTTTACTTTTCACAAATGGCATCAGACTGATACGCAGTTTTCATTACTAGGTGTCTTTCTTTTTTTTTTTTTTTTACTTGACATATAAATATTTCTTTCATGTCATGAACTATTCAGAAACTGAACGCATGCTATGCAATATTCCATCCAACAGGTGTACCATAAAAGGGTTACGCATGGACTTTTTTGTTTGAGAGCCTGATTTATTACACTGCTGTCCTTGCCTTATAGATTTAAACTAGGAAGCTTCACACTTGCTCTTTTTGTGCATTTATATTATGCCAGTGGCTATAGCATCTTAAGGTAGCTTCCCTTGTGACATCATCAAATGAATTTGGATCCCCAGAATTATGTGAGGGCCCCTAGCAGCACTGGCACAGGGCCCTGTTACCAGAATACTGTTTTGTGACATAAATATTACAGCCTCCTCTGGTTAGCGGACAATGGAAGGTGCTAGGCCTAGAGTCTCCAGCTCTGTCACCAGTTGTAGCCTTGCATAGTTTCCTCTCTTGGCAGCAGCAGTGTCCTTGTTAGTAAAACAAGAGGATTGGACTGGGCAACAGGCAGGATTGGTACAACTTGTTTGTGGAATGGCCTTCAGAAAAGGCGCTGTCCAGAATGGGTGGGAGGGGGAAGCAGTGTGAGCATGGGGATAGAGCCCAGGTTTCAGGGGCACTGCAGTGATTGATTCCTGACTCCATCATGAGTGGAGTCGCCTTGGGCAGGGCACTCAGTTTCCTTACTCAGGCCTTCGTTTCCTCATAAGTCAAATGAAGTAATGCCACACAACCTGCCTGGCACAGGATCGGCACACATGTCGTCAATCAACGGGGCCTCCATTGCTGCTGTTGTCTGCAAGGCACCTAGCATCCTACCTGGCCCATTTAAAAAATATTGGTTCACTTCCCCCATTGTAAGATCTGTTCCAACCCTAGAGAATCCCATTGTTTTCCATGATGGATTTGTGAAAACCAGTCTGTCTGCATTGCAAGACGTACTCTTTGTATTAGCATGCTGCAAGTATTGAAGTAAAATACACTGTATCACATCATCTTCCTAAGGGACTCTGAATATACAAATCCTAACTAGTTACTATTTGAGTGATGCTAATACTGCAGGCAAAAAGTTTGGAGTGCAAACCATTGCACAGCCATTAATGCCTTAATAAATGTGTTCCCAAAAATCAACTCTGGAGGTTAATAACCACAGAGTAACTGTCTTCTGAAATGTCACGTTGTGCAGGACCCATCTCCTAAAGTGAGACAAGTTGTTCAGTACGTGGTCCCCTCCAGCCACACATCGGGGCAACTTGTTGAGTTCAGGAGAGATCTGACTATCTAATTTGGGGCTCTCTGGACTGGTCTAAAACAAATTAAGAGAGATGCCAAACATCTGGGTACCAGTAAGGATGGCTAGGGTTCTTGTTCTAGGATATCGAGACTGAGAAAAAAAAATTTCTTGAACCAGCCTTCAGAATGAAAAGTTTGCTATAGGAAAGCTAGAGAGAACGAGCTAGTTGAACTCATTGATTTCCTTCACAGATTGTTTGCCCTTTCATTCTCTTCCTGAGGTGCTGTTTGTTGAGGAATGTCTCCAATTGCCAGAAAGACAGTGGGGTGTCTCATATTTCCCCGCCAGCTTTCCTTCCAGCCAGAGCCAAGTTCTGAGGCAAGCCTGCAATATGAATTTTTAATGCAGAACTTTATAGCATCACTCTTGCAGCCTGGCTGCATTGCTCTCCTGAGCTTTCAGATTTAATGCTCTGATGAACAGAGCAAAAACTTGGGGCATTCAACATCAGTGACAATTAACCCCCAAACGACTGCACGAGTGCCCTCTAATTTCCCTAAAGGTAAAACTAAAGGAGTTGGGAGAAAAAAAAATTAAATTGCACACTGTTTAGAATGTTATCAAAATTGCCTAGAGCATAAAAACAGAGCATAGTCTTGAAATTTTATTGGATAGCATGTTTTTACCTTTTCATTTCTCTTTTTTGTTTAACTATTTGCATTGATGCATCTGTGATCCTTCTACTAAAAAAGCTGTACGATTTGTAGGATTTACAGAATATAAAGATTACTGGATACTCTCCATTTTCCATGGAAAGCCCACATGTAGTTAGAAATCTAGAATTTGTCATTGATAATGGGGAAAAGACTAGTGTGTTAAGTGGTTAATTCTGTGTCTGGACATATGGTTGA
>NW_011888974.1:2428454-2434603 GCF_000151845.1 Pteropus vampyrus | reverse complement strand
GAGACTGGATCTTCCTAACATTTTGCTCTAGCACTTTGCACAATCCTCACCACATTACATAGACTTTTAGTAATGGTTTGTAAAACCATTTTTCATAAAATCCACCTCTTTCGGGTATGAAACAGTTGGGGCTGGGGCTACACACGGGCAGGTACTGTCCAGTCTCAACCGCACTGAAGCAGTTGGTCACTGCCGATTCTGCCAGACGAACCAGGGACAGAGGACTCCTGCTTGTCCCTTCAGATCTGTACCTCACACACCTACACACCTGTGTGAAGCAATGTGGGAATTTAGGTTTCAGCCAGGCAAAGCCCCATGCCACCTATGTCAGGGGTTAATTCAAATATCCATTCATTCAGTAAGTGCTGAGTACCTACTGTGTGTTGCGGGCACTGGTGGTGGTACCTCAGTGCCAAGGGGCTCAGTCTTTGCATTTGCTTATCTCAGTCTCTAGGAGGTTCACACACCACCAGAACTTTCCATTTTATCTCTGCTGCTGACTCCACAGTTGTGTTTCCAGCCTAGACCTCTCCCCCTCACCACCAGCTGCCCTTAAAACATCTCAAGCTTCACTAAGACAAAACAAATTTTTGATCTTTTTCATCAAAACTGCAAAACAGCAGCAAAGTGAGCCCCTCTCTTTATAAGGCAGTCATGTCACCCCTCACAGAACCTTGAAATGGCACCACTTCTCTGGGATTCAAAGGCAGAATCCGTACAGTGGCCTGCAGCCCGCTGTGCATTTGGCTGCCTCCTCCCAGCTGTCTCTGTCCTCTTTTCCCACTTTATTTTTTTCCTTATGACACACCCTGTTTCTTGACTTTCTTGTCTTTCTCTACTCACTAGAAACTAAGTTCTGTGAGTCTCATGTCATTCACCACTGTATCCTTGAATGTTCCTTGAATGAATGAAAACAAAGTCCCTGCCCCCCTGGAGGAAGTCTCTAAGAAACAAGCAGATTGCCGTACAATAAAAGTTCAAGTAGCATTAAATGCTACCAAGAAAATTAAAACAAGTTAAAAGAAGGGAGAGTGAGGGAAAGAGAGTTGCTGGCTTAGGTGGGTGCTCAGAGAAAGCCACTTGGTTGAAAATTAAATGTAAAAGCCTGTAGCGGGGCCTCTGTTCTGTATGGTTATTAAATCAAACCCATGTGTGATTACTCTGTTTTATAATATAGACATTTACTCATAGATTATTTCAAATGAGAGAGACCCTGGGACTGGCTCCTATATGAGATGGCCTATGCTGAAGGGACTGGCTCCTATATGAGATGGCCTTTGCTGAAATATAGAACTCCCCTAATTCATTTAGATCAGAAATATAGGTTAGGTAGCTCCAGATGTCTTCTAGGAGGGAAGGAGCCCTTTATCTCTGTCCCAGTGCTCCGCTGGGCCTGTGCCCTGTGGGGCCACTGCATGAATGGGATTGGATATCTGATTATCCCACCTGCCGCACCAGACTGAGCACCAGACTGGGAGCTCCTCGAGGGCTCGTCTGTGTGTCCTGAGGGTCTATGACCACAACCCGCACACAGCAAGACCTTGGTCAATGTTTGAATAATCCATGGGTCAGAGATAAAGGACTCCAGGAGAGCCGTGGCAGAGCTATCTTTTTCTCTTAATTTGGGACAGCTCTTTCCTTAAACCAAGAATCAGCGTTCAAAGAGAATAACTGGATCAGAGTTTCCCAAAGTGTGCTCACCAGAGCCCATGCTTGTGTGGAAGGCTGCAGAGTCCTGGTCCCACCCAGACCCACCAAATCAGACACTCAGGGGCACGGCCCAGGGATCTCATTTTTAACCAATCTTCTGAGGAATCCTACTCAAGTTCAGGAGTCACTGACCTGTGTGATGAGGGGCAGTTTACCCAATTCCCCCGCTTCTGGAGTTGGGGCAGAGCTGGGAGAACTCATCACTTTAAAGTGTCCTAAGTTACAGTGTGCCCCGATGTGTGTCATCCGCCTGCATCATCTGATGCCATTGGCTTTAGGACTCTCACACAGCCACTTACTGAAAGGTCTAAAGAGCAAGGTTCTTGGAACATTGGCATATCATAAGAACCAACAAGTGAGGGTACAGGTAGAAGGTAAGCATTCAGGATGTGGGCGATGGCTGCCAGGTGTAAAAGTACCAAATGAAGAGTTTTCGGATTCATAATTCTCAGGACATGCAGACAGGTTGCTTGCTCAAGCCTGGCAGAATTTACTCAGTGGCCCTTGAGAGTCCCAGCATCCAAGTGTCCACAGCTGAGGGCTGGTCAAAGCAGGGCTGGGTGAAGACCACAAAGTCTTCTGCTTCTGGTCTCTTAGAATTTACCTTACCTTTGATTGCTAAGTTAGTCTGCCTTCATTTACTACTCTTGGTATGGAAAGATCTTCAACATATATAATTAAGTGAAAAAAACAAGGTTCAGAACCCTGTGTTTAAGTATGCTATGTCTGCTTGTAAATGAAAAAAAAAAAACTGAAAGGAGATCTGGGGATGGGAAAGGGGTACTCTTTCACTGTAACCTTTTCTGAATTTTGAACATCAGGTTAAATTAACTTATTTAGTCCTTCTGTAGCCTTTACATTGATGAATCTGACGTAGCCTTGGTAGCCATCAAGACCCTCCTCTTTGCAGGCAGTTTCTGCAGAGCCTCTGTAGAGTCACTGTTCTATATATATATTTAATTTCTCTCTAGTTTAAACAAAAAAAAGTAGTTTTGAGCCATCTTTGTGAATGTGTGTATCTTTAAAGCAATTTTTACTTTAAACATACCTCCAAGCCCCAAGGTGAGAAGGTAGAGTGTGCGGGGGCCAAATCTGGGGACTTGCCTGGTTCTACTTTCTCTTGAACAGCAGATCTTCGTGCAAGTCTGTTAACCTCTCGTGGCCCGGGTTTGTGTTCTGTAACACTGTCTACCTCCACATGGGTTCTGAGGAGTTCATAGGCATGAAGTGGCCAGTGGTGCCTGTGCCAGGGATTCAGGCAGTGTTAGTCGCCATCATCATCATTAATGTCGCCTATACCATCTAGTCGGGCTCCTGTTTAGAAGCTAGCAGCTACCAAGAATGCACGTAGGCTTCCACTAAATCTGTCTCTGTTGTTTGCTATTAAATAATTAGCCATCTTTATAGTCAAAAATAAAATTCGAGATGTGTTTTGTTACTACCTAATCAGTTCTATTATCAAGAGCACATTTATACATATTTCAGATTCGCACAGCTGTGTGTACCTGTGTCGCATAGCTGTACGCACATTGCCATTCCCAATGGACGTGCTCAGGACAGTGCACCTTGTGTATTATACTTCCTTCTTTTGGCTTACTTGATTTCATATGGTTTTTACAGCATCTGTTTATCTGCTAAATTGTCATTTCAATGGCAAAAATCTTATTTTTTTTCTCTTGATGAATTAGAGTTTATGGAACCATTCTCGATTTATGGGCATTTTGGTTATTTCAGTTTTTCATAATGAATTTTGTTTAGGAAAATAATTCCTTAAAATGCTTTTCAGAAAGAGATCATTAGGGCAGAAGCTCCTTAGCATTTTGATTTGCAGAGGGACGAACCAGTTACAATGACAGCATTGGTGCTGGGGGTCTATCTCCCCACCCCCACCCCAAATTTCAGAGATTACACCCTGGGCCAGCTCTAGTCAGGCCTGAGGAACAGATTTGCTTCAGAACCTTCTGTGCCAAATCCAGAAGGTGAGGCTTGGGCCGAAATGATTTCCGCTGTTCTCTCTGCCATGCTGGGTGGAGCCTCATAGATGTTTAACTTGATATTTATAAGCAATAACTCAGCATTTTCCTATCTGCTTATTTATTCTGTGTGTTTTCTCATGTCCTATGAACATGGGTACAGAGGGAACTGAATAGTAATTCCACTTGTGTTCTGGATTTTAACTGCCCAATTATTTGCTTCTTATCTCTTTCAAAAACATGTGGCTTTGCTGAATTCATGGGTCATCTCTGCTCATTTGCACACTTGAATCTCTTGGATTTGGTGAACATGAGACCGTATTTCCTACAAGTAGTGAATTTGGCCCTTTGGTGATGAGCAGAACATCTGATCCTCTTCTTTCATTCCTGTGTTTAAAAGGAGCATCTCTTATTTCTCTGTGAAGAATAATAATGGTTCTAAATGTCCTGTTTATGTTAAGCATTGTAGTCAGTCCCCCCATTTAAATTCAACTACAGCCTGGATTTCAGATTCTACGTGATTGGAACCCCTTAACTGTCTTATTTCCAAGCAGTGTAGCATGTTTTCTGGGAGGATTACACTTCTGTATATTGCATTTCTTTCCATTTTTATATTACATATTTTATAGATTTTTCTTCCCTTAGGATTTTAGACAAGTTCAAGCCTGTGCTTTATTCTGCTGTGCCTTTTCGTATGACTTATTTCTCCATAATGTTATTTTGCAGTATATGATATTGTCTAGTGTGGTTTAAAACCTTACCTGAGCCTTTTTAAAAAATCTAGTCAGTGTTTGCCTTTGAAGTGTGTTTCTACTATATTTTGTTAGATTTGGAGTTTTCTTCAAATATACATTTTATTTTTATGGGTGAATTTGGCCTTGTAACATTTACCCACATAACTCTTCTCTTAACTTATATTTTTCTTCATTGTTGATACCTCTTTTTTCTAATTCACAGTATCTCTATTGTCAACTTTCTGATCTATTTAAAGAAAATGGACTGAAAAATTTAATTGACTCTGTCCTGATTCTCCAGTCCAGCCCTGCTCTGTCTCTTCTTATTACTGAAATTCACTGTCAGATACAGAGCCATTGAGCCCTCTGACACTTTTAAAAGAAACCATATATTTATTTTAAATTCTATCACCATACTGTACTATTATTACATTATATGTGAAGCATAGCAGCGAGTTATACTTCCCTACATCATTAACCTTGCCACTTCCCACTGTAATGAGACTCAGTCCTTCACAGAATACTCTGAACCTACAAATTCCCACTGGTGAGTTCTTTAAAGTTATTTGGATTTTCCAACAATTTTCTGCTGCCTTCACTGTTTAGCAGAATTATCAACTAGTGATGAGTCCTTTATTCCCTAGCATATTGTAAATATTTTTCACATACTTGAAGTATACCATGTAGATCTCCGGGGTGACACACATCGACAAAGACGGTCTTGTCACATTATTTAACTTTTACTAAACTCAGAAATTTATCACCTGGGTATCTGGGGTCCTTCTCTCTAAGGGTTCAACCTGGGAGGCGCCCTCCCCTGTCACTTGAAAAGTGACTGAATCCAATTTCCTGTCCAGAATTACAATGACATTATATATTGATAATAATAAACATATTTGAGCTATAAGGCAGTTATCTGTTATATGTATCCTCCTGATGGAGGGGCTTCAAGATTATATCAGCTGACATTTTCCAACCATGAACATGTGAAAGAGGGTTTGGCTTGTTCAATATGTGAATTGAATTCTTCCAAATTGAATTCTATAGTAAAACCAGTAAGGTGGTTTGTCTGCCTTAAACTCTTCATCACACCTACCTCCGAAAAGTATTCAAAGTGGCTTTAATACAAGACAAAATTAGTAAAGCTTTTAGAGGTGGAACTGGGGAGTTCAAGGGTAGAGCTCCATGGAGAAGATACTTTTAAGGCTTGAATTTAAATTAAAAGTTCAACTATTTAATAACCTGATACGACTACGACATTCCATATATAGGATTTTCAAAGAGTGCAGTATTACTGTGATGCCCTGATGTACTGTTTGCTTGGCTACGAGGGAAAACTTTATGTTGCAATTAACCTTTCTTTTTTTTCCCCTATGTCTGAGTATTGTGAACTTCCTTTGTGGTATTTTAGTGATTAGACAGGATGGAGGGTGTTCTTAAAGATTCATGGCCAAGTCCGATGATGTCAGAATGAAGGGAAGGGACGGTCTTCATGGGGCCAGCAAGTCTGGCCCCATCTGAATTGTTTGTCTAATACTTCACAAGTAGAATAGGAACCTCTGAATTATTCATTTTCAAGTTGCCCTAAAAAAGGCACTTATGCTGCCGAAATGCAGACTTTTGGTGCCAGTGAGAGGAAGAGGAAGGATGCTGTTTTTCCTCTGAATGTGCTGCTGCCTTCAGTGCCTTGTTCTCCAGTTTCACTTCCCAGCCCTGCAGGGTGAAAAAAAAA
>NW_011888974.1:2422208-2428404 GCF_000151845.1 Pteropus vampyrus | reverse complement strand
TTTGCCTTTGAAGTGTGTTTCTACTATATTTTGTTAGATTTGGAGTTTTCTTCAAATATACATTTTATTTTTATGGGTGAATTTGGCCTTGTAACATTTACCCACATAACTCTTCTCTTAACTTATATTTTTCTTCATTGTTGATACCTCTTTTTTCTAATTCACAGTATCTCTATTGTCAACTTTCTGATCTATTTAAAGAAAATGGACTGAAAAATTTAATTGACTCTGTCCTGATTCTCCAGTCCAGCCCTGCTCTGTCTCTTCTTATTACTGAAATTCACTGTCAGATACAGAGCCATTGAGCCCTCTGACACTTTTAAAAGAAACCATATATTTATTTTAAATTCTATCACCATACTGTACTATTATTACATTATATGTGAAGCATAGCAGCGAGTTATACTTCCCTACATCATTAACCTTGCCACTTCCCACTGTAATGAGACTCAGTCCTTCACAGAATACTCTGAACCTACAAATTCCCACTGGTGAGTTCTTTAAAGTTATTTGGATTTTCCAACAATTTTCTGCTGCCTTCACTGTTTAGCAGAATTATCAACTAGTGATGAGTCCTTTATTCCCTAGCATATTGTAAATATTTTTCACATACTTGAAGTATACCATGTAGATCTCCGGGGTGACACACATCGACAAAGACGGTCTTGTCACATTATTTAACTTTTACTAAACTCAGAAATTTATCACCTGGGTATCTGGGGTCCTTCTCTCTAAGGGTTCAACCTGGGAGGCGCCCTCCCCTGTCACTTGAAAAGTGACTGAATCCAATTTCCTGTCCAGAATTACAATGACATTATATATTGATAATAATAAACATATTTGAGCTATAAGGCAGTTATCTGTTATATGTATCCTCCTGATGGAGGGGCTTCAAGATTATATCAGCTGACATTTTCCAACCATGAACATGTGAAAGAGGGTTTGGCTTGTTCAATATGTGAATTGAATTCTTCCAAATTGAATTCTATAGTAAAACCAGTAAGGTGGTTTGTCTGCCTTAAACTCTTCATCACACCTACCTCCGAAAAGTATTCAAAGTGGCTTTAATACAAGACAAAATTAGTAAAGCTTTTAGAGGTGGAACTGGGGAGTTCAAGGGTAGAGCTCCATGGAGAAGATACTTTTAAGGCTTGAATTTAAATTAAAAGTTCAACTATTTAATAACCTGATACGACTACGACATTCCATATATAGGATTTTCAAAGAGTGCAGTATTACTGTGATGCCCTGATGTACTGTTTGCTTGGCTACGAGGGAAAACTTTATGTTGCAATTAACCTTTCTTTTTTTTCCCCTATGTCTGAGTATTGTGAACTTCCTTTGTGGTATTTTAGTGATTAGACAGGATGGAGGGTGTTCTTAAAGATTCATGGCCAAGTCCGATGATGTCAGAATGAAGGGAAGGGACGGTCTTCATGGGGCCAGCAAGTCTGGCCCCATCTGAATTGTTTGTCTAATACTTCACAAGTAGAATAGGAACCTCTGAATTATTCATTTTCAAGTTGCCCTAAAAAAGGCACTTATGCTGCCGAAATGCAGACTTTTGGTGCCAGTGAGAGGAAGAGGAAGGATGCTGT
Organism: Pteropus vampyrus; assembly: GCF_000151845.1. NCBI lineage: Eukaryota > Metazoa > Chordata > Mammalia > Chiroptera > Pteropodidae > Pteropus > Pteropus vampyrus. Next base: position 2,426,806 of record NW_011888974.1, on the reverse strand, counting down.
TTTTCCTCTGAATGTGCTGCTGCCTTCAGTGCCTTGTTCTCCAGTTTCACTTCCCAGCCCTGCAGGGTGAAAAAAAAAAGCACCAGCTGACTTAAATGCAGGACAATTGGTGGGGGTGGGTTGTGGCCTTTGAAGCCACAGGTGAGCTGAGCATTTAATTTGCTAGAGAAAGACTAGGTAGAAAGGAAGTTTTGGAAGGAGCTTTAGGTTTAAGAGGGGCTGTGTAGTCAGATAGCCCCTCGGCGTGGGTGTAGGGGAACGAGAACAGCCCAGGGCTCCAAACTGGGGCCCAGGAAGTCGTCCTTGGCCTTGGCTTGAAGGTAAAGAGGGGGAGGGAGCTGAGAGTAATAAATAGTATTCAGTCAGAGATCTTTTTTTATTCTTAGTTTTAACTTCTCTGCCACCAAACCTTTTCTTAACAGCTCCTACCAAGTAGTACTTAAGGGAGAAAGGGGCTAATTAAAATCCCTTACATTTGGAAGGGAAAAGCAGGATTCATATCCTAGACTAGCTGTTCCGTGTGGCTTTGAGCTCCTTTGTCACTCTTCCACTGTGGGCCTCATTTTCCGACCTATGATACCTGAGCAGTTTCTCCTATAAGTCTATGGTTCCTGCCTGCGGCACATCCTCTGTTCTGCAGGAGACAAACAGGTGTGATGCCAGGAATCAGTTCAATACTGTTGAGCAGTCAGTAGTCTGGTCAGCACCTCTGGCTGTAGACAGGGTGTTTACAGGATAAAGCAAACAGAGGAAGGGACACAAAATCTGAAAGGCCGTTCCAAGAGAGCGAACACCCAAACTGGGCAAGCAGTGCTCCAGCCTCTGGAAGGATTTTACCCTAATTTTACCAAATTTTACCCTAATTTTACCAAATTTTACCCTAATTCCATGAAGGAGCCTTTAAAAATACATATTTGTAGATGGCATAACAGCAAGCCTTTTAAAACATTTTTTAAAATCCAAAACTAAAGAAATCGCAACCTAGATCCACAGTCATGCTGGTGTTATTCTTGGCCCAAGATTGCTCGAACAGTCTGCAAGCTCCCGGGGGACAGAGGCACTTGGTGAAAGGTAGGTGGGTGGGCCTCGGTTTCTTCCATTGCCCACATGGAGGCAGCTCCTGAGAGCCCTCTTCCTGGTGGGATGAAGGATGCGACTTAGGTGCCCCTCCAGAATCCATTTTATTCCTATACTCTGTTCTCAACAATCTTTTTCTATATCAGAGAAAAAAATATTCATATGTGACTTTTTAATCACATTCTTCTTACAGAGAGGTGCTTTTCATAGATGCTCTTTTTTACCCCTTTGATGAGTGGATAAAATTGACATTCTAAGAGGTTAACTGTCTTGTCTAAAGTTTGCCAAGTAGCGAATCGCACGCAGAGCCAAACTTGCAACAAGGGGACACCCCTTTCTCATCGGTGTTCCTTCCCAGGGGCCTCACTGCAGCCTCCTCTCAGGCACTTGCCTACTCATCACCTCATTTCTGTGCAAACAGAGTACATCAGTCAACATCGGTAGACTTGATAGTTGACAAGTGGTGATGGAGGAGTACAAAACTACTGTGATGGTCTTTGCCTTTTTTACTTTTTTTGTTTACTTTTTATTATGTTAAATTTTTACCACACAACAGAAGACAGAACCCGTAGGTGCCTTTTGTGCAGTCTTACCATTCCATTCGTGGCCAGTCCTATCTCACTTGTCTCCACTCCCAACCTCATTTTATCTTGAAGCTACTTCTAGAGTCCTTTCATTTTACCTCTAAATGTTTTAGCGTGTAGATCCTCACAATAAGAACTATTCTTTTTTAATATGCCTCAATATTATTATCACATCAAAAAATAATTTCTTAATATCAATACTTATATTTCTGACTGCCCCTAAACATTATAAATGGTTTTATTTTGCAGTTTGGTTCAAATCACAATCCAAATAAGATCCACACATTGCAATTGGTTGGTATGGCTTTAAGTCTCATTCATTTTATAGATTCCTATCCATCTCTTTTACTTTTCCTTGCAATTTTTTTTTGTGTGAGAAACTGGTTCATTTGTCCTGAAGAGTTTCCCACAGTTTGAATTTTGCCGACAGCATTCCCAGACATAGTTGAGCGTGTTCCTCTGTCCTCTGCAATTCCTGTAATTTTGTAGTTGGATCTAGAGGCTTGATCAGATTCGGGCTGGAAATTTTTGGCAAAAGCCACTCCATAGGTGGTTGTAATTGTCTTCTAATGGTCTCAGGTATTGTGAAAATTAGCTCTGATCAGAAGAGAAAGATCTTGATTTTCATGTGTGGCAATAATAATGAATATGTGTATGGATTTTTGTGGTTTATGAAGCCCTTTTCTACTCTATCGGTGTTTTTATTTTATCCTCATACCAATTTCTTTGGAAAAAGCTGTATTATTCCTCCTGTGAAGATGGCCATTGAGCTCTAAGGTCTGCTCAAGGTCAAATGACTAAAAGGCAGTAGGGTAGAATTCAGGTCCCATTTGCTCTGCCAGCCACACTCTTGTAGTTCTCTAGACCACAGTTTCCCTGATTTCACCTCCAGTCACTCCATCTTACTTGTGACCCCATGGCACTTGATTTAAGGAAAGAATGGGATTTTCACATCCAACTTGCTCCCCACTGTTTATAGCGTAACAGTGTTAGAACTCTAGAGAAATGGCAAGAAGCATCTGAATATTAATCCAGATTCTTAGCTCAAGAGGCTTTGGATGGTCTTAGTAGCAGAAGCAGAATGAATTATGCAGTCTTATAAACTAATTCTCCAGCCACAGCTGTCCCCCGTCCCTGCCCAGAGAAGATTGAAGCCTGAGTGACAGTCACAGGCTGTTTCTGATCAGACCGAGGGTCATACTCTGGTGAGTGACCAGCCTGCTGGAGCTGCCCTGTTGGCTTGGCACAGGTGGAAAGTTAACCCCATGTGGGCTTTAACCACTTGGTTGTCAGCTGGACTCATGCTAAACTAAAAGAGGATTTTATATAAATCATTTCATGTAAACTAGTCAGCTAAATAGTGGGACAAGAAGAGAAATTTCCTTCTCATTCGAGATTGAAAAAGATGAGGCTTACTAAAATTAATTTTAATTGTTAAACTGTTCTATCATAAAAATAAACAAATTGTGGTTAATTTCTGAGCAGGCAGAGGTGACATTCTGTCCACTGAACTGTCTCTCGACACAGTTTCATTTTCAACAAGAATAAAAACCACAGTTTCCAGAAGGTTATCTCTAGGGATCAAGCTCTCCCACTGTCCCTTTGCCCAGGCCCTTGATTTGATTGGGGAAGGGTGGGTCCACCCTGGAGTGACACATTTGTTAGAAGGGTACCAGGCAGCTTCACCTCTGTCCTCTACTCCTGCCAAAACAGAGATGGCTTAACCCAGATGGAAAATGAAAGATAGGGCTGATCATACAGATGAGGGTTGTCAAGAAAACCTTTCCCCAAATGATGCTTTCCCCTCCTCTCCTTGTTTCCCCTCCCAATTGGAGTTTGCTGAGACCCAGTTTGTTCATAGCTCTCTGCTGGGCACGAGAATATGAGGTGAGCCAGGCCAACTGGCCCTGCCCTCCAAGAGGTCCTAGTCACTGGACAAGAGGAATCCTAGCTCTGGGTCTTTACATACTCTTTTCCCCAAGGAAACCGTTGCCTTCTTTCTCAAAGGCTATGAAAAATAGTAAGAAAAGTGAATTATTTTCTCTCTGCAAAAACAGAGACTCTTTCCTTAAAAGTCATATTTACAATTTGGCAAATACCCTTACACTTTCTGCTCTTTAAAATACCAGCCAATGAATACTCTGTCTAGAGCAGAGTAGACCTCAGGTAGCATAGATATTAGTTTGCATATTTCTTCAACCAGTATTTAGTGAGTGTCTGCTGAGTTCTCTGGGATTATAGCAGTGAATACACAAGTAATCAATATATGAACAAAATACTTTGAGACAGGAACAATAAATGTGATAAAAATAAAATGAGTGGACACCGGAGAACGGGGCTGCCAGGAGACCTTCCAGAGAATGGCCACTAGAACTGAGACCTGGATGGTGACAGCAGCTGTAGGGGACAAGCATGGTGGTTTCAGGGAACAGAGTAGGACTAAAGAAACTGTGAGCGTGCTGATTGAGCCGTAGAAAGAAACTCACACGGGATGCATGTTACTAATAGACTGTAAAAAAAACACATCTGCAAGAAACAGAATAAACCCCAGCACAATGGCTCTGATGAGGAAGCAGTTTTGTACTTAGGCTTCTTTGTCTGGAAGACTAGATAATTTGACATGTGGGAAGAAAGGCTGGAAGAGGAGCGAAAGTGTTTATGGGAGGTTGTTCTGTAATCAGCTGTTGACCCTCTGCTTCCTGTGGGATCCGGGCCCATGGTGGATATGAGAGGATCCTGACCCAGAAGATACTTTGGGTCTAACTGGGAGGGATAGAGCCAAAAGATGCTCCTAGAATCCACCTAGCTATCTAAGGCAGACTGGATTTGAACACTAACCCCATGGGAATGCAGTGCGGGGAAGGACTCGACAAGGCAGAAGAGGCTGTAGACCTTGAGAGAGAGGAAGTGTTGAGAAATGCAGGCCGTTGGGGGTAG
>NW_011888974.1:2411477-2422158 GCF_000151845.1 Pteropus vampyrus | reverse complement strand
GATTTCACCTCCAGTCACTCCATCTTACTTGTGACCCCATGGCACTTGATTTAAGGAAAGAATGGGATTTTCACATCCAACTTGCTCCCCACTGTTTATAGCGTAACAGTGTTAGAACTCTAGAGAAATGGCAAGAAGCATCTGAATATTAATCCAGATTCTTAGCTCAAGAGGCTTTGGATGGTCTTAGTAGCAGAAGCAGAATGAATTATGCAGTCTTATAAACTAATTCTCCAGCCACAGCTGTCCCCCGTCCCTGCCCAGAGAAGATTGAAGCCTGAGTGACAGTCACAGGCTGTTTCTGATCAGACCGAGGGTCATACTCTGGTGAGTGACCAGCCTGCTGGAGCTGCCCTGTTGGCTTGGCACAGGTGGAAAGTTAACCCCATGTGGGCTTTAACCACTTGGTTGTCAGCTGGACTCATGCTAAACTAAAAGAGGATTTTATATAAATCATTTCATGTAAACTAGTCAGCTAAATAGTGGGACAAGAAGAGAAATTTCCTTCTCATTCGAGATTGAAAAAGATGAGGCTTACTAAAATTAATTTTAATTGTTAAACTGTTCTATCATAAAAATAAACAAATTGTGGTTAATTTCTGAGCAGGCAGAGGTGACATTCTGTCCACTGAACTGTCTCTCGACACAGTTTCATTTTCAACAAGAATAAAAACCACAGTTTCCAGAAGGTTATCTCTAGGGATCAAGCTCTCCCACTGTCCCTTTGCCCAGGCCCTTGATTTGATTGGGGAAGGGTGGGTCCACCCTGGAGTGACACATTTGTTAGAAGGGTACCAGGCAGCTTCACCTCTGTCCTCTACTCCTGCCAAAACAGAGATGGCTTAACCCAGATGGAAAATGAAAGATAGGGCTGATCATACAGATGAGGGTTGTCAAGAAAACCTTTCCCCAAATGATGCTTTCCCCTCCTCTCCTTGTTTCCCCTCCCAATTGGAGTTTGCTGAGACCCAGTTTGTTCATAGCTCTCTGCTGGGCACGAGAATATGAGGTGAGCCAGGCCAACTGGCCCTGCCCTCCAAGAGGTCCTAGTCACTGGACAAGAGGAATCCTAGCTCTGGGTCTTTACATACTCTTTTCCCCAAGGAAACCGTTGCCTTCTTTCTCAAAGGCTATGAAAAATAGTAAGAAAAGTGAATTATTTTCTCTCTGCAAAAACAGAGACTCTTTCCTTAAAAGTCATATTTACAATTTGGCAAATACCCTTACACTTTCTGCTCTTTAAAATACCAGCCAATGAATACTCTGTCTAGAGCAGAGTAGACCTCAGGTAGCATAGATATTAGTTTGCATATTTCTTCAACCAGTATTTAGTGAGTGTCTGCTGAGTTCTCTGGGATTATAGCAGTGAATACACAAGTAATCAATATATGAACAAAATACTTTGAGACAGGAACAATAAATGTGATAAAAATAAAATGAGTGGACACCGGAGAACGGGGCTGCCAGGAGACCTTCCAGAGAATGGCCACTAGAACTGAGACCTGGATGGTGACAGCAGCTGTAGGGGACAAGCATGGTGGTTTCAGGGAACAGAGTAGGACTAAAGAAACTGTGAGCGTGCTGATTGAGCCGTAGAAAGAAACTCACACGGGATGCATGTTACTAATAGACTGTAAAAAAAACACATCTGCAAGAAACAGAATAAACCCCAGCACAATGGCTCTGATGAGGAAGCAGTTTTGTACTTAGGCTTCTTTGTCTGGAAGACTAGATAATTTGACATGTGGGAAGAAAGGCTGGAAGAGGAGCCAAAGTGTTTATGGGAGGTTGTTCTGTAATCAGCTGTTGACCCTCTGCTTCCTGTGGGATCCGGGCCCATGGTGGATATGAGAGGATCCTGACCCAGAAGATACTTTGGGTCTAACTGGGAGGGATAGAGCCAAAAGATGCTCCTAGAATCCACCTAGCTATCTAAGGCAGACTGGATTTGAACACTAACCCCATGGGAATGCAGTGCGGGGAAGGACTCGACAAGGCAGAAGAGGCTGTAGACCTTGAGAGAGAGGAAGTGTTGAGAAATGCAGGCCGTTGGGGGTAGGGTGACAGCAGGAGGTGGCCTAAGGGAGCTCCCCTTGGGTATAGACACCGCAGGGCTTACCTGCCAGGCGACAGCATTTAGACTGTACAGATGGGACACAGGTTTAGGTTTTCGAAAAGTAATATCAAATCTGTTATAGTTCACTTTGTCAACAGAGAAGGAAATGCTTCAAAAGTGTTTTGTATGACTTTACCTGACAAAAATAAGACAAAAAGAAAGGCCAATTTCATATAAATATTTATGAAAAAATACTAAATAAAATATTAGCAAATAGAATTCAGAAACACATTAAATGTGTAATATACCACAACCAAATGGAGGGGCAAATAACTGTCAGTATAATTAACCATTTTAGTGGATCATAGGAGAAAAACCATTTAATTAGCTTCATAAATGTTTAAAAGGTACTTAAAGAAATCAATATCCATCTTTTATTTAAAACTCTTAATAAAATAGGAACAGTTGGCCATTTCATTAACAAAATAAAAACATATATTTAAAGTCCAAAATCAGGAACATGCTTAACAGTGAAACTTTGGATACATCAACACCAGGATCCCTCTGTCGCCCTCGCTGTGAGACGTAGTTCTGGAAGCACGGTCAGTGCCGTCATCTAAGAGAAAGAAATAGGCATAAAAGGGACAGGAAGAGACTAGCCTGTCACTATGCGCAAATGAGGGAGCGGGGTACCATGAAAGCCCGAGAGAGCAACCGCAAAGTGGTCACAGAACTAAACAAGGCACCCACCGCGGTGTGATTTCTTTCTCTGTCTGGAAGATCATTCTTCCCTCTGCCCTGCAAACTCATCTTTATCCTCCAGAATGCAGACTCCATGTCCTCTCCTCCATGAGACTATCCCTCATGTTTGCAAAGCCCTTTGTCACTTGCTCTGGTCTGTCACTGTACCGAAATTCCTTGAGTCTCTTCACCTCCCTCGGCCCACCACTGGGAAGGCAGTAACAGGGTCCCTGCCACCTTTGTACATTTGGTGCTATTTCTGAGTTCCTAGGACCTGCAGGGTACGGCCTGTGTGCTAGCCATACGGCCAGTGAGTACCACTGTATGCTGCCAACTCCACCTGGGACATTTGTTTCTCCATCAACTGTGGCATGCAGTAGGTGCTCAGTAGGCCTTATTGAGCAGACACTGCCCCCCACCCCACCCCCCTGACCCACACCCATTGGGACAGGCCCTGTGCCTGTTCAAGAAGAGGGCACAGTGCCACCTCCTCTGGGTAAAATTCTGCCCTGGCTCTCACATGGGACTGCAGACCAGCCTTTCCTCACAATGAAGTCAGGCTTCTGCACTGTGCCCAGTTCCTCTGTGTGCCTGTTTGTGGGCAGAGGGACGTACCTTTCCTGAGGATCCCCTACTCCCACTAAGGGGATTCCAGACCCATAGCCAAGAAGTCTTCCTCAGCGCCTGGCCCTCTGGCCATCTCCTTTTCCTACGTGCTCTTTCTGATACCGGTCCAGTGACCCCTGCTTCTTTGTCTCGTCTACTGGCCTGGTATGTAAGTTGTCGGAAATGCGAAATGTGTTCCTGATAGCTAAGGCTGTCAAACACAACATCCAGGTGGAGGGGGAGTTTCACTTTATTAAACATACTAAAACTTTATTTTTATTTTTATTTTTTATTTTTAAAGCATGGAGGATTAATTTTAGGATATTTCTTCTTTCAATGCCCAGGAACTTTACAATCTAGTATTGAGACTGTTGGCTTTTGACTTGGGTCCAAGAAGACACACTGATCCTTGAAGGCCGCCACAGACGCTTCTTTAACTGCTTGTAGATGTAGTTTGTCTTAACAGCTCCTGATGGCAGTATGAGTGTTTGGGTGTTGAAATATGCACCAACCTTGACCTGGTGCCATCCCTTAGCACTCAGGAGGCTAGTGTGAAAGTAAATGCAGAGTTTCTAGTGTGGATATAATTTCCCTTCCATTGACCTTGACTGTGTCCTTTTAAGTTCCTCAAAATAATTGTGTGCTAGTGCAGAGAATACCCTGAAATGATCTGTAGGGAACTGATTGAATGAACTACATATTCTAGGCCAAGCTGAAATTATCCACTATTTGAAGTCAGAGCAGAGCATAATGCAGTGCAGGTTAATAGATCAGTGAAAGCTGTTTTGTTAGCTCATAAAAAGGTGAGAGAACTAAATTTTTATAATGAATAGTTTTGCTGAGCAAACAATATATGCAGTTATTACAGACAGACTTTGGAAAATAAATGATTTTAGACTAATGTCGGGCTCTAGATCCTGATGTGGTAGTTGAGCCTTCAAAATGAAAAGAATGAAAAACCTTCAAAATATTGTTGACACTCAGGTGTGAAAGCACATGCCATTTAATTCATTACTGTACTTTTCAGATAACATTTATGATTGTAATATTAACCTCTGGGTATTTTCGTATTCCTTAGGCAGTTGGTCTGCAAGGATTAATTTTGTTGGGAGGGCTGGGCAGCAGTTTGGAGAGGAGCAGATTGAACAGACTGAGTGGCAAACGTGTTCCAAAATGAGACCAGCACAGGCAGTCAAGACCCCGCCATCCTGGTCCCGGTCTGCAAGTGCGAGTAGCTGCACTTCACATCTTCAAAAGCCCCGATCACATTTAAATACCTTGCTATTTGTATCTTTGACCTTTTAGAAAACATGCCCCTTGAAAAAGTAAATCACAAGCCAACAGACTTTTAAAATAATAATATGAAGTTTTTTCCTGTCCACTACATCCCTTGTTCTCTTTCTGTGGTGTCTGGTCCGTTCTGTGAATGAGAACTGCAGCCCCTCTGGGTCCTGCTGTCATCAGGACACCTGGTGTTGAATAGCTCTGCCCTTTAACAGCAGAGCTCAGTGTTGTCACTATCATTTGAAAGCCTTGGAAATATGAGCATTGCTTTCGTAATGAAAGGTAAGTGCAGTAGTTGTTATCACATTCAGTATTTTGGTCAGTTTAGCAGTTGCTTAGTAACCAAAGTTAAACCAACCACAAGATGGAAAAACTTGAAATTTGTTTCCAGAGATTGCCTCAGAGTGCCGAGAAGGCACCTTCCTGTTTAATTGTGACTAATTTTTTATGAGCGACTTAAAACCTTTTGGAAATGATGTGTTGTTTTCTGAATATTAGGCATACTAACGAGCGTCTAAAACCATTCACTGTCTGAGAAGGCTCTCAAGCCCATGCAGGTTCCCAAAATCTGGCAGGAATTAGACGCCACTTCCCAGCCACCGGCGGGTCCCAGCCTTGCTGATCCAGCCTCTGGGAACCCCTCTCTTCTCTAGCCTTGGCTTGTATCTAACCCAGTACTGGCTTCTTGGCCAATTGCAAGACCAGGCAAGGATTGAGAAGTGAATCAAAACAGGCAAGAGTGGGACAGTGGCTCCCAGGCAGCCACACCTCTACCCCTTATCTCCAGACCCCCAGGACCGGGGACTCCCAGAGAATACAAGGTGAAGCTCTGGAGAGGATCCTCCCTGGTGGCGGAATTATCACTGACTCCTCTGGGGCCTGAGGTCATCCCCTTCCCTCTTTCCTTCCTTCACTTAACAAAATCCATTGAACACCTGCCGTGTCTTTCTTCTTCCGTTCATCCTGAGAGACATAGAGCAGGGCCTGCCTCTCTGTTCTCTCCCCATAAACGCTTCCAAAAAGAGTAACTAGTCCCTCCAAAAACAGCTAGACCTCAGAAGAAAAATTCTCTCTGGAAGACAGACCCCCAAACCCAACAATGTATGTGATCTGAAGTAAAACAGATGGGCCTTGGGTACAAAACAAGCATGAGACATATACTGGAGGAAACAAGGGAAGATAATAGCAACATAAAGCAAAAACAAGGAATAATTTGAAAACAAATGATGTAGAAATAACAGGTATAAAGAATAGAATAACTAAATTAAGGAACAAAAGAGAAAAGATAAATTATGAGATGAGTACAACTACAGTTGGGTATTGAAGAACCGTCAGAAGGCAGAAAGAAAGGATAAAGAAAGGCTGAATGGAGGACAATATCCAGATGATAGTCGTCCTAAACAGAGCAGAAGAAATATTTGAGCAATGAGGATAAATTAACCAGAACTATAGAAAGATGAAAGGGCTCGTCAAGGACCCAACAGGAGAGAGGAGGAAAAACCCTCACCAAGGCAGGCGCTCAGGATCTCTGCGCACTCAGCCAGGCCATTCCCCATCCAGCTGCCAGGTTCTGCAGCCAACTCCCATGATCTGTTCGAGAGAGAAGTGAGACGTTGCCTATAAATCTTGTTTCAGATATTCAGCAGCTAAACATTTCCGTCCTTCTCTTGTAAATATGCAGCAATGGCAAGATATGCAGGATCCACATCTACATGTGCCTGTCCCATAGCCCCTGCCCAGGGCCAGGAAACTTGTAGGTGTCAAAAACGTTCATGGAACGAGCAAGTGAATGAGTGAATGATGCAAATAGCTGGGGAGGTTTGCCATGTATATCTGGATTTTGTAGATACATGAGTAACTGATTAAGATCCAAAACTTTAAAAGTTGGGGAGGTTTGCCATGTATATCTGGATTTTGTAGATACATGAGTAACTGATTAAAATTCAAAACTTTAAAAGTTGTGATTTGCTGTAAGAAAAGTTTGTTCGCTTTGTTTCATCTTCTATCCAATGAAGTTTGCACTTCATCAGCAGGTTGTCAAAGTAGCAGCTTTCTGTACTGTCAGGTATCCTTTTCTGTCATGTTTCAGACCCTTAACACCTTTAATGATTTTTTACCCTTCGTCGTCATTAGACTTTCTTTGGTGCAGCAGGTTTTTCTATGAGATCTTGGAGGTTTCCATTTCAGATGATGCGGTGAGATGTTTTGTAATTTAAGCCTCCCCTGGCCCACCCCCTCACACCCAGCATTTCACTGTGGAGGCCCAGTTGGGGTGTTTGTCTCCCAGAGACACTGCCTTCTTCATGAAGTTATCCTAAAAATAGCTTCATTTAACTAGGCCATTTTATTAGTTGTTTCGGACTTTTCTCAGACCACTCTGAAAGCAGGATACTATTTCAAACAGATACAGTGAGCCTTGAACCTGATCACAAGGCATCTGTTACCCTATTCAGGCTGCTGGGAGTTGATAAGATTGCCTCAAATCTCATTGTACAGTCAAAGGCTAAAAAGCCTGGGGAACAGCAAATGGCAAAAACCAACCAGCCAGGGCATGAATATAGTTTGTCCAACTCTTAATATTAAGGGTGGATGGTTTGGACCAGGGAAGCAGGTTTCAGGAACAGAAGAACCCTCCAGTTGGGCCTGTCCAGGTACCCCAGGCTATCCCAGAGAACAGACTGACCCCTCGCTGACAGGACAGGCTTCATTCAGAACTCTGGCCTCCAGCTCAATGTCAAGCCCTGTGCAAGCTTCAGAGATGAGGGCAAAGAAGACACACAGACAGGAAGCGGGGAGAGGAGTGGCTGGCCTGTGCTTCTCCCTGAGATTGAGCCACTGGGAGGATTTGGGAAGGGCAGGGGGCGGGGGAAGGAAGTAGGAGATGCGGTTCCCAAGAGTGAAGGGTGATCTAGGCAGACAGCACAGGTCGAGGCTCTTTAGGGACCCACAAGTGGTAGGAGTTGTCAGAATTCCAGGTCATGGGGATGGATGGTGGGGCCAAGGCGGGAGGTGGCAGGAGCTTCCCTGTTGAAGGGGCCAGGTGTACAGCATGAGGGGGTGGGACCGAGTCCTGTAGTCAGCAGAGAGATCTCAGGTCCATGTAGAGTGTGGAATCAGGATGCCCTATCCTAGGAGGAGGGGGCCCTGAGCCCCACTGTGGATCTGTGCCTGTAACAGTCCATTTCATCTTCCATAGCGTGCTAAACCTTCTTCAGCTCCAGACAGGCTTGGCCTTGGCCTCCTGACAGGGGCCATCATCGGGACCTGTCTGTGGAAGGTGTTCAGTTCTAACCTCCCATAGACTTTTGAAATTAACCATACTCTTCTTAATAGAATTCTCAGTATTCTCTCTCTCACAATGTTATATGTTGGAGCCATGTGATCACCTTCAAATTACTCAAGGAAGTACTTTCAAAACAAAATAAAAGGGAGACAAAAAGCACCGGGAAACTCCCTGTGTGCGAGCAGGCCAGGTGATGATCGTGAACTCAGGTGGTTTATAGACAGACTAGAGAGCCCCCCAGCCTGCATTCCCATCCTCCCCTCCACCTTCTCATGGTTCTCTTATCCCCAGCAAACTTCTACTCAAAACCCAGTTCACGTGTCACCTCCTCTGAAAACTTCTGATTCCCTCCCTCAAGGAGAATTCATCTCTCCCGCCTTTGTTTTTCGAGAATACTCTGCTCAGAGCTTTATTCATTCTCTTGACACTGTATTTTATCTTTTTTTGGCTCTCTCTCCCTGACTAGATTGGGAGCCCCTCAAGGGCAAGCTGGCCCTCCCCAGCTCCCATGCAAGGCAACCTTCTCCTGATGGACAGCGGTGCCCCCTCACAAGTCTATGTGGCCTCTTTCTCCCCTGACACTGGACACTGGGGCCTCTGCCCGGCCTGCGTGCCTTTGGGTTATTCTGAGTTCAGAACCATGGGCATCCCCCTGAGCCTGCCTTGCTGCTGACTAACGTGCTCTCTCCCTCTCACCTCCTAGGGCCGATGAAATTGAAATGATCATGACGGACCTTGAAAGAGCAAACCAGGTAGGATGTTTAATGGCTTAAGGCACGAAATCACAATAGTATAGCCATTTCTGTTGTCTTAGAAGATGCTTCTCTCTAAATTAGAAGGCCAGTTATTCTTGTATTTTTTTTTACATACAACTGTCAGTGTTGACACTTTTCCTGATGTCATGAGAAATACACAAAAAATCACAAATTATTTCTTTGGCAAAGTCTTTTATGTGGGCCCAGCATCCCAGACATCCCTGGTGAATGTCCACTACGAAGTGACTACTTTACTTCATGTTCTTTTTCTTAATCCATCTCTTAAATATCTGCCTCTGTTCATGTTGCAGCCATTATGCTATAGAGTTTATAGCAATGATTTATATTATAGAGAAGTCTTTATCACTCCCTTCCACTGGGTTGAAGCAACTCGTATGGAAGGGCTTCTAGCTGACAGCCCCCTCTTGTCTGGTACTTAGTTGGCACAGAAGACTTGCGGGAACTACCCAGCAGTGTCCAACACAAAACCGGCACGCAATATATTGGGTGTCTCTAAATACTCAGCTGCCTGGAAAATTTGGCCACCCTGCAAAAGAACCCCTTCCTTCCCCAGTGACTCCATAGAACAATAAAACATTTTGCTTCAGCAAATGGCTCTGCTGCTTTGGAAGGAAAGAGGTCTCTACATTTATTTTATTTGTGAGGAGAAACAGCTAAAGCTATAATGTTTCTCGGCCCCAGAAGGCCACAGGCTATGGCCTCCCCCGACTCAATTTTACAGCTGGGTAGCCACAGGCATAGGAAAGTTTAGTGGTGTGCCTCAGTGGTCCAGGCAAGCACAGCCTCCTGCAGGATGGAAGTCCCTCCTGGATCTGTGGTCTCTGCTTCCCACCTTGCAAGGCACCTGCCACAGGGCATCTGCCCCCAACTGGTATTGCTTACCCAGGCACTGGCAAATGCTCAGGAAAGAGTATTCTTCTTGTCTGTTCTTTGGCCAGTAAAATCATCCTGAAATCTGATTGAAATGTGAAAGTCAGTTTATGTGTAGGAATGATCTTTCGGGGAAATGTGGATTTCTTTTTTCTTTAAGGAAAACTTTGTGGGTTCTGTGTTGCATACCCAGACTCACTACTGAGGATCCTGGGCCTGGTCCGTAGAAGATGCTCAGTAGAAATGCATAGAATGAAGCACTTAAGATAGCATCATTACGTATTAGTTATCCTGGTAATAGGAAGAGCTGCCGATTCTTGAGTAACTTATTTTGTGCCTGGCTCTGTTCTCAGCACTTCGCATGAGCGGAGTCACTTAAACCACACCAAGCCCCCTGAGATCAGTGCTGTTATGATTCCCACTTTACAGATGAGGAAACTGAGGTCTGTGGCTAGCGAGTTGCAGAGTCAGGACTGGAGCCCATGCTCTTCACCAGCACACTGGGGAAGAGGCTGCAGAACAGGGGCCCCCTTTGCCTTTCTTTCACAGTGTCTCATTTCCCAAGTGCACCCGTCCACACAGCTCCTTGCTGTAAAGCACTGCTGCTGCTTCGCCTCACAGAGGTGCTTAAGCATTTATTTGCCTTTACTTGCTATACTTGCTAAATTAATTTACCTTGGTCCCTTTGTTTTTACTCAGTTAGTACTATTCAACTCTGTAGGGACCTTAATTCGGAAGTAGTTACTAGAAGGACTTAACCTCTGTCACACAGTTGCCATTTGCATTTCTCAAATTTTCACCCATTCACTCTCTCCAAGGCCAATCACTGGGGTGCTGCCTCCCCTTTCGATGGCACTTTGGCAGAGTCAGTGCACTTCTCAAAGGGCTGAAGGCTATTTGGGGGTTTCTCAGTCCTAGGAAACACCAGGCAGGACCAAAGAGAAAGGTGCCACCTCCAAAGTGACACTTGATTCAGGTCCCAACTTGGTACCCCCTGCCTGTGGGGCCTTGGACAAGTTTCTTAACTACTTACATTTCTTTTTTAAAAAAGAAAAGAAAAAGATG
>NW_011888974.1:2394745-2410088 GCF_000151845.1 Pteropus vampyrus | reverse complement strand
CCTAGCTCTGGTCAAGGGAAGGGGTCGGGCTTTTTCATGGCTGAGCTTGGAGTCTGACAGGAGGGAAGTTCGCTCTCAGTTCTGACTTTCCAGAGGTGCCTAAAGCTGCCACTGAAGGCAGTGATCTCCTTGTCACCAGAGCAGTGCAGGCAGATACAGGCCAACCCTCACTTGAGAGTATGAGATGGGATCAGGCACAGAGTGAACAGAAATAGGAATTGAACTAAATGACTGAATGGATTGACAAGGACGACTCAACAGAGAGAAAAACTCCCTGAGCAGACATGAGGAAGATGGGCATGGTGAGCTCTGGTTGGGTGCTCCAGGCCTTTCTGTAAAGCCAGAACCAGGAGGCACAGGGAGGGAGAGTAGGCCTATGGGAAGGAATCCATCCAGATGTGTAGAGGGCCTCCTCCCAAGAACAGTGGAGAATCACAGGTGAGAGTAAGGTCAGATTTGAGATCTGGGAGGATCACTCTGGCTAAGCATTGGAGAACATATGGGAGTAGAAAGACCAGAAGCCAGGGCAGCGATAAGAAGCTATCGTAGTAGATCAAGGCAAAGATGGCATGGGCCTGAAATGAGGCCATCCCGGTAGAGGTGAGGCAGAGGTGGGCTGGGCCGGAGGAGAGTACAGGGAGGCGCACACCAGTGCAGGCACAGCCAGGCATCTGGTTCAGCTGCCTTTCCCATCAGGGCAGATCTCCAGGAGGAACAATTTACTAGTTCATTGTCATATAACATTATTTTTCCACTAGGTTTATAGTCAGAATGTTCTACCGAGATGTGAAGCTCTATTTGATTGCTAAAATATTTGTGTTTCTATTGTGGAGAAGTGGAAGAGTCATCTGCAACCTACTGCCTATCAGGTCCAGGTCTCATTTGCACCTGTTTGTTAAACTTCAAGGCAGTTGCATTAATACTCATTTTCTGAATTGATGACAGTAGAGGTTCAGAACTTTGGAGACTTCATGGGAAATAAGAAACCACAACTGTGCACTCTGCAACCACATGAAACCCTTTCTGTGGGCTTCATAGCTCCGTCAGCTTCTCTGGCTTCACCATCACCTGCCCCTCCTTCAGAGCAGTGCTGATTTGAGTTGCCAGGGCACAAAGCCACAGCAGGGGCAGGAGGAAGTCCTTTCAGTGAGTGGTCCTCCTGTAACCAGCCTGATTCTTGAGGAGCAGACTGTCCTCACAGAAGATCCTTCAGGTTGAGGTTAAGTTGGAAACGACAGCTTAACTTCACCAAAGAGGAGCCAAGTGTAGAGAAAGATGCAAAGAATAAAAAGAACTCAGAGCAAGGCGTGGCATTTTCTTTGACCAAGGTTTCTGTGTTCCTATAGGGAAGAATGGCTGGATTTGCATCCTAGCTCTCTATTTTCCACCCATGAGCAAATCCCCAGTCTTCCAGTACCTGTTTCCCCATGTATAGACTGAGGGCAATAATTCACACCTCTGAGAGAGCCCGCATTCATCAAACACTCTTTCATCCAGCAAATGTTTTCAGCACCTGTTGCAAGCACGCCCTTTTGGGGTACAGCCCATCCATGCGGACACCCTGTAGGTGCTAAGGAGGTGCAGGTTTCACCCGGACTCTTTGCAACTAAGCAAACCATGTCTGTGCTTCTGGTCACTCCTTGGGTCTCCTGGGAACCTTGGTTTCTCCACATAATAAATTGGACTCTCGGCCCAGGTCCAACAGGCCAGTGAGCCCTAGAGAGAGCCCCTGTGGCCACCCCTTGTGGCAGGAGGAGGACAGAAAATCTGCTCTTCTGGTTTTTCTGAAATTGTGGCTGAGGCTGTGACAGGCAGCATTTACATGGGTGGCCTTGGGATAGTTCCAGCTTTCAGCCTGGCCGACCTGAGAAAGAAATCTAAACCGGTATGTGCCAAGTCCCCAGAAACACAGGCAGCAGGTCTGAATGGGGACTTTGGTTGCCAACACAAGGCCAGCTTGGGACACATGGCAGTAAACTTCTTGATATAGCTTTCTGACCTCCCTCCTAGAGAATCACTGAGACGGAGTCACCTCAGGGCTCTAGCTTCTTCTTTACTTTCCCTGTGCTTCCAGCATTTACTCTCACTTCGTAGAAAAGTTCAGGAAGTAAGCAGCAGCTAGCAAGAGAAATCTACCAGGAGAGCAGCTCAGCCTTGGCAGGGTGCTGTTCTCATAATCTGGTGGCCACTGAATCACACCTGGAGCTGCCGCCAGCTGCCTGCTGAAGCCCTGGCCTTAGTCCCCAGGCTCTGCCTCTGGAGGGACAGGGGAGGTGGGTGGGATCCCGTCAGTGGAAACAGAATTGAGTGTCTCATAGCAGCCACATCTCTCTGTCTGGGGTTCCAGATCAGAACACAGCGCCAAAGCTTTCCACCTTCAGTCATTGATTTCAGTTCTAGAAACATGATTTTTATCTGATTAGACTGTGGTCATCCGGAAGATGGCAGACCTTGGAAACCATGGCGCTGACCCAGCACAGCACCCCCTTTCTTTCTGCCTCACTACCAAAGATGGGGCTAAATTTACAACTAAAGAATCTCCCTCTTTCAGCCATACTCAGGCCTGTTTTTATTTTTAATTGTTCAGCTTTGTCCATGTTTGGATGCTTCCATCATCTGCATGTAATTCCACCTCAACTTTTTTTATATATATATACTCAAGGTATAAATCCTAAATAAATAATATCAATCCTAAGCAATCACAAAGTTGCACTGGAGTAACCAAGTCAAGCCAAAATGTGATAAAAGGCTGTGACCACCATAGATAGGCCACAGAGCTACTCTGTACATGAATTTGGAGACTGAATAAAGTGCAGAAGCTTTGGAGAAATTATGCAAACTGAGGATGAGCTAGATCCCTTATTCTGTGAGCCACTGGCATTTGATGAGACGGCACTCTGCTCCGAACAGCTAAAGGCCCTCATGTGTTCCTCTCCTGGTCATGAACCCACTGCCTAGGTCTGCCTGTGCCCTGGTGGTTCCAAGAGCACTTCGGAGCCAGTGTTTCCAAGTGAGGCGGGCAGCGATGCTGTTCCTTGGCTGCTACCAGAACAGCTTCTCCACCAGGCTAAGAAACATTTTTCCTAGTCAAAGAGACTAGAACTATGTCAAAATGCACCTTATTCCTGGCAGAGTCAAGGAGATGTTATGCCCGAGGGTTTAGCTGACTAGAAAGCAAAGAGTAAACTCTTCAGTAATATGACATTTATCAGAAAAACGTGGACTGGCACATCTGAAAATAAACTGGGGAAAATTTTTTTCACTCAAGAGGAGACTTTCCTGCAGTTAGCATGAATTAGAAATCACCCCTGCCATCTTCGCCATGCGGGTCACATTGCTGCCTTTCCTGTTGGGTTTAGAGCAAAGAAGGTGGGAGTTGGCTGCTCGAGTACAGACAGGCTTGGCCAGGAGCCTGTGAATTTGATTGAGTGCAATTCCAAGAGCTCCCAGAGAAGCAGGGCAGGCGGCCACCAGCACCACCCTAGGCAGAAGTAACTGCTTTTAGAAATACCCTAAATTGTCTGTATGCGGAACAGATAGAGTCACACTGCCATCACGTGATCGCTTAAAGCTACCAAATCCATTCTTCATACAACTGGATTGATCAGCAAGTACTGAGGCATGCTAACTTCTTGTTTCTCTTTTTCGGTCTTTCTTAGCAATTAGTAGACACATGACATCACACCACAAAATGAGAAAACACAATATAGCCCTGCTCAGCCAGGCTTTTCTCATTAATCTTTTCTTTTAACTGAATGTAAGTCTAGTAGAATAAGCACGATACTTCTCAGTCCAATGTCAATTAGCTACCTTTCTTACCCATCTTAGAGTTTGGTCTCAATTATGATTATAAAATCAGGACAAGCCCATTAATAAAACACTTCTGAATGAGCTCTATGTACAAGTGCACTTCTGTAGATGTTAATCCTTGCAAGGTCCCTGAGAGGGAGGTGGTGTTCCCATTTTAGAGATGGGTAGGTGGAAGTTGAGTGAGCTTAGATAACTTCCCCTTCCCCTGGTCCCTCTGTCCCCAAACGCCCAACTCCTGCCCACTGCACCACAGTGCCCTCTCAGGTGGCAGGCACTGGAATGACCTACTCTCGCCATCCAGTGGGAAATCCTGATTTGCTATCCAGTGGTATTGGTTTCCCTGGCCAGGAATTACATGTAGGCGATGGAAGCGTCTGCCCATTCCTCTCTGGGCCTCTGTCCTGCAGTCAGCTCCATTCCTCTCCACACCCCAGTGGGCCTGGGCTGCCCTCCCGCCTCTGGCCCCAGATCGGCCTGCTGGTTGGAATGCCAGCATCGGCATTAGAAAACTTTGTCCGGTGAAGGGTTAACTATGTTGAAATAAGCCTGGCCCTCACAAAAGAAGTGGCATTTACACCCTGTACATTTATGGAAATACTTGCCGAAGGAAAACAACCACAACATTGTGCATGTTTTTAGGAAGAGAATGGCCAGAGTGTCTTTAATTCACTGTTTACCCGTGAGAATTACTCCCAGGAGTAATCCTGCAATAAAATCTTCTTGGTCTATGAGAATAGAAAGAAATTGAATCAAAAGACTCTATTTCCACTTGTATTTATTCAGTCTGGGAAATTCAGTGGGCCGGAGCATTACTATCAGCAGGGGATTCCTTGCTCCTAGCGTTAAATTACTGTCATAATCGCTCAATTATTTCTTCCTTGTACTGTTTAAAATAAAAATCCATCACATTCTATGTTTTTTTCTAGCATTTATTAGGTTGAGTGTTTAGGAAAATCAATTATAGTCAGTCAGGCATGAATTGATGAATGTTCTTGTAATAATTGTCAGTTGTTAAACTGAATGTACTTTCTCTCCTCACCCTTTCATTTCCTTCAGAGGGCAGAGGTGGCTCAGAGAGAGGCGGAGACCTTAAGGGAGCAGCTCTCGTCAGCCAATCACTCTCTCCAGCTGGCTTCGCAGATCCAGAAGGCGCCGGATGTGGTGGGTAGCTCGTCCCTGTGTGGACTCTGTCCGCCTGGCATCTGTGCCTCTGTGTTACAGCTGCTTTCTTCTTTTGCTTTTAAACATCCCCTTTTGGAATAACATTGTAAGCAATTACTGCTAACTTGGTAGGCAATACTTTTAACAATTTAGGGTTGGAACTTGTTCGAGTCAAAGGAAGAGTTTGCTGATTATGCATCGATGTTCTATGGTCAACATGATGCCCACCCAGTGTGGCGGTAGAGACAAGTCTCATCACCAAAGCGAGTGTATTCAGGGCTAGGCTTGTGCTGTGGCAGCTGGTGGATAGGTAGAGATCTGAAACTGGAGCTTTGCCAAAATTATGCAAGAAAATTGGAGGTTTGGTCTCCTCCTGAATGTTTCCTTCCAGAGTGAGAAAGAGTTGGGGGTGAGCTGGGAGGGCCAAAGTGGTATCAACGCAGCAACCCGCTCTGAGTCTGTGTAATCGCCGGAGTCTCACCTGCAGTGTGGGCGTCCAGGGGGAGCGAGGCACACATCCCAGTCCTTTTGCCTCTTGATTTTTTTCTCAGATTAATAAAAATTGCTCTTAGCTGGAACTTCCCCGGCTTGATCAAGGCAGCTGTGAGCTATTGGATTCCGGACTCTTTCCTGTGCAGTGATGTGGAGCAGCATGTAGTTGAGACATACCCCTGGGCTCAGACCCAGCTCTGCAATTTTCAGCTGTGTGATTTTGGGCACGTGACTTAGCCTTTCCTAAATCTCAGTTTCATCATCCGTAAAATGGGTTTTTACAAGGGTTCAGAAATGATGATGAGTAAAACCTGACAAATCATAAGTCCTTGGGAAACCTTAGCAGTTCCTTTCTGTGGATGGCATCATTATTTCTGATCCAGGAGCCCTAGTTTTGAAGCTTAGCTTTGTCACCAGCTCACTTACACACCTCAGGTAGTTAAACTTACTAGACCTCCGTCTAATGTGTGGAGTAAGGAGTAAGTGGTCCTGAAGTCCCTTCAGCTCTGACAGCCTGTGGTGAGAAGACTATACTCACAGGTGACCTTTCACTTAACAAAGAATTATAGAGCCCTCGCTGTGTGCCAGGACCCACAGCAGACACTGGGAGAGCAAGGAGGAACGAGCCAGGCCCTTCTCAGCACAGTCGAGTCAGGGAAACTTGGTGTCATAATAAATGCATTGTGAGTTTGACGTGTGTCAGTTTAACAGCAATTATTCCACCTAACCCATAAAGTGAGGTATTGTTATTTTTTATCTGTGGATGAAGAAATGGGAGCTTCGCGAATGTAAACCCTTGTCCCAGAGCGCTTGGCCCCAGTGGCCAAGCCAGGACTCAGCGATGGTACTCTGCCGCCTCAGACCGGGGCTTTTAAACTATTGCTCGGGAATGACTCTGAAGCAGAGTTTTAGTGTCAGGGCCCCCTTTGAGAATGGATTTTTGTTTTCTTTCTTCAAAGTGACATTAAACATGATTTAAGTGTCTCGAGATACAGAGGAAAGTTTTCCATTTAAGGAACCATCACGTCCTTTGTACTCCATGGACTTTGGTTTTAATTTTACCTGAAATGTGCCATGGCTCTGTCACCGTGCCCTCATCAAGTTTATCTGGACTGGACCCAGCGCCATAGTGGCAGGAAGCCCCCGTGGACGAAGTCAGTACGGCTTCTTCCAGCCTCTCTGGTCAATCCTGGTCCTCTAGAGAAAGTCGTTCATCCTAATGTGCCTAAATGCTTTGATTGAAAGGATTTCTGGCAGCATCCTGGACTGTAGCAACCAGAACATTTCAGGAAGAAATGAATGTTTTTGCAGGTAAAGTAAGCCGTGGATGCTAGGGGTGATTAAACTCTTCATCATCAGCTAAGTACACTGTTTACATGGCACGGGTTCAGTCTTCTGGGAGTGGCCCTGCCAAGGGCTCCCTTAAGTGTGCATTCCCACATAGTCAGTCAACTCCAGCCAGCCAGGGAGCAAGCACAGGAAACTGGGCCAGCGGGAAAATGTCTGTTGGGCTTGGCTGACAGAACTCGGCAGAGAAACAGTAGAGTCCATAGACCTAGCAAAGGCCAAAACCAACCTGTTGGGTGTCTTACCAGAATCGCCAGTTTGGGAAGGTGAGCCTCCACTCAGACAGTGTCTGCTCTGCATTAGGGGCTGTGCTGGGGCTTTCTGTGGTTACTTCATTTCTGCCTCATGACACCATGGTCATTAGAGGCAGGTTTGATTATCCTCATTTACAGGGAAGGGAACTGAGGCTCAGAGGAGTTAGGTAATTTGCCCAAAGTTACACAGCTAGAAAATGATCAAGGTAGCATTTAATCCTAAATGTGTCCTCCAAAATCCACTCCTTTCCCCATATCCAGCTATCCGAACTTCATGTGCATTAAATGGGACAGGATATATAAAGGTCCTTTGTCAGGTATTTACAAATATTATTAGTTCAGGGCTCTATCACACCAGGCTATCTCCTTGAACCTAAACACACTGTAATATTAGAAAATACACCTGTCTCACAGGTGAATCTATTGGGTACATAAACCGAATAGATTTTGCTTACTTTGGCCACTTGGTGTTGTCAGAAATAGAGGTCACAATGAAAGAGAGAAGTGAAGCTTCTTCCATTCCCTTATCTTTCCCCTGCTGGAGTAAGTAAAACTAAGATTAGCCTTGACTCAAGTATCTGTCTCATGGGCTGGGGGCCTAGGTACACCATCATTTCACAATGCTTCTGCATCTCATTCATGCTTAATATGAAAATGGCTGCAAGACAGAAGATCATTATCTGGCTTATTTCAGCCTCGATGTTCTAGTCTCAGTAGGAGGACTCACAAGAGTTACGCAACTTGTGATATTTCATGCAAGCAGGTTGGAAGAGAGGGGAGGCGAATGGGTTCAAAGGGACAAAGTTTAATGGGCTACTACCTCAATAACTCGTTTTTATGTTTATTTCTCCCTTTAGAAAAACACCCCCGCCACTATCATCATCTTAAGCCTTTTTTTTTTTTTTAATAATGTTTTTAGACCTTAGAAAGCATTCCCATGTGTTCTGTCCTGACTCCTGAGCCATAAGAGCCTCCATCTCCAAGACCCAGCCCTCATGAAGAATATAGGATGCCCTTATAGGCCCTGGAAGCCTGAAGTTGTGGGACAGACTCTCAGGACCTCGTTCTGATGCCCATAGGGACTTGTCAAACCAGAGAAAGTCAGTCCCTTCAGAGACAAGTCTTAGCCAGGGTCCTGACCTGGAACCCCCTTAGAATCACCAAGGAGTCCTGGACCCTTATCCACTCCCGCTAAACCACAGTCCCCAGGGCAGGGCTCAGGACCCATATATTTTCTAAAGCCCGAAGTAAATCAGATGCAGCTGAGTTGAGGCCTGCACAACACGAGGGAGCCTCTCTGTGGTCCTGGCCCTCTTTGAATCCATGGATGCTTCACCTCTCAGTAGGGACCTCAACAGCATCCGAGCTGCCTGACACTGACCTCCCTACCACTATAAAGGCTACCCCTCCTCTCAGTACCTGTTCACCCTGTCATACAACTTTTCGTCTTAGCTTGTGCCCTCAGACTAAGAAGGATATATTACCTCATCTCATTTAGCTTATGCAAACGTGAATGATTTTTGCCACTTTATAAATGAGGAATCTGTGGCCCAAGGTCAGCTTGCGGTTAGGCCACATTGGGCCCCAGGTGTTGAGCAGACGGCACTTTGGGACTGCCTATCCCCAGTCCCCATCCTGGGTTCAGGGTCAGCCCTGAAAGCTGCTGTTTTTATACATATATTATTTGAACCACTCGTCCCTGATATAGTGACTTATACTTGCCTGTCGAAAATCCCAGATCATTTTTCAGCTTGTTTTATCTATAGACTCTTTCCCTAAGAGTGCTTGAAACGGTTTTTATGGCTGGTATCCTTCAGGTTAGAAAATTGATAAATACATTAAATTAGATAACATGATTCAGTCTTTACCCACCATGAGACCGACCCGCCTGGATATCGATGCCATCGTGTCATCTGCCTGCCTCCACAAGTCCAGGCACCGCTGGTCACCCTTCTGAGCATTCACCATCAGGCACCAACATGCCTGCTCCTTGTTGAGCTGGCTTCTCAGCATCGGTCCCTCCTCATGCCCTGTTCCTTGCCCTTTCCAGCCTCCATACCCGTCTGTGGTGTCCCCACCCTGAAATGAATCCCCTCTTTCTTCTGACAAGATCTACTAGCCCTTTTCCTCTGTGCCCTTCTCTCCCTCCTCAGGGCTCACCTCCACATGCTTCTCTCACTGTCTTCTTAGGCGCTAACTTCCTGGCGTTGCTGGAGGACTTGTCTTAGGCCCCCTGATCTTGGTCCGGCCCAGTGTTTTATAGGGTGGTACTTCCCAAACTTTCTGTGGAGAAGGACAATTTTGTTTAGATTTTTAAATTTCCAATCTGTCACAGACCGTAGTTTTATAAAAGACAATAAAAATGTCACAGCAATGTCAAACTGCTATAAACATTTCTAAACACTCTCGATTTCTGTACTTGTCTCACTGTGTACTGGCAACGAACGGTTTGTGAATTGGCACCAGTCTGTGGAGCACACTCTGACCTGAACTGGTCTGGACAGTATGTGCCTTTTAAATAAACTGGCGGGAAAGCGCTCACTGGGGCCCCAGGGCCGTGTGTGGATCTGCCAGAAGTCAAGAGAAATGCAAATCTTATTTTATGATATTATACAAATCAAACAGAAAGGAATCACTTCTTTGCACACAAAACTTTATTTTTAAGTGGTAAAGGCCTTAATTTCCTAGGAGGGAGACTTGAAAAATTATTTCCCTGGGTGACTGGCTGTCCCAAGATGTGAAAACCTCAAGACAAGCATATCGTTACTGAAATGGCATGGCTGCCCCTGCCCACTGGGGCTGCCCCTGCCGCCATTTTCCACCCCAGTATAGGCAAGATCAAGACACGAACAGACGACAGAGAGGATAGTGGCATTCACTACTGCCGTGTGAGCTGCCCCAGGTCTCTGCTGTCACAGAGACTCAGGTAGTCCTATATTCCCCATCCCTGTCAGTCACACTTAGAAGTGCATCCGCCCTGCAGAAATGTTGCCAGAATCGTTCAGCAACCATTATTACTTTTAAAACTTAAAAAGTACTGCTTTAGTACTTAGAAAGTGGAATTATGGATTTGACTTTTTATTTTTTAAACCTTTTCCCTCTTTTGCAAATTTTCCTCAATGAGCAAATTGAGGGGAGGGGTGTTAGTTTTTTAGAACATGAATCATCAAAAGAATTTTTAAGGAGGGAACCCCAGATGTGCATCTTCCATATCTTTTAACTCTTGAAAATGCTGACTCTGAAAAATCAATTTGTCAGGCAATACCTCAGCATCTAGAGAGCTTAGTAATGAATCCAAAGGACATTGAATCTGTTTCGTGGGAGAAGATCCGAATGCTTTCAAACATCCAGAGCCTTCTCGTTTGGTATTCCCCTCGCTGGAGCACTCATCCCCCAGCCACCAGCAGGGCCCTTCCTGTCTCCTCCTGCAGATCTTTGTTCAAATATTACCGTCTCATGAGACTTTTCCTGATATCTTATTAAAAATCCCGAGTCCGACCCCATGCTCTCTCCCTGCTTCAGCTCTTCTGTGGCACTTAACACCACCCAAAACACTTTATGCTACTAATAAGTACATTTAATGAGTCTCACTCATCCTGCTAAATGGAAATGTGAAGAGAGGAATTCTGCCCTTTTGTCCATTGTTGCGTGCCTGATACACGGTGGGTCCTCTTAAATGTTTGTCGAACGGACAAATTCCAGTGGCAGCTCACCGTGCAGACAGAAAGGTGGTGTGGAGATGGCAGTCACGGGTCCGATCCAAGCAGAAGCAGGAAGTAATGCCTTACCGTGAGCTTACCATCCACATCCTCCCATCTGCCTGTTTTTGCCACAGGCGCCAACACAGCTAACCCCAAGCACCTGCCCAAGGCTGGTGCAGTTTTGTCATTTCCTTTCTCCTTCCCAGGAGCAGGCCATAGAGGTGCTGACCCGCTCCAGCCTGGAAGTTGAGTTGGCTGCCAAAGAGCGAGAGATCGCCCAGCTGGTGGAGGACGTGCAGAGACTCCAGGCCAGCCTCACCAAGCTGCGGGAGAACTCAGCCAGCCAGATCTCCCAGCTTGAGCAGCAGCTGAGTGCCAAGAACAGCACACTCAAAGTAAGGGCACTGGCGGGTAAGGGGGGTGCTGGATGCACACACACACGTACCCTCTGCCTTCCTCCACACGTGGCCCTGCGGGGAGCCCAGGGTCGGCTGGCACAGTGGTTCTGGCTCCCCACAAACACCCTGACACTTTTGCCTCCGGCACCTGGGATGCCCACTGGGTATAGTGACCATGGCAGGAGGCCTTGTCTCAGACTAGGTAGTCTCATTTTTGTGGTCTGCAAGGTAATGGTTAAAATTTGTTCACTTTTAAAAGCAAAAGCAACGGCTTAGATATTTCTTAGTCTGAGCTCCGACCATCAACAGAAGTTTTCCCTCCAGTGAGAACAGTATGACAAGGCACGAGGCTCCTATGGGCACCTCACTCATGAGTGTGGATATATAAGCTCCATCAGAGTTCTTCTTTGGAGGGCATCACGTCTGGAATTGTCAGCAACTATGGCAACCTTGGACCTCTGTGAGGTAGCTAGAAACAGCCCTGGAGCCCAAGCAGGGAAATGGACTTTGAACCTTCTGCCAGCTCCTGCCTGAATGGCACTTCTATCCCTTACATGCAGCACTTGGTGGAAACCCCCATCTTCAGTGCCCGCCCACCCATGGTGCTGCTGTACCACCTGAGAACTGGAGCCAACAGTGTGGACCTGGAGATTCTGTGTGCTTCTCGGGTGGGGTTGGAGTGGCTGTCAAGGCCTCAGGCCATCTATAGACACATGCTATCACTCCTGCTCGCCTGGCCCTCCCTGGCTCTTGGAGGAGGCGACGACCCAGCACACTGAAATTCAGGCTCTCCCTGTGCCCAAATGAAATGAAATGAAAGCGAGAGGTGCACTGAGGGCACATTTTCTCCAAGCCCTGTGGGTCGTGCTCTCAAGCCGCAGGGCCATTTTTTTGGTCCCTCAAGCCTGCGATGTACCGTAGCAGCCCAAAGTGTCATGTTACTTCAACACACAAGGCGTTCGTTCACACAGTCAGTCTCTTTCCTCCCAGATGGAGTCCCAGTTTCTCATAATTTTGTAGCCCAAATTCAAGACCCAGAACCCTTTTCATTGTATTTTTTTAAAATGATACTTTATTTAAGGTATTTGCAATCTGTTGAAGTTACTAGTATAATTTAAAGATAGTCCTGGGATCCTAGATTCATAACGTGTCAGAGCCAGAAGAGCCTCCTTGGAGTGTCTTGAAAATGAAGGGACAGGACCAGTGAGGGCAGGGGGCCCCAGCTCCCAGGCCAGACCTTCCCCTACTCTGCCATCGCTCCCCAGCCTGAGCAATGCCCACTCCTGCATGGCTCAGCATCCGTTTGTGGAGTGTGTGTGAATGAGTGTGTGAGTGACCGACTCATACAATGACCAAATATGGTCATTGTATACTAAATAAGGTAGATCAAATTAGTTATAAAAATGTTAGGATAACTTCTTATATAGAGTAATTTTAGAATGCAATTAGGCCCATTTGATTTTTTTTTTTTTTTTGAAATTTTTTTCTTCTCAACTCATGACCATGTTTTTGACCCAGTACTAAGTTCCCAGCAAGTCTGTCCTCTTGGCACTCACAGCTCTCATTAGTTTCTTCTTTGCTCTTTGGGGTGGGTTTCATCCACTGCCTGAGAAACTGCTGGGGTGCCTGAGCCCCTGTGGGGAGATAGTCCTGCCACTTGGGAAAGACAGTTGAGACCTGGTCACATTTCTCATCAACCATGGCATTTATTTCTCCAGTGTGTCTTTTTCTCTCATCAGCCTGCCCAGTGAGTACCAGTACTCATTTTTTATTTCTAGATTAAATCTAATTTTCTCATGTTATAGCCATTTCTGACCCTAGCACTGGCATTATTATTAGATAATTTGCCTTTCTCTCCTTTGTTACAGTTAAAGGGTTTGACTCAAATATATTCTGCATTCGACTACATGAGAGGGAGGCCATAGACCTAACATTTTTTATTATAGAGCAATTTCTTCTAAATCAGTTAAGGTTTTAATGTTTGCCTTCACAAAAAATGAAACAGAGTTTTCATAAATTAATGTTCTTTATCCGTATCTTGGGGGAATTCTTTAATACTGTGCAGTTAATGAAACAATTCGGCAATACTTCTTCCAAAATTATTGCTCCCTTATCTTCATCTGATCTAATAATCAAAACATATTCTCTAGTAACAAGACTTCTCTGATTTTAATTATCTTAACCCCTTGTTGCCAGGAGTGAAGATCTTCCTGATACCAAACCTTCACACAAAAGGCATTAGCCTTCCCCAAAGGAATAAGGTTAATTGAATGAGATACCTTCCCAGGGCTTTTTTTTTCCCCCTAATGTGTGTAATTTATAGTCTCAGATCTAAACTAAGCAGCGATACAATTATTAGGAAAATATTTTATGAATGAGACCTGTCAAATTGACAGCCTGATGCTTTTGCTACGGGGGTCTCTGACCCAGCAGTGGTGGCCACTCAGAAGGAACAGGGAATAGCACCCGAATTTCCTGGGGGCTCTCTTTTCCTTCTCCCTCCTTGCCCCCTCGACCCCCCACCCCCACCCCCAGTTTTTTCTTTCTTGGATCATGTTATCCAGCTTTTAGGACTCTGGGCACACTGTGTGGGGCTCGATCACATTAGGATCGGTTTGCAGATGCTACAGCTTCCAGCCGTTTCAGCATCTTGGAATTGTGAGTGGCTTTGCCATGAGCATTGACAATGGTCTTTGAGACAAACGCTAACGTGGTTAATGACAGTCACGATGGGGTGTGGAGGGTTGATCTCACAAGGGCAGAAAGCATAATGGGCAGAATCTTGAGATTATTGAGTCTTGAGCTTATGGGGGTTTCCTCCACCAGTACATTCTGGTGGTGCACTCCGTAGTGGAATAGATTTGGGGACTAATTGGTATGCCTTCTCCAGCACTTTGAAAGTCTCCATCTCTTTGCAGTTGATATTTCTTCCCTTTGCTTAGAAAACTGATTTGTAATTTTTTGAGGCTAAATTGACAGTTGGATGTTTACCAATCTTTCCTTGTGTTCCACTTTGTCAAGCCAAGTTCACCATAAACACATCACTCTCCACATATAGCATTACATCCTCTAACCTTTAAATAGACATGTAAACAGACTCAGAAGTAGAAGATATTTCTTCCTGCCTAATCTGACAAGTGCTCAAGCACAGCGCCACTTGTAAAGGATAATTCTGTATTCGTAATTAATGAAATAACCCAACTGCCATTACAAGGCTGCTATTTTTGATCTCTCTATTTTGTGGTCTTCTGTTGAAACACTTTAAAACAGAGGCAGTATAATTAGGCAGTCACCTGCATTGTGCTCACTATAGTACAGAAAATAATGCTACCAAAAGCTTCAATTTTAAATGGTATTTATGGGAAAGGCTAGCTAAAATAATTCCAGTCTCCCATAGGAAGAAATTATATTTTTGGGGAGGTGTATTCGAATCACCTGCTGGACTATCTCTAAACCACACTGTCTCCCAACCCTCTGCACTTGCACCCCACCTCCTAAGGTGCTCGTGGGTTCTCCTGACCAACTGTGGAGCATGCTGTGTCCCTCAGGAGGTTGGGATAGGGGGGAAAAAAAAAAAAAAGACTGATAGCTGCTTCTCTAGAGCCATTCAGTGCCTTTAATTCTGGACTCTGCTTCTTTGATTACATAAGTTCCCCCACCAAGCAGTGTGTTTACTCTGCACAGAGACTGCCCTTGATAATATTTTAACAAGCATCTTTATCGACATTTCAGTGTATAAAGCTCTAACATCCACATCCCATTTGACTCTCGCAGGGTGAACAGAAATGATGATGATCGCTACCTTGTGCAGGAAGTCACTGAGGTTAGGAGAGGCCACACCCTGTGGTGTCTAGCCCATGGCTATAGAGGAGAGGCCCGTGTATGTCCCTCCGCCGCACTCACCTACCTTCCACGAAGGGAGATTTAACCCGGGTGTCACGAGCAAGTTCTAATATCAGCATCTTGGTAACAGAGAGCCCAAAGCCGAGCTTCCCAGAGCCTTGTCCTGATTAGGTCTTAAAGGCACTGTGAACAGATTTGAGGAGAGGACAGAGTGAGCCATCTATAGGGAGGAGGAAGGGCGAAGGTGGCCCCATGTGAGGGGAGAACAGTGGAGGCAATCTTGACAAAAACCTGGCTACAGGCCTCAAGGCCTATGTTGTGATCGAGGTGAGAGCTA
>NW_011888974.1:2392398-2394695 GCF_000151845.1 Pteropus vampyrus | reverse complement strand
AAAAAAAAAAAAAAGACTGATAGCTGCTTCTCTAGAGCCATTCAGTGCCTTTAATTCTGGACTCTGCTTCTTTGATTACATAAGTTCCCCCACCAAGCAGTGTGTTTACTCTGCACAGAGACTGCCCTTGATAATATTTTAACAAGCATCTTTATCGACATTTCAGTGTATAAAGCTCTAACATCCACATCCCATTTGACTCTCGCAGGGTGAACAGAAATGATGATGATCGCTACCTTGTGCAGGAAGTCACTGAGGTTAGGAGAGGCCACACCCTGTGGTGTCTAGCCCATGGCTATAGAGGAGAGGCCCGTGTATGTCCCTCCGCCGCACTCACCTACCTTCCACGAAGGGAGATTTAACCCGGGTGTCACGAGCAAGTTCTAATATCAGCATCTTGGTAACAGAGAGCCCAAAGCCGAGCTTCCCAGAGCCTTGTCCTGATTAGGTCTTAAAGGCACTGTGAACAGATTTGAGGAGAGGACAGAGTGAGCCATCCATAGGGAGGAGGAAGGGCGAAGGTGGCCCCATGTGAGGGGAGAACAGTGGAGGCAATCTTGACAAAAACCTGGCTACAGGCCTCAAGGCCTATGTTGTGATCGAGGTGAGAGCTAGAGGTCACAAGTGGATTCCTATAAAATCCCTGTAAACCAGTGGATGTTACTGGAAACGCTTTAAGGAGCTAATTAATTATTCTAAGATGAATCCTCTTGGAAAGACACATGTGCCCCTAGTCACTTGATGAGTAAATGCAGATATTTCACTTGTAGCACGTCCCCAGCTTGTGGCATTCTTAGCTGGCCATTACTTGCAGTGTCCAGGTAGTCTGTGTTGGGCCCAGACCAGGAGGGCCCGACACAGACTACCTGGACACTGCAAGTAATGGTTGGCTCCCATCCACTTGTGCCTGGGTCACACCAGGATCACAGCTCGTGGAAGCTGGAGGTGACCTCTGACAGGGTTGCCATATAGGGCTCCTTCTTTTCTGTCCAGAGCCACACTTCTCCAGCCTGCAGCAAGCCCTCTCCCATAACTGTCACTCTCTCCACCAACCTCCTATCTGGCCTTGAGGGTCTCCTCTTTTTGTCTGTCGTTCTCAGCATTGCTGTAATGTGTGCCCAGCACCCCCCGGCCATCTCTAAGCTTCTCCCTCTTGCCCAGCAGCAAAAGATCCTGTATTTACATACATGCTACCTCTCACTGAGGAACTGTGGAGACCAGAGACAATCCCGTTCATGTAAAAAGGGGGTGCACATTTCCTAGTCCTGAACTCCAGTAAAGCAGTGTCAGCTCTAGGGGCTCTGCCTCAGACCCCTGCCCAGGACCAGGGAACCCAGTCACACTTGCTCAGCTCTGACTGGTGGCCCTTCAGCCCCGGGCTCCAGGTGAGGACCAGGGGTCGTACACCGATGCCTGGGCTGTCAGTCTTCAGACAGCACGGCTAAGAGCCTGGCTCTGATCATTTTGGAGGAAAAAACTGAACGTAAACTGTAACACAATTGCCTTCTCACCCATAGTCTGTTTTGTTGCAAAGAGGTGTTGTGCCTTGACCCCTCCCTGTGCAACCTGGATGATGAAGCTTTTCCAAGGGTCTTTCCATTAGTCTCCCGTGCCAGACGTCCCTTAAGTCGGTAGCCCTAGAGCACGGAAAGCCCTGTGTTACAACTGGACTAAGACATATCTTTTGTAAATGCAGTGCCTAATTTGCTGCACACCAAAATACTTAGGGAATTTTAAATTAAATTCCCTTATCATTTGTCTTAGCCAGGATTTTAAGAACTTCATGTAGATTCTTCTAGCAGTTCAAGAAACATTTGATGCATACCTAAGTTCTATTAACCGCACATACGCTCTGTATTACTAAAGGTATGTGACCTATATCATGAAGCAGCCATGTTTGAGGGCCACTCGGCAGCCTGCGCTTGCTCGCCCTACATTTCTTCACCATCGCCCTTTGAAAACTCTCTGCACTTTCCACGTGAGGAGCACTCAGCCCAACAGGCTACCCCCTGGGACAGGCCTCACTTTGCCAAGGTCAAATTGTAGGACTTGATGATTCTTTTTCTTTCTTTGGGCAGATGGATAGATACCTCTGCAGAGTGTTGCAATACTCAAGTAATTGGGTTCTGCATATGGGATACAGAACCAAGCATAGAGTCTGGCCCATCCCATGAGCATTAGAGAAATCGGAGAGAAGTCTTTTTCTAGAGAGAACAACAGACTGGAGCACCTGTTGCTTTTTCCAGATTGAGTCTTCGAAAGTAGAATTTCTGAGTACCCAGCAAGGAGTTTCTGGT
>NW_011888974.1:2357817-2390768 GCF_000151845.1 Pteropus vampyrus | reverse complement strand
GCTGGTCAAGCAGAACCTGAAAAGCAACTGGAAGCCCTGTAGGTGGGAAGGTGCTTTGATTAAAACACTGGATTTTGTTCACCCCAAGCTTGGAAATAGGCCAAATCATCAGGACCTCCCCACCCCCAACCCCACACCCCCAGCTGGGTCTTTGTGTTTTACGTTATGCTGCCTCTTTCCCCCACAGAGCTCCCTTGCGGGGAGGTCAAAGACAAACTAGTCCAAAGCACCTTCATATAAGGAAGCACCTTTGCTGTCTACCTATGCCAAAGATCTTCCTGTCAAGAAAGCCACATGGAGCTCTGTGCAGAAACAGGCTCCTGAATGCCCAGTGAACACACAGACTTGAATGGAGCACATCAGAGCATCATCCTACCTGTGAAACGTGCTATCACTCCCCTGAGCCCCCAGGCCAGAGCCCCTCACCTTTCCTCTAAAAGGCCATCTAGAGCCAGGGAATCAGCTACAGACCTTCCCTGCAAGACCCAGACAACTGTCAGGGAACCCATGACCACCCAGCTAAATGGGCCTCTACTCCTAAGATCCCCACATCTCGAGGAATCTGGAAGTACACCTGCTTCTTCCTGATACCCATCAGATGACAGCCTCAACAACAAAGGGGCTTGTATCTCTTGTTAGCAGGATCCCACTAAAGGTGTTGACAACAGACTGTCTCCATCAGCTAGCAAAACATATTTTGTGAAAAGCCACATGCTGCTTTTAAAATCCTAGGAGAGCTTCTCTTCATTCTGTTTGTCATTTCATGGTATTTCATACAAAATGGCCTTTTCTTTGTTTTCCACTTTTGCAAAGCTTTTTTCTTCAACTTTCATCAAGTTTATGTTACAACTTTATATTGTGTGAGTGTGTATGCACATGCACGCCTGTGCACAGGCACCTGTGTCCACTAACACACACTCACACCAGACCAGAGAGTGAAGGACAAAAGACAACACTGCACGTTGTCAACTTTCATTTGTATATGTTTGTGTTCCCTCTCAGGGACGACTGGATGTTTTACAGAGGATGTAGTCGGTGAAATCTGTATAGTGCTTTTGGCCTGCCTTAACAGAATATCATAGACTGGGGGACTTATAAACAACAAACATGTATTTCTCCCAGTTCTGGAGGCTGGGAATTTTAAGATCAAAGCACTAGCAAATTTGGTGTCTGGTGAGCGCTCCCTTCCTAAATGCCTTCTCACTGTGTCCTTACAAGGCAGAAGGGGTGAGGGGTCTCTTTTATAAGGGCACTAATCCTATTCATGAGGGCTCCACCCTCATGACCTAATCACCTCCCAAAAGGCCTCACTTTCAAATACTGTCACAGCGGGGGTTAGGATCTCAACATATGCATTTGGAGGATGGACACAAACATTTAGTCCATAGCAGAGTCCATCTACCTGTTTCAACATGGCCACTAATAAAATCCTCTCTGTTTTCAGCAACTGGAAGAAAAACTCAAAGGACAGGCTGACTATGAAGAGGTGAAGAAAGAACTAAAGTAAGTGTGGAGATGCCTGCTCAGCCTTTCACAATCCAGTGCTCACTGGAGACATTTGCTTAAAAAAAAAAAAAAAAAAGCCATGCCAGTGAGGGAGAAGCCACAGGTCCTTGCTCTCAGCTTAGGCAGACACTTCGCAACTGGGCTATGTTCTGAGCTGCCCACCGCTGTGGCTGTCTGCACCGAGGCGTGTGCCTGAATTCTTTGGACTCTTTATAAAACTGTGCATTTAAAGTATGCCAGTATGCCCAGAATCAGGGGAGATGTTGCCATTACAGATATTACAAAATATGAGCTCGTTTTTCAGCTCTAAGCTCCCCATACAGAAGCAGAGCAGGAAAACGTTTGCCATTTGAAAGAGTACACATGGCCACACGTCTCCCCGGCCACCTGGCCTGCAGAACTTTTCTTCTCCCAACCTCGAGTTCCTCATCCGAGAGGCAACACCTGAAAGCCTGTTGTCCCTTCAGTGCTAATGCTTACATTCTCAAGCTTAGATGTTCCTACTTCAGGCCCCACTGCCCAGCCTGTCCCTTCCACCTCATACTCCTTCCCCAGAGCCTGCCCTTGGCCCTCTTGCATTGTCTAGACCCTGGTCCCTACCTGTCCCCAGTTCCAGTGCTCTCAAGCTCATGACCCTCTCACCCAGCCTGTTGCTTATGGGCAGCCCCCCCACAGTGCACACGGTTCCCCTCGTCCTCCTGCCTGGTCTCGCAGAGTCTCCCCTGGGCTTCCCCTGCCTCCGGTGCAGGTTATCAAATCCTGCAAGAAAGTCTCTCTGGTGTGTAGACCCGGTCTCAGTAGGCTGTGTTTTCTCCACAGCTACTTATGGGCTCTGCACTGCCCCAGGGACCCTTCTGTGCCCTCAGCGCCCTCTTCTGTCCCCAGCTGAGCCCTAACCCATTAGCAGACACCCTGGTGTTTTGCCCTACAGAGGAGGTAGACGTCTGCATCTTCCTCCTTTACCTTGAAATCACTCCTCTGGTCCTGGCTTCTCCTGTCTCTCCAGGCTGACCCCTCCACCTGGAGCCTGGCTCCCTTCCTTCCTATTCCTTCCTGCTATTCATTCTATCAGCTCCTTTCTCTCTTGCTGACATTTTAAATTTCTCCTTTTAAAATAAGCCTACACCCACTCGCCATGCTGTTCTTTGTTTTCGTAATTCTGTTCCCTCAGGTTTGCTAGAAAAACCCATCGGAAGGGATCTTTGACCTTCTTGCCACCATATCCTGCAGTAGCCTTCCCTCAGTCATGACCTCCAGCCTCCCTGGTGAGGTGCCTCCAGGTGCTCCCTTCAGTTCTCTGTAGTCTCATTCCCTCTGGTCACAGATGGCCTCTGCCAGTAATGTCTTGGATGACCTCTTAACCTCTCTCTAGGCTCTTCATGCTCTGTACTAACCCCCCACCCCATTTTCAACTTAGGATCTATATTTTTTTACCTGATTGATCTTCTGTCCCTGCCTCCTCATCCCCGTGTTCCCTTCCTTTCCCTCTTCTTCCCCCACTCAAGAGAAAGAAAATGTGTGCCGTCTTCTAGTGTTGCATAAGAAGGCCTTCACCCAAGCCCCCGCTCTCCCCACGCCGAGGGCAGTCCCACTCCCTCGCCTCCAAGCTCGCCTCCGTTCCTAGGAACCAAGGCTTCTTGACTCCAGCCGGCAACACATCCCTGGTCCGTACCCGACCCTCTGTCCGCCTGCCAAGCTGCTCCTCCCAGAGCAACCTTCCCACCCTCCTGCCAGCCCTTTCTGTTGTATCTGCACACTGCAGCCCCCACCACAGCATGTGTTTGGAAGCTGCCCCACTTGGTGGCTTTTCTGATTAAATGTGTCCTTGGCCTCCCACTTCCTAGTGATCCAAGTGCCTTTTCAGACACAAGTCCACATTCTCCTCCCATTTGTGCCCCCAGAGTCCCCACACCCCCAGTGGTTTGTTAAGTATCCTCCTTCAAGACCCTTCTCAAACTCTTAACAGAGACCCTGTCTCCAGCCCAGCGAGTCTCTCCTGCCCAGGGCCCCCACAGGCTTCCTCTTTCCTGTGCTATCTGGATTTTGTCTTCTGCTGAAAGAGCCCATAGTGTTCTTGAGGGTGAGGAGAAGAGTGGTTCTGATTCTCCCGGGTCGGGCGCATAATAGGTCGTTGGTAAATATCTGCTGGATAAATGAAAAGACACTGGTGTTTTTAGTATAAACTTAGAGACTCACTTAGTCTTCTCTTACATGATCCTCAAGAAGCTCTCAGACAAGAATATAGTGGTGAACAACAGATGGCCACCAAGAAAAGACAAGTTGCATACTTCATCGGATGTAATGGGACCGAGATTTTTAGTGTTTCCAATAGCTCACTATGAAATAAAATTATATGGTTTATGCCATTAGCTCCTTATCATTCGGTTTGTTTAGTTTGCATGACAAGGACCAGTTTCTCTAAGGTTACAACCTTAGAGAAACTTAGAGCTGCCAGCTTCTTGCTTACTGAACCTCAAGGCGGCCCTGGCTGAGAGTGATCTCCTGGGGCCCTTGGCATTTTTACATACCATATTCTTTTAGTGACACTTCAGTGGAGGTTAAAGAGGGCAGAAGCTAAAGTCACTGCTACGAGAATGCTGGGAGAATGCAGGTGGCCATGCCTGGGACGGGCAGCCCACTCTCATTCTCACCTGTCCTCATGTGTGAAGAGAGTACCCACGTGGACTCACTTGCCCTTTCCTCCCATAGACTCACAGAAAGAAAGCAGTGTCCGTGCTAAAGGAATGCTGGAAACAGCAGTCCTGAGCACCCGAACTCAATCAGCTCTCAGACCTGTTGAAACAGGCCAGAAATTAATGTGATTTCAGTGATAAGGAGAACAAAGAAATAAACCTGCTCTCCCACACCTTTGCAGTGGTGTTTCTTCCCAGACCTGGGGCTGCAGAGAAGGTCTGTGCCAGCTTTTGAGCCATCCAGTTGTTGGACCTTGCTCTTTGCCGATTTCCCGTCCCCAGGTGCCCACAGTGAACGTGTGGGGCGGCGGCCCTGGGAGGGGTGCTGAGGTTTCTCTCTCTGGCTTCCTTGTTCCAACTCTTTCATTCCGCTAAGCTTTACAAATACATTCTACTTGCAACAATGTTATGTCTGTGTTCAACTTTAAAATTATACTCTGAACAGACCTGGTGTGATTCCATATGGAATGATTTACATGCTGGGCAAGAAACTTTTGCTGGCCAACTGCTAGTTGCATACTTATTCTAGAGACTCTATCAGATTATAATGCTGCCAGGGAAGTTGTTAAAGTTGTCAGTTCCTCCGTTCCTGGAGAGCAGGAAATTGTGATGTTGATGCTCATTAGTGTGGCTGTTACCAGAGGTATGAGTAGGAAATAACCACTCTGTCTTGCTCTTCGCAGTATTCTGAAATCCATGGAGTTCGCACCGTCCGAGGGAGCTGGGACACAGGTACAGGGTCTCACTTTGCTTTTAGTGTGTGTGTGAGCATCAGCATGGCCACGGTTGCTGTTCATCCCCAGGCGAGCTTCACCATCTTGATATTTCTGAGAGACTTCTCACTTATAGCTGACCAGTAATTCCTCAAGAATGTTTAATCAAATTAAAGCAAGTTATTTTTATTTAAAAAGAAGAGTTAGTGTTTTCCAAACTGATAACTCAATTCAAGTGAAGTCGTGATTTAACTTGGTACTAAGGGCTTGGATAAAAACAATTTCACATTGTGTTAAAAAGCAGCCCAAAAAGGGCTGGCTTAGGAACTTTTATTTACTGTCTCACTTGAAGAAGGTACAGGGGTGGGCAAGGTGACAATGGCAACCTGGTGGCCAATTAAAATTTAAGTTATCAAATGGGATCCTGTGCCTGGTGCCCAGAAGGCAGCTGACTCTTTGTGGTTGGCACCTTTACCAATGATATTCTAACAGGTGTGTGGCTCTGCAGCCAGTGCTACTGCCAGATGAGGCACAAGTTTAGACTACTTGAATTTGGGGACAGAATAGAGAATAGTTAATTGTCTAGGAAAAGAAAAATTACTTCAACTGAAATGAATTCTTTTGGAAAAGAATTTGTGTGTTTTCCACACATATGTCGAGCCATCTTCAGGAGAAGGCATGTTTCTATAACGTGTCGGAGTCAGTTGGGTGGAAAACGATAAGGGCAGGGGTTGTGGGGTCTGGTGGCCCTAAGGGGTGGGGGGGTCGCCAGCCCACAGTGAGCCCCCCTCTGCCCTGTCTAGGACGCATCCAAGCCCCTAGAGGTGCTGCTGCTGGAAAAGAACCGCTCGCTGCAGTCCGAGAACGCCGCACTGCGCATCTCCAACAGCGACCTGAGCGGTAGGTTGACAGGAGTCTCGTGTGCCGTGCTCAGTCCCTTCCGGGGGTCGAGGAAGAGGATTGTAAACCGTGAGTCTGGGCCGATGCATGACGGGAGCATCACTGGTTGATGAGAACCTTGACTAATGAGTGTTTGGTCTCCTCTTCATCCTCCTCACTGCTCCCCTCCCTCCCTCTCCCGCCTGCTTAAAGGTGGTCAAGGTGAGACGTGTGGCCGCAGAGCGTCTGCGGAGGTCAGTTAGAGCCAGTGTTGCAGGAGATCACAGGAGGGACACTCGGAGGATGTTGGCTTTCTGATCTTTTCCTAGTTGTGCGGCCTCTCTCGTGGTGTCTCTGGGGGCTGCTGACAGGCTTAGCCCTGCCCCTCCAGGCTCAGTGGAGCTTTTCTTCCTTTGTCAGGTTTTCCTTGGGAACGCATCCCCCATCCTTAGCCTTTCTTTGCTCATCCCAAAGTGGTGGCGTCACTGACTGCTTCTGGTTTTGGCAGCTGGTAAACCGGTTTAAAAGTGTCTCAGGCTCCGATGATATTTCATTCTTAAAATGTGCGTGCCTTCGATCGAGTGGACTTGGTACCGTGCATTCGCCTCAGAGCAAGTGGTGTGAGAGAATCCGTTGGTCCCAAAATGTCAGTGTTTGCTGCTCCTCAGGTGGGGGCCTCCTGGGAATAGCTCGAATGCTAGAGGCCCAGTCAGAGGCCTACGACCTGTCAACTCTTTACTGTGTGTGGTACCGGCTCCTTGTCACTTTAGGAATTTGAATCTATGTCAAGGGGACTCTCCAGGCTGCAACGTACAAGAAAGGTGCAAACATGAAATGCATGTTGCTTGTTTCCGGGGGGCCTCGTTTGGCTGATTTAAAAATTCAATTGAAAAACAAACCAACACACCTCATTGGCCCTTGTAAAATCTGCACTTTTTTTTCCCTTTGTGGGGCAAACTTTGCATTTTAGTCTTGGTTTTTTTTCCCTTTTGAATCCCCCATAATGCATTATGTTTGCCCTTCCTTGTAGGGTCAGCCAGGAGAAAAGGGAAAGACCAGCCTGAGAGTCGGCGTCCTGGACCTTTGCCGGCCCCCCCTCCTTCTCAGTTGCCCCGCAACACGGGGGAGCAGGCTTCCAATACTAATGGTACACACCAGTTCTCACCAGCGGGGTTAACTCAAGACTTTTTCAGCTCATCCCTGGCAAGCCCCAGCCTACCCCTGGCTTCTACGGGAAAATTTGCACTAAACTCTCTCCTCCAACGACAGCTAATGCAGTCCTTCTACTCCAAGGCCATGCAGGAAGCAGGAAGCACAAGCATGATTTTTTCAACAGGTCCATACAGCACAAACTCCATATCTTCCCAAAGTCCATTACAACAAAGCCCAGATGTAAATGGCATGGCCCCGTCTCCCAGCCAGTCAGAAAGTGCTGGGAGC
This sequence comes from Pteropus vampyrus, assembly GCF_000151845.1. NCBI lineage: Eukaryota > Metazoa > Chordata > Mammalia > Chiroptera > Pteropodidae > Pteropus > Pteropus vampyrus. Next base: position 2,383,537 of record NW_011888974.1, on the reverse strand, counting down.
GTCTCCGAGGGCGAGGAGATAGACACTGCAGAAATCGCCCGGCAGGTGAAAGAGCAGTTGATCAAGCACAATATTGGACAGCGCATTTTCGGACATTATGTCTTGGGACTGTCTCAAGGGTCTGTGAGCGAGATTCTGGCCCGGCCCAAGCCATGGAATAAACTGACCGTTCGCGGCAAGGAGCCTTTTCACAAGATGAAGCAGTTCCTCTCGGACGAGCAGAACATCTTGGCTCTTCGCAGCATCCAAGGCAGACAAAGAGGTGAGAGACTTTCATGGGTTGGCGCCAACATGTGAGCCCGTCAGAGTTGTGTGTGCATGTCTGTGTGTGTGACGAAACATTTGTGCATCAACATCAGGTAAAATTCTCTCCAGTTCTACCATTTCCAGACTTCCAAGGGTCAACTGGCATGAGCTAAAGCTGTTAGATATGGGAGGTCTGGCCTCTGAAATGTGCTCAGCACCTCACACATAGTAAACTCAGTATTTCAATACTATGTATTGAATCGGAGGGAATTGCATCACTAAACAGGACCACTGACCTGTTTAGTGTCCAGTGGTCCGATTGGCCTTGGGTGCAGGCCTCGCGTGGGGAGGAGCCCTTGGGTACCACCCAGCCCTAGAGCAGCAGCAGCAGCAGCAGCAGCAGCAGCAGCAGCAGCAGCCAGGGTTGCTCCTCACACAGAGCTGATTCCGTGGGTGTATCAACCACTGTCCTCTCCTCTTCACACCGCACAGAAAAGGGTGTGTCTTGTGGGCAGCTCCCTCCCAGGGCTTATTTTCTGTTAGTGATTTGTTTAGCATTGTGAGCAGAACACGCCTGCCTTGAGTAAAATACGTGAAAGTTTTATTAAAACACCCTTCCTACCTCCCATAAAAAAATTAAAAGTCAGTCATATCCTTAATTGAAAGAATTCCCTCCCTCGCTAACAGGGGATCATTCTGCTAAATCAACAGTGATGGAGAGAGGTGATCGTATCAGACACATTTAAAATACCCTGAAATACAAGTTCAAAACAAACGGAGAAGGGAGACATTTCAAGCAGTGTCAATTTGGACGGAGCACATTGAGCTTTTTATGGCTCTGTTAACTGAAGTTGACTGTCTTTGGATGATTAACGTGAGCTTTGTCCTGGGGACTGGTGGGCGATTTGCTTGGCAGCAGTGCTCCCTCCGTTTGCCCCTGGTGGCGCTGGTGCCGCAGGCCACTCCTTAGGTCTATCTGATCTCCTTTTGCAGCAGCACCATGGCCTCTGTGGCCAGTCAGCCAGGGAAGGGCCTCTCAGAAGTTTCTAGTAGCTCCCAAGTTGCACAGGAAGCCTTGAGCCCTCTCCGTAGTGACAGGCGGCTCAGATTTCATGTCACGCAGCCCATATCGTCAACACCGCCATCCCCCTGATTGTTTTGTTCTTACCACACTTGTTTTTCAACAGAGAATCCAGGCCAGAGCCTGAACAGACTATTTCAGGAAGTACCGAAACGAAGAAATGGGTCTGAAGGTATGTTGCAGGCAGGTGTTTTTCTTTGCAGTTAGTAACCTAGGAAGCAGCATGTCATTAGCTGTGTATTTGGGTTAAAACTGTGCAGTGTGATTCTGGCCTGGAACCTGATGGAAAAACAGAGCTAGTAAGTATAAAACAAAGCACGGGTTCAAGTACGCATGGCCCCTTCCTCCTGAGCTGCCTGCACTCTACCGAGTGCAGAAGAGGTGAGAAGTGGGCGCCACCACTAAGAATTAATCCCAAGTAAGAATCCCAAACCCCTTCAGATTCAAATTCCGCCTTTCTCATTTTCTCAGAAGCAGGTGAGAGAATAACAATTGTTGCTCTGAGAAAAATCAGGTGACTAAGTCAAATGAGATACTGCTGCTTCCTTGTACTTTCTTTTAACTCGGAGCTGTGTTAAAAGTGCTATGGAGTGGACAAATTCCAAACATAATCAGTTTTCCTGTGGGCTCTAGAGAGCCAACTTCCACTGCACTCCTCGGAGTTTCATCTTTAATGGGGCTTGGTCCCAGTGCTATGCTGGTTTTTAAATGGCTTAGTGTGGCGGTTCCTATTTAGGGAGGTAATAAAAAGTTAAAACGTGGACAGGTTCCAGAAAGAACTGGGGCCAGCCCCTGGGCCATGGTAGCTTCAGTGCATCTGGGCATGGGGCTACTCTGCGAGCATCACCATGCAACTGAAAGACTGAATTCTTGTCCTTTAGAGATTTCTGCAGGCTCCTTTCCTCGTTCATAAATTTTCCAAGACAGTAAGTGATAATAGATCTAAAATTTGTAAGTTAAGCCTTCAGTTTCTTCCAAATGATTGTTATAGCCTCATCCCTTTATTCTCCTTTCCCATTTTTTCCTTTTGAGATACCGGTCTCATCTACACATACAGAACCTTGAACACAGCCCCATGCCAAAGTAGTTGTTGGAGTTGCTTTTAAATGACTCACGAAAAGCATTGCCTTTTAACCCTTCATCTTTTTTTATACCGAATTAAATGATTTGCTCTCCCTGGTCCCAGCCTATGGGTGTCCAGCTTGGGTAAATGCGAGAGCTTGTCCCAATGGCAAAATGGGTAAATTCAGCAGGAAGTCCTTCCTGCATGGGGTCATGGTACCTGCTGTGAAGTTGCACGCACAGCAGGTACAGGTAAATGGGAGGCCATTCCTGTCTCCTTACCATCACCAGCCTCAACTCCCGGAAGCTATTTATCAGAATGACATCTTCGTGCAGCACTGGTTTTTGTTCCAGGTGTGGGTTTGATGTCATTGGTGTGGCTTCTTCCTACAGGTAACATCACCACCCGGATCCGAGCCTCAGAGACTGGGTCCGATGAAGCAATCAAGTCCATCCTAGAACAAGCCAAAAGGGAGCTGCAAGTGCAGAAAACTGGTATGAATTCCACTTCTTTGACCACTGTCTAACAAACTTAATTAGGAGAATTGTCATGATTGTTCTTATCAGCAGTAATTAACTTTAAAAAAATAATAACAATAGAGTATATGTTTTCAAGCATTTAGGCAAGTACAGAGGGTGTGTGTGATATATATTTTGTTAATAGTTACCATTCTTTTTATAATGTCATTCTCTGGCACTGATTCAAGATGTACTCATGTCCTAGAATCTCCTTGACTTACATTAGCCAGTAGTTTGTATGGAATTTCCTTCTTTAAACGCAATATAGGCTTTTGTTAATAAGTTCAAAACAGCTGCTTTATGGAATGAATGTTGCTAGGGAGGAGCAGGGGGTTTTAACGGATGGATGTCCATCTCCACGGTTCATCTGCTTCAGGAATTGGCCCTGGAGCTCCCTGAGAGCTGCCTTGTCTAAGAGGAGGAGGACACTCTCACATTCCAGCATTTCTCTAGTTGAGCTTTGATTGAGAGGTATACCATAATATAGATACAGCTCAGACCCTCTGCTGGAGAGGAAACCGAGTGCCTGAGTTCTCTTCCTGGAGTTCTCCACATAGCTGCCCTGTACCCATGAAGCCCTGCTCTGCAGAGCCCCTCCGTGGACCTGGTCACAGGGCTCCTGCCAGGCCTGGCTTCAGGCAGCTGTGGCAGCTGAAGATGGACCACTACCTTGGTCACTGGGACCTCTCCCCAGACCACTGTACTCCCACATGGTTTGTTCTGTTGGTGAGCTCCATGCTCCCTTCTGGGAACCAGGCCTGGGCAGTGCATTTTTCCCCTACCTTAAACTAGGTCCTCACAGTAACCGTGGAAGACAGATTTTGTTATCTTGTTTTTCTTGATTAATATACTCAAAGTTAGAATAATTTGCCCAAACCCATTAACTGGTAGATCCCGGATGGGAACCCTAATCTCTCAACTCCTGTCCCAGCATTTCCCCCCTCTGTTGCCATCTGCCTCCTTCCAAAGATCCCAGACTGGTACACAGTGTCGTTGTAGGGTCTCAAGCCTGACAGCAGACAGAACGTTCAATTTGGTGTGGTTCATGCTCTCAAGGCCAGAGCTGAGGTTTAAGCTGGTCCCCCCCCACCACCACCACCACCCCGCCGGTGGCTGAATAAGCAGAACATTTGGCAGGACAGAGTAGGGGGTACCCCCGCATTGAGAGTGGAAAGGGCCACCTCAGGTTGTAATTCCAATGACCACTCGTTCCCTCCCGAGCACAGTTTCTCCTTCTGCAGAGTTATAGTGGTGCCACCTGCACCCTATAAATGTCATCAGTCATGTGAGTTGGAGAAGGGAAGAGGACCTTTTGGTAACCAGTAGAATAAAGTTCTTAAGTGACATTAAAGGTTGTCACTGCTGTTTGAGGCATTTTTGGGCCTCATTTAAAGGAGAAGAGCCAGCTTGTATGATTTCCTCCCCCAGATATGAAGGTACATTACAGAGCTGGAGCAGCCTGAGGGAGCATTCAGCCCAGTGCCTCTCAACCAGAGCCTCATTCCACAGTTACGCGGGAGCCAGTTAAAACTGTAGATACTGGTCCAGTCCTGTACTTCCTTCTTAATTCAGATGCTCCTGGGGTGGGGCATGTGCATCTTAACAAGCCCAGTGGGTGATTCTGGTGCACAGCCCTAGATGAGAATCCTTGTTCTAGTCCATTACCCATCCCAAGTTTACAGATGAAAATCCCAAGACTCAGCAATACTTTGTGACTCCCCCAGGCTCACAGCCCTGGGTTCTTCCCATCACCTCTCATTGTGAGGCTCAGTGTTGCTGGCCACACCGTAGTCACCTACCCAGAAGGGAATCTGGGCTGACCCAAACACGATCACTTACACAGGGAGATGCTGGTCACTCATCACCACTGTTCACAGAAATTATGGTTTTAAAGCATGACAAAACCACTAGAATTTTGGAACATAGCATATAAGAATATAATTTAAAAATCATCAGGTAAAGGAAGTTTAGGATGGCATGTCACTGAGCATTTGAATACTTCCCCCCTCTTATCACACTCCGTGATAATAAATCCTTTCTGTTGGTGCATAATAGAGGTCAGCGGGTCATAAAGCAGTAGTGTTAGTCCTTTTATCACTGCTCGGACAAGATGCACAAGCATTTCGCTGATGGGAAAATGCTGGACAAATAGAGCTGTGCCGTTCTCCCAAAAAAGCTGCGTTATGCAGTGGCTCAAGTTAGAATGAAGCGGAGTGAAAGGAGCATGCATGTTCCCTAGCAAGGGGGGCGGTTCAGCCACCATCTCACCTCTGTGTTTGCTCCATGCAGCAGAGCCAGCCCAGCCTTCTTCTGCATCCAGCAGTGGGAATTCTGACGACGCCATCCGCTCCATCTTGCAGCAAGCTCGCCGAGAAATGGAGGCCCAGCAGGCCGCCCTCGACCCTGCCTTAAAACAAACGCCACTGTCGCAGACTGACATTGCTATCCTGACCCCCAAGTTAATATCCACGCCGCCCATGTCCTCGGTTTCCAGCTACTCTCCTCTAGCCATCTCCTTGAAGAAGCCCTCCTCTGCCGCTGATTCCAGCACCTCCGCTCTGCCCAACCCCCCAGCCCTCAAAAAGGAGTCCCAGGATGCACCTGGGCTGGACCTCCAGGGAGCGGCTGACTCTGCACAGGGTGTCCTGCGACATGTAAAGAACGAGCTGGGTCGCACTGGTGGGTGGAAGGACCACTGGTGGAGCACTGTGCAGCCAGAGAGAAAGAGCAGTGCTCCTTCCGAGGAAACCAAGGTTGAAGAAGCCAGCACTGGGAAAGAAAAAGGTGGTAGCAGCCAGACACGGGCCGAGCGCAGCCAGCTCCAGGGACCCTCCTCATCCGAGTACTGGAAAGAGTGGCCCAGTGCCGAGTCACCATACTCCCAGAGCTCAGAGCTGAGCCTGACTGGAGCCAGCCGCAGCGAGACGCCACAGAACAGCCCTCTGCCCTCCTCCCCAATCGTGCCCCTGTCCAAGCCCACCAAGCCCTCCGTCCCTCCACTGACCCCGGAGCAGTATGAGATCTACATGTACCAGGAAGTGGACACCATCGAGCTCACCCGGCAAGTGAAAGAAAAGCTAGCCAAGAACGGCATTTGTCAAAGGATCTTCGGAGAGAAGGTAAGGGATTCAACTTGGGGGCTTGGGTTTTCCCATCTCATTTCATTGCCTAGGACTAATTATTTATCTGGAAGACGTGGCCATCACCCATTGAATCAATCAAAGAGCATAATGGGTGGTCTACTCCCAAAGTTGCCAAAAGCCTGGCTGGCAAATATTCCATTTGCCACATCCTCACTGGGGACCAAGTTTTGGGCTAGGCCCTCCCACCCACTGTGCTTTTTTGGACCAGTCAGTCACACCATGAGGGGGATGGCAAAATTGCTGTTTGACAGCTAAGGAGACTGAGGCTTGGGGAAATTAACTACTGTTCCAAGCTGGGGGGTGACTGAATTCAGGTCCTGCCTCTGCTGTCAGGTATAGCCCAGAGCCACCTCTGCAGGCTGTTTTGGCCCAAAAAGATCTCATCTGTTCACATAGAGATGGCCAATGTGCAGAAGATTCAAAGGCACTCGATAGAAAAAGCTGTGTAAAGCATAATTGTACCTTTCTCGTAACTCAGAAGGCACTTGAATGTTGCCTAGCCAGAGAGGTAAAACGACTTGCCCAGGAATGCACAGCTAGAGGTGGCACGCGCAGGGCTGCACAGGGCCCTGGACGCCTTTGTCTCCACACCGTCCTTCCTTGGCTCACAAAAGTACAATGGTTTGCGATGACTTCCCAAACCTTTTCTGTTCTTGGCACTTCCTAGTAACGAGATTCTGGATAATGGGGATTTACCAGGCCTATAAAATATAAGAGAAACATAATACCCCAGGATCATTTTAGATTAAGTAATGAATGCTGAGCATAATGAGAAACACTCCACTCCCCTGAAAGGCAGCCTCCTTGAGCACCATGTGGCTTGGTCAGCAGTGGCCTCCAAGGGGCCCCACAAGGGACCTCCCCCAACTCACCCGGTACCCGCACTGTCCTTCCTTCAGTTTAATGTTTGTGGTATACCATGCTATGAATCCTTGCAATATCTAATTGTGATCTCTTTGTCCTGATTTTGCAAAAGGTGATGGGGGGAATAGAAATGAGGATGAGAATTTAAAGTCCCTTGAAATTTCTAGTTCAGTGTTGTAAAAATATCATTTGAGAACATTTAAATAGACATTTGTGCTCATGCCTTAAATTTAGCAGAGACTTAATAGCGTTGAACTTGTTTGGCCCGTGAGTGCAGTTTATTCTGGAACTTGAGAACTTTTCAAAAGAGTGATCGGATGCAGCCCCTAAATATCTCTGGGCTGCATCTGTGTCCTGTGGGGGGTGTTTGTGCCCATACATATGTATGGCCATATGTGAGTGTAAGAAAACTTGGGTATGTACATGCAACTTGTCGATCGTGTGCAGTGAGTTTTACTCCCAGACTGGCTCCCCATTGCCACCAGCTCACCTCTGGGCCCTCACCATACAGCAGGATGTGATCAGAGAGAATGAACCTTTCTAAATGCTAGTTTGGCCTAGCTCCAGCAAGGGAGACTGGCTTCCCACATCCCGCTGGCATCTGCTGCTTCTGCCTCTAAAGAGGTCCTTGGCCCCAGCACCTCAGCCTTTCCTGGTGCCATCAGACAAAGAGCAAGATGGTTTCAATGTTTCTTCTTGGGTTGTCAGGACAACCACCCTACAGCTTTGGCATGATTGAAACCTCACCCTTCCCTTTCCCAGCTTACCTCTCCCTGGAAGCTAAAAGCCGTGATTATAACTGTGGCTCCTCGTGCCAGGGCATCAGCCTACTGGTCACCTTGAAAAGCTTACTCCCCCACTCCAGGCTGTCGCCATCCACCAGGTGCTAGTTGTCTGCTCAGCCTCAGAAGTACTCTGTATATGTCCTGTGTTATCTGTCGTACCTCCTATACGCTGTGTGCACATCACTAAAGCATTTTGCAGCTTCACACTCAACCCTGGGCGCTGATGCCAGTGTCTTTGTCTGCCACTCCAGGTGCTGGGCCTGTCCCAGGGCAGTGTCAGTGACATGCTGTCCCGGCCAAAGCCATGGAGCAAGCTGACCCAGAAAGGCCGTGAACCCTTCATCCGGATGCAGCTCTGGCTAAATGGCGAGCTGGGCCAGGGCGTCCTGCCAGTCCAAGGACAGCAGCAGGGGCCAGGTGAGGGCAGCCCCGAGCTGCTGCAGGGAGGGAGAAGGGGCATCTATGCAGGGAGTTGGCCAGCCACATGGCACTTGGAGGCAGAGAACTGCCCCGCCTTCCTCCACCACCTGTTGCCATGGGGCTGACTTTAGTTTTTAGGAGAGAGAAGATTGTGCCTAGCTAATTTTATAAGCAGCAGAAAATGAATTACCAATTAAGAAAATGCTGTTTATACATAAATATAGGTAAAAGTCAAGTAGCTAAGTCAGGGAATCAAGAAGGAAAATCAGCTAGAGGCACAGAGGTGAAAGATATCACAGGCTTCTGCCTGTTCCCTGGTGGGGTCTTACTTCTGCCAGCAGCACTTTGCCTGCCTACTGTGGACCCCCATAAGGAATGGGGGCCCTCCCTCTGGCCTTTGGGGCCTTATGCTGTCTCCCTCTGCTGTGCTCAGTGTATTAAGAAGCTTAAAACCCCTGGGCTTTTTTCCTCATTTAATTGTATCCCTTTTTCTTATTTAGTCCTCCATTCTGTGACGTCACTACAGGACCCCCTGCAGCAGGGCTGTGTGAGCTCAGGTAACTAGCTGATTTCTGTTTTGTATGAAGCATTTCCCTGCCCTGTGTGTTTTTCTGTCCTCTGGTCTTGAGCAGGGAGACTCGAAGAATCCTTTGTTCCAGACTGGGGAGCTGAAAACATGGTATCTTGTTGGCAAACTGCTTTCCTCATGGTTGTAGTTTCTGATGAGGAGCAAGAGGGTCGACAGCTGAGTGCAGAGTTCCTCCAGCATTTCTTTGCTCCTCACTGCATTCTTTCATTAGTCTGTCAGCTTTCATCAATCTGTAAAGCCCTGTGTTCAGAGCCGGGGCCTGAGTTTGAGTCAGGGACAGATTCTCTGCTCAGGGAGCTTTCATTCCAATCGGGGACAAGGAATGAGCACCCATCACTTTCCCAGTGGGTTCCTCGTTGGGGTTAGTCAAGTCCATGTGGAAGACCCTGGGCTGCCTCCAAGAAAAAGGGAAATGGAGGGAGGCAGGGTCACAGTTCAGGTGTGACTGGATGTAGAGCCAGTGACACTCAGCAGAGTGGGGCTGAAGCTGGGGTTCCAGCCTCGGGGCAGGTGATGGAGGCCTGGAGTGCGGGCCAAGACTCCATCTAAGAGCCACGAGGTCCTTGAGGTGTCATTTGTGCCTTGGGGACCCCTCGGTGCAGCCGGCCGGGCCGGCCCATGTGCCTGTGCTCCTGGATCTCCCCTTGCATGTCCTTCGTGGGTTCCCACTTGGGCAGAGCTTTTTTTCACCCAGCTTTTAGAAACAGCCAGCATCATGAGCTGTTCCTCTTTTTTTCTTTCTTTATTTTTCTAAACATCTTGATTAGTCTCCATATCCCATTGATTCATTGAAAACACAAACAAAGCTAAGTGAGGAGCGTGAAGCCCGCCAGCCTGCTGGAAGTTTTACGAGGGAAAACATGTGTAGTGAGAGAACAGCTGGGCGGCAGCGGCCGCTACCGCTGCGAGATGCCAAATCCGAGCACAGATGCAGCCAGAGAGCGCCTTGGTTGCAGTGAAGTTTCCTGTTAGGTTTTTTCTCTGTTTTAGGTGTTCCACTCTGATTTTGACCAAAATGGGGGTCAGAAAGCTATATCTCGCCCAAGCTGTTGGTTTCTTGACTAGGTATCTGAATGGAGTGGTTGTCCATCTAAAGAAGGGTCAGGCGGACTTCCTTCTCGCTTCGTTCTGGGTCGGTTGATTTAATTAGCAAGTACCAGAGAACTTAAGCAGCACTGGCTCACATTCAAAATTCATCAGGAAAATAATGGACATAGTTGTTTGTGCTAGAGTTTCACGGACGTTTGCATGGAAAATCAGCCTTGTCTCTTGCTCTGATGGAAAGTTGGCCTCCTCTTAAACTGTCCGAGAGCATTTGCTGCCCCATCAGAGTTAGGACTGAACTTGGCAGAATGTAACTTAACATTTCTTAGATCAAAATCCATTGTTCCTAAATAAAACAGGAAATCTCCTGCAGTTCCAGGTCGGTTATGATCGATGCCAAAACCTCTGCGTCCGAACAAATCTTTGACGAATGGCTTTTTGCTTCTTATTATATAACAGGTAATTGCTACCGAGCTGGAACATTCATACAACAGTCGTATTTTCAACCTCAAAAAAGCACACAGGGCTCCTAAGAGGAATGCAAATGATATTTGTAAGATATCAAATTACTTAATAAAATAATGTAAAACTCTTGGGCAATCTGCAGATCGGAGGAGGGAGGAAGGAGGAGGCAGTGGACATCTGGATAAAAGTGAGCTCTATAGAACTTGTCAGTGGTTTCTGTGAAGCAGTAGCAGGTGGGGCTCTCCCAGTGTCATCTCAGCGGGAGAGGGGATGGATTGCAGGTCACTCATCTAACACAGCTGTTGTTGGGCAGCAGTAGGGAAGCCATCAGTAGAAACAATAATTATGGTGACTGGAGAAATATAGAAAAATATTTCTTGTATGCTAAGAAAATATAAACTTTTAAATATCATGGTAGCAAAGCAAAAATGTTTCTCTGGATCAAGAAAGACTAGAAAGTGCTTCAAAATGGAAAGAAAGATACTGTACAGTGGCAAGATTGTAGCTGGTAGTTTACCTAGTTTGAAATTTCTTTACTACCAGTGTTATCCTTTCAGTAATGTTTCAGAAAATTAAAATAGCTGTTCTTTTTTGTATGTGGAATTTAGAGTCAAAAAATGTAGTTATTTTATAACCATGAGTGTTGGTAAATCATTGGGACGAATGATTATGGGAGACTCTACAATCTTCTTTGACAGCTTAAAAAAATCGGTGTCTCTGAGAAAGCATTCAGCATTGCTCCCCCAAAAGCAGGGCAGTAAAGCCTCTGGTCCCGGCATTTCCCCAGGATTCTGAGTCCCTGTTCTCACCATGGCTACCTCGGAAGGATTTTCCAAGAGGCCCTCAGACCCAGACCCAGAAAGATGCTCTGTCCTTGGTGGTGGCTCCTTGAGGCCTCTGCCTCAGCTGCAGGAAGGTAATTCCAGCCTTAGGTTGGTTTATTCCTGAATATTGGTCAGAAAGAAACACTCAGTGTCTGAGAATCCAGGCCACCAAATTGGCCTTTTGGTCAGTTTAGCTTCCCAGGTGTTGAATGACTTTGGAATACTTGCCTTCTGTCCACAGCCATTCACTAAGAGCTACAGTTTCGCAGCCAAGATCATAGGAACCTAATGCATGGCTCTGTGCTTCGTTACCATGGCGATAAGGTGCCCCTGGAGTGGAGTGGCCTCACTCATCTAAACAGCAAACTGCTGACACAGGAATCTGTTTTCCTCACTAAATAATTCTTGTCTGCCTCTTTCTGCCCAACTCTGTTGCCCCTCGGCGTCTCCATTTTCCTTAATGACTTGTATGTCAAACTTGCTGATCAGTTTTACGATGAGGAGAAACTGATGTTTTGATTGCATCATCATATTTTCCTCTTGGTGGATAGAACCATTTCTGAATGCTCCTTTGATGATCTAAGCGTTGAGGTGATGGCCTAGGGCATTAAGGAAAGTTGATGCCATTTTCAGCTAGTGACCTGTGCTTTTTCTTGGAAGCTGTTGGGACCTTGAAGAGTAAGGAGTGCAGAGGATTTTATGCCAATCATATGAGTAACTTTTTTAAAAAAGTTTTTGAAGGATAGAACTTTAAATCAGTTACCCGTTCATATCTTCCCTCAGTAGTCTAGTTATCTACAAACATTTTTGTGCTGGCCTCTTTTGAAGTTCCCAATGTCCAATGTCTTGGGGAGGGGAGCAGTAGTTATAATCAGGGTTGTCTTTAATCTAATATGGCAAACCTATTTGAATATAGAGTTGCAGCTAGTCCTTTGGGGATTGGTTCTCTCAGTCTCTCTTTTGTTTGTCTTCCATCCCAGGTATCATCCATCAGCTGCCTGAGCACTGCTTAGCAATAGCGATGCCCAAGGGAAGAGAAGGAAGCACTTAGAGAAGGGCGGAGCCAAGCCAAGCCAGACTTGTGTTCCCTGAGTGTGGCCTGTTAGTTTTTTTTAAAGAGAAGAAAACCTTGAGCTATAATGAAGGGGTGTGTGTGTGGCGGGGGGGGGGGGGGTGTAGATACATAGATAGTTAGATATGATCTAGTAAAACATGGATTTTTTTTTTCTCTTTCATTCCTTAAAGCTCATTTCATATTCACATTTCCTTGGTGTGATTAATCTTTTTGCCCCTAGGGAAGGAAGGAGACAAGAGACAACTCTAAAGGAAGGGTAGGAGTGGTGGGGGAGAAAGGAACAGATATTCCTGGCTGCCACATTAGTCATTACATATAGAAATCTGATAGAGAAAAGTTGCCCAGTACACTCGGCTTTATAACTTTTTGATATGGGAGCATTGCATTACTGTAGCTAACAAGCATCCATACCAGCTTCAGAGGAATTATTGCAAGCTGTACAAGCAGAACGATGGCCCATTTTCCGATTAATCATAGAATATTCGGCTTTTCCCCAGGGTGTCAGGATCCGTGGGTTCCAAGTCTTCTCTGCCCGTGGAGAATTCCATAGCTCATGCTTCTGTTCTCAACCAGCAGAGTATCAGTTGCCTCTTGAGAAGACAGCTGCTGCGGTCCTTCTGTAACGTGGGTGGTCCCATGGGTGCCCCCTCCCTGACATTATGGCCACAACCCCCCATTAGGGGCAGGCCAGTGTTCCTTTTAATAGGCATCATGACTCTTGCTTTGTGCCTGTGAGATGACCAGTAAAATATGTCCATGGTTTTAGTGCTTTGAATTCACTAATTGAATTTTGATGCGGCTTCCTTGATTAAGCAATCAGTTCCTCAATTTTAATGACTAAGTCAGGGTGGGAGCATCTCCATGGACATGAATGGGATAGGGAAGGGCTAGTAGCACCTCCAGAAAATGCCATGTCACTGTCTAAAGCAGGCAAAACCCCATTCAGTGTCGTAGACTAGATTTGATTTGATTTGATCTTTTTTCTTCATGAAAATAAATCAGCGAAAGTAACTGTTGGTTCTCTCCAGAGAGAATTATTCTAACCCTTGTTTCTTTTGAATAGCAAAAGAGATTTGCATATAACTGATTTATACCTAGCCTTAGACAACAGAACAAAACCAGAAGAGAGTTCTGGAAAGCCACGTGTGAACTAGAAAGTGTCCTCCCTAAGCAGGTCACCCAGGCTCATCATTTGGCCAGGGGTTCAGCCTTCTGCACACGCCGAATACAGTAGCCAGGAGAACTAAGTGCACTTTTATTTTTTTCTTTCTTGGTTATATTAGGGCTTTTTTTTTTTTTTCCGGTCAAGATTATCATAATAAAAGAATTCTCTATCTGAGGTCAGAAAGGTTTCTGTATTCAGACACAACCTACCTTCCCATTTTCTGTCATCTAGTATATGTGGCCGCAGGTCTGCAGGTAGACCCCAGGGGCTGAGAGAGCCCCGAGGAAGGAACTGGGCCAGGAAGGGTAAAAGAATCAAGGAGAAGAACATTCTAGGTGGAGAGCTCTGCAGATACAGATGTTCATTGATGGGGCAGAACATGGCATATTTGGAGCTTCTAAAAAAAGTAAAAACCTTAAAAGCCCCTATTTCAGAGGCCTCTTATTTTTCTTTTAAAGTGACAGTAGAAAAGTGGATTGTGGATGAATTTTATCTTTTCTTTATGTAGAATACTGTTGCTATTGCTTCCTTAAGGCTTGTATAATAAGAAAAGTATACACAGCAGGACAGAGGGAAAGGTCTTTGCTCTTTCAAGGTAACCTCTATGACTTGCCCCCATGGCAGCACTGGGCCCAGGATGCTTAGCCTGCTGCATCTCACTCCAAAGCACTCCTTCCACGCTTTGGGAAGCTCTTTCTTGAGAGGAGACGGGTATCCGTCAGTGATTAGTGGCACAGCCAACAGTAGTTCTCACCAGTCCCATTCTGAAGAGATGACAGAAAAGAGGCTAGAGGCTGAAAGGGGTGTTCAGAGTTCAGTGGCAAAAATCCTCACCTAAGGATTCAACAGCCACTAGGAGCCAGATTTATAACCAGGAAAAAAGCTTCCTTTGCTTGATCAGAGAGGAAACTGGTGAGGGTCTCAAGACTCAGCGAGCAGTAGCATGGCCTCCAGTGCATAGAGCACGGGCACCACCTCACACACTGGGATGGACCCAGCAGCTGCTGAATACGCCCTAGGCAAGCTGGACAGTTCAAGGAGAAGTTGTCTAGGGCCGTAGGGTGGGGCTTTGTGAAGCTTAGAAAACCCTCCTAGAGAAGCAAAGATGTCCCATGGGGCAGGATGTGCGTTAGTGCGCTATAATGGCCTAAAGCCCAAAGGGTGCACTTCCTCCCCACATGGAGAAGGACCTTATTCATTTATTCAGACTGAGGGGGGCACAAAGAGGTTGCAAGTCAGGAGGGGAGTGCACCTTGGAGCCACCCCGGGAGGCCGGGGCCCTCAGCCAAAGCAGAGGTTAGGGAACATTCCCCCAGGGTCTAGGAGGGTCCTTTCTCATCTTGGGTAGAGTGTAATATCTTGCTCTGCCACCAGTAAGGCGTCTCTCTGATGCCTGCCAAGATGGTCTAGGAAACTGTACTCTGTGTATTTATTTCTAATCGACATGTTTCATACAATCTCAGCCTAATCTCAGCTGAGCCAAGGTAAAAAAGGGTTTGGTTGTGCTGCAGCTCTCCCTTCAGGAGCGATGAGAGGCAGGCTGAGGCCCAGCACAAGCAAGAGTGGCCTCAGAGGCGGGCAAGGCAGTGCGTTGGGCAACCGTCACCCAACCTGCAAGCTGTAGGAGATGAGGATGCACTTCTCAAAAGTTTCTTTGAAAGGTACCTGGTCAGGATCACCTCCTTATAGTTCCTGTATGCAGACGCTGCTTCATCAGCTCTCCCAGCTATCCCCAGCATTTGCGGGATTCATGGTGGAGACTGGCCACGTGATTCTGAAACAGCCACTCTGCAACATTAGCACAGGAGGGCCAAGAGAGTGTGGAGGCCCTTTAACGCCTGTGGTGCGGGGGTGGGACAACCCAGCCTGTCCTCCCCTGGAGCACACGGTGCCTGCAGACCCCACATAGGCATCTTGGGTCAGCCACTGAGTGAGACAGCCACTTGATGTTTCATCTCAAAGTAACACATGTCATCATCATGATCCCTGGTAAAGGCTGCTCTGGACATAAATCAGCCCCCAAAGGTCTTTGTTTCAACAGTGGAGTTTGTCAATGTGCCTCTCCAAAAAAAGAGGAGAGCGTTAGAGTAACACAGAGTAAAAGATTTATTTGACTTTTTTCCTATTATTTGTGGGGATTTTTTCAAATAAGTAACGTGCACTATGGTTACAAAATGCAAACTATAAAAGGGCTTACGTGTACCCTTTTTAAAAAGAAGTTACCCTGCCTCCCTCATCTCCCAGCCCCAGTTGCCCACCCCAGAGCAGCCTTGTCCCAGTTTCCTGCACATAGCCCGTGCAGCCAGGCACTGGTTCCACGCAGGAGGGGACATCAGGATTCAAGGTGCTATGCCTTGCTTTTCTCATGTTAGCGCTGTATCGTGGAGACTTTCCTAAGCCAATACATAAAGAGTTTCCTCCTCTTTTTAAAGCTATAGGGAATTCCTATGTCTGGATACACTGTATTTTATTTAATCAATTACTGATGAGAGATATTTAGATTGATTTTTATCAGCAAATCATAAGAAACTATCTTGCAGTAGCCAACAAACATGAGCAGCACGCTTAGAGCAGACTACCGAGGGCTTGTCCTGCCTCTGCCACTGAGTGACTGTGTGGCCTTGGGCAAGTGACTTGACCTCTCTGGGTCTCAGCTTCTTCAATAAAGTAGGAAAAACAAAGTAACTATGTCCAAAGACTGTTGGGAAGTTTAAATGAGTTGGTATATTTTTAAAAAGCCTCCAGAACAGCGGCTGCCACTGCAACCACTCTCATTATATGTATGTTGTTTGTGTGTACACGGATAGCTATAAAATAATGTATCTGTACACACAAAATTTCTGGCTTTAAAACAGAGAAGACATCCGGCCACTCACTCCTTCGGTGGGGAGTGTCAGGTACAGACATCACACCCACGGCCCACTGAGGGGAGACCTGCATGCAGCTCCCTGAGTCTCAGCTTCTCCTAAGTGCCATCCCTCTTTGGAAGTTGCCCCTCCATCTATCGTTCCTTAAAGTTGACCCAAAATCTTGAGCTGTGAGAGTAAGACTATAGGTCATCACTCCGGCCATTTGGGGCAAACTGGTACAGAACCAGGCCATCTTCTCTGGATGTGGGAGCGACTCTGCACGGGCGAGTGGCAGCACCATCTCGATTAAGTTCTCTCAGTCATTTTACCTGGACCCTCCGTGCTGGCAGGCCCTAACCCTCCTTTTGAAGAATGCCCCTACAGGCCCTAGTCACAAGCCTCTGGACACGTCTCCTTTCTTTCCATTTTAGCTTTCCTTGGAAAACAGAATTTACAGTACATTGGGCATTTAGTACAAGAGGCAAAAATAGGTCAGAGGAGCAAATGAGGACTTCAGTTTTCAAGGTTTGGTTCTAGGGAAGGATGAAGAGCTTAAATGCCAAAATTCTTAGGTAATTTGAAAAAAAGTGATCAGAATAAAATGAGGAAACTGGTGTATTTGCATCATTTGTGTGCCCCACACAGTGCACATGTCTTTAATCCTTTAGCGGTGAGTGCAAATGATCTCCCCTGTCTTACCGATTGAGAAAACCAAGGCTCAGTGACGAGAGGCAGTTTGTCCCCAGTCAAGGAGTTGGAAGAAGCCCACGTGGTTCTTGCTGCCACGGAGGTGTCACAGGGCACCCAGATCCAGGCAAGTCATCACTCGGCCCTGAGGATTTGGTCCCCTCTCAATGGATGAAGGGTTAGTCCTTGGAACTACGCCCAGAGAAAAGTCAAGACCATATTTCAAAACAAGGAACAAAATTTGATTCAGATTATAAATGGACAGATATCAAAAATCAGATCTAAGACAAAACCAACAGTGAATTGAAAATCAGACACTTCAGTTACCCTGGGATGCATCCTGGTGTTCTGGGCAGCCGGGCAGGAGGAGGGGAGAGAACCCAGTACAGATCAGTGGCAGAGTCAGACCCAAGCCTATCAAGTTTTGCAACAGAGAGTGTATAACCCATGTGGCCTGTGATGTAGGTCCATGCTGCTTTGAAACCCCTTCCAGTCTAAATCCAAGGAAAATACATACAGTGGCCTAAGGTCCTTTCTCTGCTAAAGGATAGCCCTGCCCTTTAGCTTCATGCCCTCTCCCTGCCAGTGGCCCTGAGCTTCAACCCCATGCGGACTGGTCCTTGGGCCATGCTCAGGTTCCCCATGAGGAGTGAGAAGGGGGCTTTGAATCGATCAGAGCAGCCAGGAGCCTCCCTCATTGGCCTCATCTTGATTTTGTTTTGTTCTTTGGAACTAGATTCCTAAATATAGCCAGAGTCTGAATTGGCAGATGTTAGGTTTGTCCTTTACAAGAGGGCCAAAATTAGTCTGTCATTTGGCACCTAAATAAAGCAGCCAAACTGCCTTTGCACCAGCTTTGCAATGAGGAGAGACTGAAGTTGCAGCATTCATCTGATAAGGGAACTCAGAAGCTGGAGCAGCATCTTCGACACCAGAAAGCTGATGAGAGAGGACACTCGGTCTAGAGGGACGTCCTTCCTCTCAGCTAGACCCTCTCATTCCTGAGTTATGGTCAGTTTTGTTTCATTTGGTTTAAATACCTCATGAAATTGGAAGAGAGGATCAATACTCCACAGAAAAAAAAACAGAGAACAGCAGTGATTCCTCTGATTTTTGGAGGAAAAGAACAATCTGTCCAGCGTGCCTGGAGCTGGGTTAGCAGCGGGGCTCCCCAGGGGCAGCAGAAAGATGTTATAATCAATTACCACATCATAACACTGATGTATGATAATTACTGAGTGTTTCTCCTGAGATAGTGCAGCATTTGGCTGGGATGCAGTTCTTTCATGGTCCACTGCCTGATTAATATGCAAATAATAGGCTGATTGCATGATGAATGCATAAAATGAGTTCGCTGATAACGTGAGCACTGAAGCGGGAAGATGATAAATTACTTTTACTGACTGTCCTACATTAAATACCCTTTCTCAACAATTTCATCACAAATTAAGTAAAGCAGTATGGAGAGATTGGGAGGATGTGTAAAATAATGTACCTTAATAGCTTTTCTAATACCATCACAGATGACAAAACATCACTTGGTTCTGCTTCGCACGGCCCAGGCCCATGTACGGCCAGATCAGTTCACTCACCTGCCTATTGTTGGGAAGTCAGGAAGCAGCCCACCACAGCAGTGTGCTCGATGGCTGCGGTCAGCCATGGATTCTCCAAGGAACATTCCATCACAGTGCAGGCATCATCACCCGCATGCCAGGTTATCGAGAGGGGACAGGCTGCTCTCGGGGCAGACGCTAGAGCCTCTGCACAGATGGACACTTCGAAGCCTGCTGCCTGCAGGTTTCTGAGAGCTGCTGAGCTGCAGGCCTAGCAGGCTCAGAAAGAAAACTATTTAAAATCACCTCTTAGCTCCTCCAATTCTTAGAAATCTAGGAAAATTAATTCCGCTATTAGAATGGCGGTGTGAGCTGCCTGCCAGAGAGTATGGCTATTGGTGAAGGGTGGGCAGGTTTGCCTAAAGTCAGAAAGGAACCCTGGAGAAAAAGAGAGGACACATGCGTGCAGGCTCACGCGCGCGCGCGCACTCACGCAGTGATTAACCTTTGATTACAGCAAAGCAATTTAACTAAAGGGTTTGTTTTTTCCCATCTCAGTAATATATATTTAGATTGTTTGTATGACATACATTTTCTCTTAATGCACAGGGACACATTGATAAGTGTTCATACACACAGCTGGTTCAGTAATAAGGTTATTGAAGGTAATTTGAAAGCATTATTTCTAAATCAGTATGGATCTGTAGGAAAGCTGGGAACAGGGTGAGCACTCTGTTCCTGAAGCAGGGCTAATTGTCACTCTGCGTCACTCCTGCAACCTTGCCAGACTGTAAGTTCACTGCAAAAGCTGAATTGTAGTTTGCTTTTGAATATCCCCAAACTCTGCTTTTGACATGCATATTTCCTTAAGAGCCTATAAAAGATACACAAGAAAAATAATGAAGCCTGAGGGGAAGCAAATTTACACCTCAGATCCCCTGCAGTGCCCACCCCAGGGATGAGCTCTCTCTTCTCAGACCCAAGGTGCGTCCTTAGGACCATCGCCTCGGCAGCTTCCCCTAGGTGCATCTCAACACAGATTTGTTAAGATCATTTTTCTCCAATGTACTTTCCCAGTTTAGGGAGAAAACAGGAAAGTGAAAAATAATCTCAAGAATGAGGGACGTGCCGGGTTGGGTACTGATGGGAGGAGCCGAGCATCCATGACCTCCGATTGACGTGGAAGTAGCAGTCACAGCAGCATCTCCTGCACCACTGTGCTGCGTGCCAGGCCAAGGTGACCAGCCGAGGCCAGACAGTCCTGAGTCCTCCCTTGGTGTACGGACCTCCCTCACCAGACCTCCCGCCAGACCCATCTATTTGTCACCACTTCCGATGGCACACACCCAAATTGACCTCAGCCTTTCTCCCCGGAACGGCTCTCCTTCTGGCGTTTCTTGTCTCAGTGAAAGCTTCCCTGTCCCCACGGTCACCTAAGCCTGAAGCCTGAAGCCTGGCAGCCCACTTCAAATCTCTCCTTACACCACCCCCTTCCCAAATGCACAGTTTCTATTTCTTAAACACCTCACAGATTTTTCTTTTGTCTATTTCCACACCCGCACTCTGGCCCAGTTCTCTGGTCATCCTTTTATCTACAGTAGTGAAGCCAGAACTATCTTCCTAGATTGTGGATCTAGCTGGGGCACTCCCCTGCCTCAGGCCCTTCCCTAGGGCTAAAGTCCCACCTTCTTAGTGTGTGACCAGCCCCCCATCTCTTCTTTCCCTCCACCTCAGACCTTGGCACACTTCCACGCCCACCCCCAGCCTCACCCTTTTTAGTGTCATGGTGCTGTGAGCACCCACTACCCCTTGTTTGTCCCTGTCCTGTTCCTTGTCATAGGGCATCTGAGACGGTGACTTGCTTTATGATGTCTGCCTGGTTCTCCACCGGGCCCTGACTCCTTACTTCAGCCCTGGCTGGGGGCCAGGGTGCGTGTGGGAGAGATACCATTGCTCTTCCATTTTTTTCTTTTTATCCCTTTTTTAAAAGATTTTTATTAAAATATGGCTAACATACATAACATATTAGTTTCAGATGTACACCAGAGTTATTCAATATTTTTATACCTAAAGAAGTGATCACCATAAGTCCAGCAACCATCTGACACATGCAATGCTATCACAATATTATTGACTATATTCCCTATGCTGTACATTACATCCCCATTACTTATTTGTTTTATACCTGGAAATTTGAACCTTTTATTCACCTTCACCTTTTTTCCCCCTTTTTAAAAATTTTTCAATTACAGTTGTCATTCAATGTTATATTAGTTTCAGGTGTACAGCATAGTGGTTAGACATTTATATAATTTATGAAGTGATTCCCCCTAACTCGCCTAGTACCCACCTGGCACTATACATAGTTATTATATTATCGGCTATATTCCCTATGCTGTACTTTACAGCCCCATGACTTTCATAACTACCAATTTGTACTTGTTAATTCCTTCACCTTTTTCACTCCACCCCACCCCCAACGCCTCTCCCATCTGGCAAAAAATCAGCTTGTTCCCTGCATCTGTGAGTCTGTTTTATTCATTTGTTTTGTTCTTTAGACTCCACATACAAATGAGATTATATAGTATTTGTCCTTCTCTGTCTGACTTATTTCACTTAGCATAATACCTTCCCGGTCCATCCATGTTGTCACAGTTGCTCTTCCATTTTATAGAAGAAACTAGAGCCAACACAGGTGGCATCTACCTTTGCTAAGACAGCAGGTCTCACCCAGCCCCTCTGGCTCCTCCTGAGGTCTTCCCACCAGGCTCACCCCAAACTTTCTCAGGTTACTCCTTCCTGCTATTGAAAAAAGAGTGATTTGGTAGGTTTGCTGAGATGTTCAGTGATTTAAGGCAATGCTGAGGCTGGCTAAGGGCCAAGAGTATTGTTAAGTCCGGGGCAAGGAGGGCGGCACCCGCCTGCTTAATGCCGCCACCTGTTTGGGAATAGCCCTTTCCCTGAGGCAAGACAAAACCTACCCAGAGCCCGTGGGAATGGAACCTAGAAGAGTGAGGCCCCACTTTTACATCCTGAGGACATCAGGTACAGGCCCTGGGAAAAAAGGCTGTTCTGTAGAGTGGCCTGCACGGGTGCTTCTGCTATATACCTTAGTGTGTTGTTAGATTACTTCTGTCTCGTTCTCTGTGGGAAATATCCAGTAACGTGGTAAGAGGGAGCGTAAGAGCGTAGAAAGTTCCCGCGTGTCTCTGTGACATTTATTAAAGTATCCATGTATTTTGTTTCAAGTTCCTGCTTATCAGTCAGTCAGAAGTGCCACTCATACTCAAAAGCAGAAACCTCCATGTTTTTATATTTGCTGTGTCTAACGGAGATACGTGACTAATAATAGGGTGATAGTCCTCAAGGGGCAATGAGTATCTGCTGTTAGCCTCAGAGACAGGGTTCAGGCCTTGGGGAGCCCATCAATGCTGCTGCCGCCACCAAGGAAAGCTATGGTGTTCGGAGATATCAGAACTCATCAGTGAGAGGGTCTCACAATCCTGGGTGGCACAGGCCTGGCCAATTTGTGACTAAATTAGGTGGCTGGTTACCTTTGAAGCAGAAAACTTCATCATTTCTAAAGAGACTTTGGCCGTAAACCTTCACATAGTGGGTCTTTGGAGAAGAACCATGGGAGCATGCGATCAAGTCTCCATGTTTCAGTACAGGTTTAGTGTCTGTCATGATCTCTGCATCTGAACTCAGCTGGGAAGCGTTCCAGCCTGGTGGGTATACTGTTGTGGCTTTTGAAGCTATCAGCACTGTCAGCTGGAAAGGCCCTCAAGCTGGGCAGGGTCCTTCCAGGCCACCAGGGCTCCTTTCAGATCGAGGATGCCCAGCACTGGGCATTCCAAAACCTTCTGTACATCCTGGCACCACCATGTCACTTGTGGCTGCCAAGGCTCTTGTCCCTTCTGGCTCTATCATCATCTCTCCGCCTCTGCCCTGCACTTGCTTTCCTCTTGTCCTTGACTTCCTTCCTCATTCACGTTTACATGGGCCAGGCCGGGACCATGCTGCTCCCCAGCCATGTGTGTTAACCCTCTCCCCACCCCCCAGCCTTTTCCCTCCTCTCTCCCATCTTTTCATACTTGTCTGTCTTTATAGGCACTTGGAATTTCCTGGCTTGGCACAGGCTCAAAGCCTAAACTATGGACATAATGAAAAGTGGTGCATCAGACCAGCCGCCAGTTAAATAATGTTTGGGTTCTTGTCAGAATGTCACAGAGTACCCTGTCATTTTGTTTCAGCAACTTGTCCTTCTGAATGCACAGTTCGCCTTATGGCATGCCAGCAGTAAAAATGTCACTTACAATAATTACTTTTTGGTGAAAATGCTTGCTGACTTCCTACCTTCAAGCTGTTTTTTACACAGTGGGGAGATAATAAGAAATGACTTTATCCTGACTGCTCAAATGAACACTAAATGGAATTTGGGTTATTATTACTGCAGATAGAGGGCTGGGTATGGAAATTTAAACAGTAGATTGGATAAACTGCAGAGAGATTTGTCTCTGAAAATTATGGTGGGTGTATATTTTCAGTTGGCTTCTATTGAAAACTTAAGGCAGCTGTTGTTTGCCTGCAGTTTTTGGAATATAATATTTTTCATAATCCTTTTATAGTTACTGAATGGCTTGTGTATTTCAGAGGACCTTGAGTCACTGTCTCTTTTTTCTGTATCTTACTAACCAAGCAACTCTTATGTAAGATTTGAAACCTTGCAAAAAAAATGAATCCACATGGATCAATTTTTAAATGTAACACCTTCCTATTGCTGTCAAAAATTGGATAGATGGACCATGTACCTGAGCTTTTCAAATATGCATATTACCCATTTTCAATTGTCCTGGTCCTGCAGGCTGCAGACTCCTTGAAAGCAAGGTTCGTGTCTAATTTCTCTTATCCTCACTGCCTAGCAGAGTGCATGACACAGAGTAGGTGTTTTAAATGTTTGAATGAGTGTGTGTGTGAATGAATGAATGAATGAATGAATGAGAGAAGGTAGGCAAGCTATCCTGATACTGCAGTGACTGGCAGATGAAAGATAGAAACGTGTAGGCTTTCCACTCCTGATCTTGTTCAGATCTTTATTCCATCCCTGTGACCTGGACCAAGTCCCGTTGCCTCTCTGAGCCTCAGTTTCCTCACCTGGAGGGCAGGGTTTATATTTCTGCTGCAGGACTGTTAGGAGAATTGAATGAAACAGTGGGTAAATGCCCTTACCACACTGCTGCATTCGTACATACTACTAAATGTGTTTTGGTTCCCTTCCCTCATCCCAGTAGTGCACTGGCTTTTTGTGGCTCACTGTCATGTTTTTGAGGTTTATTCACATTGATATGTGGAGTGTAGAGAAATCATGTCCAGTCACTCCATTAATGGCTAGGCAGGTACAGGCACCACTTAACTATACAGGTGGTTTACACAGAATATGTAACATCTGACTAGTTCCTGGCTGTATAACTCTGGGCACTATATCTTATCTCTGTCAGTAGAGAGAAATGTATGTGCCTACCTCGCATTATCAGGTCGTCATGAGGACTGAATTACTGCATTCCCATGAGCCTTAGCACAGTGCTTGCAGCACTGTGAGTGCACAAGAAATGTTAGCTTACGTAGTAGCTGCTATTACAAATGATGATAAAGTAGGATTTCTTCATATGTCTTCCTCCTCAGATGCTCCTCAGATGCACCCTCTCCCAGAATGGCACCTCATGTACCCATTCACCCAGGCCACAATGAGGGAACCACCCATTTCTTCCCTCTTCCTCAGTCCTCTCCCCACATCTGCTCAGCCCCCAAGTCCTGTTGAAGCTACCTTGTAATCTCTCTCAAACCTATATACTTCTCCCCACCCGCTCCCTGACCTCTTCTAGGCTACCGTTTACTCTCCCCACATGGCATTACAGCCTCCTCAGGACCTCCTGACCCCAGCCTTGCTATTGGCAAGTTCATTCTCTCCACTGAAGCAACAGTGAGCTTATTTTCTTTCTTACTTTTTGATGTTAGGTCTACAATATTTTAAACATAAAACTCTGTAATAATGTAACGAAGGCCCATGTGCCTGTCAACTTTAACCTTAACTTTTGGTCATAATTTTTAAAAGAAATAAAATATTAAAGACAGAGCTGAAGCCCCCTCCCAAAGTTTATCCCTCCTAGAAGTCAACTACTGTCCATCCTAAATTTACTCTCTATCATTCCTGTGCATGACTTTACACATATTCAGGTAGCCACTACAACATAGAGTATATATATGCAAGCTTCCCACCTGCATACGGATGGATGTTACACTCTGCTTCTTTCCGCACTCTACTCTGTGGGCTCGCCATTATGCTTTGGATGCTGGTGCATGTGGCTCCAGTCCTGCCATTCTCACTGCTATTTGTAGCACATAGTATATGAACATGCCACAATCCAGAGACTGGTCTCCTGGTGATGGACACTATTTCTAGTTTTTCCTCTTTCAGATAAGGCCTCACTACACATTCTAGTGCCTGCGTTGCATCCCCAAAAGGGAAGTGTTGCCAGGGTGAAGGGCCTTTCCCTGGCTGCCCAGTGTAGGAGGCCAATTCAGAGGTCCTGCATTCAGCCCCAGGGGGCCTCTCTTTGCCTCATATTCTTGCTGCACTAAATTTCATTCACGCCTCAAGCCCACCAGATGTCTGGAACAATCTACCTCCCTTCCTTTGCCACTCCTACTCCTCTTGACTTATTCCTATTCTTGCCTGTAGTCCACCTGAAATGTCACTCTACCGGAAGGTATCTCTGATCCCTAGGCCACATCAATGTCCCCACCCCCGAGCTGTGTGCTCACATGCCCCCCATCTGTCTCTCATCAGGACATTTAGGCCCTTTATCTCCTTCTGTTTAATGACCATTGTCCCTGTAGGCGTGAGCTCCAACAGAGCAGGGCCACCTATGCCCATTCACTGCCATATTCCGAAAGTCCTGACTCAACATACTTAGGGAATGAGTGAAAGAATGAATGGAATGACACATCTTTATTCAATCTTTCCACCAACACTTTTTTCCTAAGTAAGTTTATATTGAGGTATAATTTATAGGAATTTTGGTAATCAAGATATAGAATAGTTCCATCCTGCCTCCAGAATCCCTTCATGCCCCTTTGTAATCAACTCCTGCCCTTCACTCCTAGCAACCACTGATCTGTTTTCTGTCCCTAATAGATTTACCTTTTCCAGAACGTAATCTAAATCGGGTCCCCAACCCTCGGGCCTTGGACAGGTACCAGTCCGTGGCCTGTTGAGAACTGGGCCGCACAGCAGGAGGTAAGCAGCGGGCAAGCGAGCGAAGCTTCATCTGTATTTGCAGCTGCTCCCC
>NW_011888974.1:2339716-2356827 GCF_000151845.1 Pteropus vampyrus | reverse complement strand
CGGTACATCTCAAGGTCCGCACAGGGTTTTGATCTTGGGGGTTCACATTTGTCTGTAGCCATGGTTGGGAGCACTGGTCACGTGTGGTGAGTGCCTCTGTTCTCTCAGGAGTTCTTCATGGTAAAAATGTATGCAGACAGCTTACTGAGAATTCCCAGAAGAAGGAAATGCACCGCCACTCCAGTTATTTGGGGAGCTCTGCCTCAGCCAGCACCCAGAACAAAACAGGGAGAACACTTGGGCAGCAGCACTGTGCACTTAGCCAGGCAGCCATGATTTTGACCTTGCTGTGGGTTAAAGGACACAAACCTGAGGAGAAATCTGTTTATCATGTGGGGAATTCATGCCATCCTTGACAGTATACAGTGAGCAAGATGGATGATCTGCCAAATTGGTCCCTCGCATGGGTGAATCAGGGCAAATTTACAGTACAATTCCTTTGCTGCTTCAGATACAAAAATAACATTTGCTGGGTTTTATATCCAGTTGTCTGATGACCTGGAGGTGAGCAGAGAGAAGAAATCCGATTTGTAGGATTCATATTGCCTTAAAGATTTATATGGACCATTTCCGCTGTTACGTCTGTCTCTTTTACATCTTTCACAAACCATCGTTGTTGTTTAACCTGATTTTCCAGGTTGAGGACACAGGTTTATGCGCTGGTGGAACTCTGTACCAGTCTAGGACAATAAACAGGTTTATCAGTTGTATTTGTTTTATTTGGGGTTCTGTCTTTCTAGGTATTTATACAAAATATCTCTTGTATTTGGAATACATTTCCCATCCTCTTGGGTTCAGAATAGTTCCTTATTCTGGATATAATATGTCCAGCAAAGGATATTCCGGTTATCTGGTCAGTTGTAATTCATTTATTACTCGGTGTTACGTTTCGTTTAGCCAGGCACCAAATATTTTTGAGGCCATCCGTGTATGCTGATGTACACTGAGTAGCCTGGCTGCATGAGCTGTCATCTCTCTGGGGCCCTTCTTAAGAAAGGAGAGTGTGGAGACCTGACTGCCCACATGGGCCTCATGTCTCTGGTGTTGGTGACATCAGGCATAGACAAACAAAGAGCTTCCTTTCAGAAGCACCTCCTAGGATTTGACAGAGATGGGGCAGGTGTGCCTCTTCTGTTGGTTCCCTCCAGTCTGGGTGCTGTGGAGCCCCCTGGGATCACAGTGAGAACCAGCCCGAGGTCCCGAGACTCAGCCCTGCGCCACTGGGGGCCGGCAGTGACCCTTAGTTCTCTTTATCAAGGGTCATCACTATGATGACCACATATCATGGGCAGCCCTTATTAAAACAATGGACAAAACGAAATTATGGACAAAGTAAGTATGCAAATCATAACCTAGGCAAAGTACTCCTGAATTATAGAATTAGAAATCATGACAGTAATAGCACATGATTAATATGACATATTTTTTTAACATAGTGCCCTATGTTGAGTCTAAAGAAATCTTTTATTTAGACCCCTAGTTTTTCTTCTGTTTCTATTTTTTATACCAAAAATGAAAGGTTACTCTCAGTCAAAAAAACTATAAAACAATAAAACGGTTCACTTAAATCCATACTGTATCCTTCTTGTACAAGGCGTTTATTTACTATCCTAGGTAAGGAAAGTAGATATATGTCGTGAAAGACAGCTATTTTCAGCCTCGGTTTTCCATTTGCTTTAATTACAGAAAGCACGCCAAAGACCTCTGCCAGCTGCAGCCCTGCTCCTGAATCACCAATGAGCTCTAGTGAATCAGTGAAGAGTTTGACTGAACTGGTCCAGCAGCCCTGTCCCCCTATTGAAACAAGTAAGGATGGCAAACCACCAGAACCCAGCGACCCGCCTGCTTCGGACTCCCAGCCCACCACCCCACTGCCTCTCTCCGGACATTCAGCCCTCAGCATTCAAGAGCTGGTAGCCATGTCTCCAGAGCTGGACACCTACGGCATAACCAAGAGGGTCAAGGAGGTGCTTACCGACAACAACCTCGGTGAGTTCCCACCCCAGTTGCTAAGTCCAGAGGTCGCAGGTCATTTCCTGTTGAAGTTCTCAGGAAGGAGGGCTGGAAGAACCTCAGGCCAAGCCAGCCAAAGAGTTTAAACGTTTACAGTCTACCTTTAAGAACACAAAAACGTCCCCCTAAGGGGCTCATAAAGGCACGAGAGTTCAGCAGGTCAGTCCCAGCTGGCTTCTTCACTGTGCCCAAGCCGGGACTTCGTAAAACATACACATTCTCAGACCTGGAGCCTACTCAGACCACCCACTCCAACCCCGCTGATTGGGTTATGCCCAGTAGAGCTCCAAATCCTGGTGGGCCCCAGAGCTGGGCAGGATCAGCAGCAACCTGCCAGCCCAGGATGCCATAGGGCAGGGTACCCCAAACTCCAGGCTGAGGACTGGTACTGGTCTGTGGCCTGTTAGGAAATGGACCTCACAGCAGGAGGTGAGTGGTAGCAAGCTAAGGTTCATCTGTATTTGCAGCCGCCCCCGCACCGCTAGCATCACCACCTCAGCTCCACCTCAGATCATCAGGCATTAGATTCTCATAAGAGCACCAGTCCCTGGTGCCAAAAAGGTAGGGACCACTGGCATAGGGGAAGAGTCTGACAGACTGGGTTCAAATCCTAAGTCTTCTACATATTGTGTCTGTGATACTGAGCAAGCTACTCTCTTAGCCTCCTCAGTAAAACTGGAATGACAATTGGCCTGCCTAGGGGTTGTGAGTAGCAGCAATTGCTAGCACCTTGCCTGGCAGCTAATAGTCTATTATTGTGATCCCTGTTACCTGTGAAGCTGGCTCCATTCCCCAGGCCCTCCCCTGGGAGGAGGCAGCCCCTACAAAACTGAGTTTACCACCTCTCCCACTGGGTTTCACACCCAGGCCATTCAACTCAAAAGTGCCACAGCCTTTCAGGTGCTCTGCTGGATGTGGCTCTCTCTGAGGGCCTCATGGCACCACCGGTCTGTAGCTGTAAGAATATTAGGGTGCTTAGTCATTTCAAACCACTGTGCTCCTACAGTATAGTATTGACTAGACAGGATTCTCCTGATTTAGACATCCAGAGAATGGAGACAGCCATTCCCCAAACACTTAAGTCTTCCTTATTTCTCAGGTGTAAAAGTCAACTAAAGGAGCACCATTCTCTTCGGTGCATGTTAAGACGACCCCAAAGAGTTATTGGAATTTGCCCAGTACCTTCAGGAGAGGCCTTGTGTGTCTGTTTTTCAAGTTAATTTGTAACAGTAATTTAGTTGTTGGCTCTTAAAAATGACTAATTCTTAGACTTGAGTCACCCCCTACCTTATAGTCTTGTTGCAAGTCCAAGGAAGCAGGGCCTGATATATTACTGCTGTCCACTCCCTTATAGGAAGTGTCATTTTATGTAAATGTTGAAAATCGGCTGAAGAAAACTCTCATTTTCAAACACTAAGTTGCAAGATCACAATTGTGAGGTCATAAACATTAAAATCTCACCCTTGGCCTTCCCATCCATGTCCCCATCGGTACTGGAGTTGTAGCTGATCATGTTCATGTGCAGCCATAGCAGAACCCCACTGGCCTGTGGAACTCGATTTTCAAATGCTGTGCAGTATAAATCAGTGCTCTGAGGGCTGAAACTTTCATGCCAGATAGATGACTTACACTTCTTTGGGCAGGAACTTCCAGGAGAAAGCTCCACAACAGCATCACCCTGGACTCAGAGATGAAAAGCAGTGTTCATGATTGTTCTCACTGGCCTTTGCTTCTCCGGGAAAGGAGCTACCTGCCCTACTGGGGTCTCTTAGGGGATTAATGAACACAGAGGGGGCTAAATTACAGCTGAATTAGGCATCATCTCTGATGCTTAGTTGAGACTCAGGCATCCTCTTATCGCTTGGCCTGGGATCTTGGAATGTCTGTGTGTCAGTCTCTTGAAATCATATGCAGAATGTGTATGTGCGCATTTCATCAGGGTCTGTAGCTTTCTTTAGGTTCTCAAATGGGTCTGTGACCCAAAAACGATTGTGAGCCACTGCTGTGAAACCTCTAGAGTAATACAAATAATTTTCCAAGAATACTCAATTTGATTTTTCCCCCCATACAACTAGATGGGTCAAGCAAATAGTAACTAGCTGTTCATATGTATCATTTTCCTGAACACAGCAAGCTTCTTGGAATGAAATGAGATTTGTTTGCCAGATTAAAATTAGGTACAATTTAAACAACCACAACAAAAAACTTAGGATGTTTGTAGGCTAAACTAAGAGTTTGTAAAGCAGAGAAACAAGTTTACAAAATCAGTAAATGAATCTGTAAGTTAAAATGAGTAACACCAAAAAAAATTTTTTTGCTTCTCAAATCCAAAGCTCTACATGCTGTAAACTTTACTTGGAGTCCCACTTTTTACAAGGCGGCACTCCACCACTTTCTCACAACTACCCTATAAGCACAGGTGATGGTGTTTCCCTCTCACAGATGGAGAACGTGAGGCATGGAGGGAATAAGCCAGTCATCCACAGTCACCTCTGCCCCGGGTATCATGTTCTGTGCACTTCATGGTACCAAAGACTGGCCTCTCTAATCCCAATCTCCATTTCTACCTAATAAGTCCTGTTCATTTAAGTTCTCCCATCACATTCTCATTCGTACCTTTAAAAGTGGTGCCCCCTCTTAACCTGCAGCTGAATGGCTCTTAGAGAAGAGAAATTTTCTTTTGAAGCCTCTGACGAACGTGTCGCTGTGCTCTCCAGAGTGAAATGCCCTCTGATGAGCCTGGGGAACAGGCTGCCCACCATGGCCTCAGGGAAAAGGCATCAAGAAAAGGCACTTTGAGCTTCAATCAGCAGAGGCAGCTTAGACTGTGGGAACAGACTTTAGAATTAGAAATGGCCTGCTTTTCAGAAAAACAGAGCTGAGGAGCTCTCTCTCCTCCTCTTTCCTGCTGTGACCTTGGGTCAAGTGGCCTCTTTTCTCAGCAAAACCTGATAACCTTGTGAACCGTGAAAGGAGCTGGTGCAGACGCTCCTGTGGTTTGAGTTTGTAAAAGAGAGGTCTCCCTGTGTGCCGCTTAACCTCCTGAGCTTGGGTTTGGGATTAACCACCTCTGATAAATGTGGCAGGTATTATTATCCATGCCTCAGTTCATCCAAAGCCTGAAGGCTTTTTGAGAGAAACATTGTGCATAAGCAGAATGCAAGAGTAAAACTGACTGCACCACCAATGGAGTTCTTCTTCAGGAGTCTGGCTGAAGAAATGCTTCTACAAAGCACTTGTTCCAAGGTGCAGAACCCAGCTGACCAGACTCTGGGCCTTTATCTCTTTTCCCATTTAGAAAAAGAAAAGTGCAGCTCGCTGCCAGCATTAGTTTAACATCACACGTAGGAATGCTACGGTTTCTAGGATTTGACATTTTCAGCGGTCAAGAATTAACTATATTTTATAAATGGAAATACCACTACTAAAAACAGAACGAATAAATAGAATGATAGCATTTGTTTCTGAAGACTACTGATATGTACTAGAGCAATGCAAAAATAATAATAAAAGCCAGATATTTCTTGGCAAACTTTGGGGGTACAGTTAGGACTCCAATCCGCGAGTTATCTCGGGGTAAATGCTGTAGCTGCAAGCGCCGCCAGTGAGTCTTCTTGGGGCAAACAGGAAATGGGTTAAAGGCTGTGTCTGATTTAACCTTGACACATATTTATCCTTCCAGATCCCTGGGTCTTAGTGATGACATCTCTCTTGGTTCTGTTTTCTCTCTAGGTCAGCGCTTATTTGGTGAGACTATCTTAGGGCTCACCCAAGGCTCTGTCTCCGACCTCCTTGCTCGCCCAAAGCCCTGGCACAAGCTCAGTCTGAAAGGACGAGAGCCCTTTGTCCGAATGCAGCTGTGGCTGAATGACCCCAATAACGTGGAGAAGCTGATGGACATGAAACGGATGGAAAAGAAAGGTAACCACTCCAGTAGTTGCTTTCTCATTTATAAATGCGCTGTCTCTTCTAAAGCCTTCATGCAGAGCTGATGAGGGACATTGATGTGTGACCTAGGGGCTGTTTAAGGCAGGGCAAAGGATTTTTTGACACTCATCTGCCAATGAGTGCCTAAGAAGACTGGGAAGATTTGTGTCTTCTACCTAGTGGCCTGAACCCAAGGACATTTTAGCACTGGGGAGCACTTTGACAATTCCTCATTGTTGCCCTAGCCGTCAGTGTACCCTTTTTCTTCTTTCAGGAGAATAAAGCCACCAAGAAATGAGCAGCACTTGGTAGTGTCTTGTGTTTGCTTTCTTTTGTCTTGTTAGGTGAATGGGATATTAGAACATTTATTGTACATGTACCACATGCCAGGAATGTCCACATACTATCTTGTCAGAGATCATTAATAAATGCATTTATAGGTAAGGAGACTTGGATTTAGAGAAGTTAGATGCCTTCATTAAGGACGCCAGCCTAGAAAATGGCAAAGCAAATTCCTGCCAGACCAGCTCTCTCCTTCTGTGACTTCATAGTCTCAGGGGGCTGTAGAGGCTATGGCCTCCTAGAGGGCTAAATGCAGCTCTCTTCCCCCATGCTTCTGAAACAACCCTCTCAAATGTTGCTCAGCATGGTCCATGTCCTCCAGAGGCTATAACACAGGAGAAATCCTAAAGGGTTTCCTTGGATCACCTGCAGTGCTGTGAGCTCACTCTGGGCTGAATCTGAATCTCTTAGATGTGGAGATCTGGTACCAGCTGCTGATGTGGGTATAAAAGCTGTGACTACCTTCCTTAAATCCGCTTTTGCAGAGGAGCCCAACTGAGGAGTGGGCATGACACCCACCCTGGAGAGGCCGCTGCTCACTGCCAGCCAAGTATCACTGTTCTCGCCCAACCAGGGAAAGGCTTAGAGCTCCAAGGAGAGAGTCTCTGAAGCCTCTTTCCCCAAGAGCTCATGGACCTGGCTCTTTTTTCATAATAGACACTTCCAGTCCCTGTGTGCCTCCTATTTGGCAGGCACTGAGCTGAGACGGCACTTGATCCACACAGCTCTATCCAGTACAAATGTCATTACCCAGGAAATATGAGGCTCAGGCATTATGAAACTTACCTGATTTCAAGAGCTAGCATAAACAGGGAGCAGGAATCCAAACTCCAGGCTGTCAGATTCCAGGCTGGTGGTCTCAGATATGTGTTCTGTGCCTTGAGCTGAGCACCTTCCACAGTGGGACCATGTGCTCAGGCAGCGGCCTTCTACCCGATCCAAGGCCCTCCAGTGGGCTCCTGCCTGCCTGGAAGTGTGTAGACAGACCAAGGCTCTGACACAGGCAGTGCCGCAGGCTCCAGAGGCCTGGTGCCACAAAGTCTTTAACTTTTTATTATGGGAAATTTCAAACATAAAAATAGAAAGAATGGTATCATGAACCCAGTATATCCATCACTGAGTTTCAACAGTTATCAGTGCTCACCCAAGCAATTGTAAAGTTTTCTGCTTTTTGTCAAAAGGCAATGCCCTCTGTTCTTGCGCTCGCTGCGTGCCAGGGAGCTCTCTCCTGGTGGCAGCTTTGAACATCCAGGCCAGCCCTCCCAAAGGTCACCCGAGCAGCCTCCTGTTGCTACAAACATCAGGAGAGAAGCAAGCCCTGGCCCTAACACGCCTGGCATGTTTCTCCTCCGGGGCCAGTGGGAAAAGACCCCAGCCTCCGGAAATAGATTATCCAGGGCTCCCTATACTTCCACTCCTCCTTCTGCATAGGCTGGGCGCCATCTTGTGTTACAAAAGAGTTATTGTTTTAGTGGGGCCCAGGCCCCTCCTCACATCCCAAAGTCTATAAGCAACGGTGGTTCCAGTGTTGCCTCTCCCTAGTAGGGATGCTCACTAGAGGAGCCTTCACCAGTCCCAGTGGGAGACTGGGTACTAGACCCATCAGACACAGCAGCGTGTGACCTGGAGCACAGTACTTCCTGTGATCTCCATAGACTACTGGTCATCCACCCAACCAGAGGGGCTGGCTGGACAGATCAAGTTCATTTCTTTCAGGCCTCTTAATTCTATCACATGAATTTTAGGGAGAGAAGACTGGCCTTCTCGGTTGTTTCCTAGTTCTAATTATAAAATGGCAAGTTAAGTAACTCCCTAGGCTGTTTCTACATCTGTAAAATGAGGATAATAATGCTAACTTTTTCAGGTTGTGAGGATTAAAAAGAGTGTACCTAGTATAATAACCAGCACACATAAGTGCTTAGTAAATGATAATTATTAAAATAATTATATTCCTTTAAAATTGATGGGGTTGTACTACCCGTGTAGCCTAGATTAAAAATTCTGCACCAGGTAATCCGACTGTA
This sequence comes from Pteropus vampyrus, assembly GCF_000151845.1. Taxonomy (NCBI): domain Eukaryota; kingdom Metazoa; phylum Chordata; class Mammalia; order Chiroptera; family Pteropodidae; genus Pteropus; species Pteropus vampyrus. The sequence goes on along the minus strand of NW_011888974.1, from coordinate 2,348,521 downwards.
AGATTCACGTGTACATTATGCTTCCTTCTCTTCCATAAAGCTTTTGCTTCTTCTCCCTTTTGACCAAATCTTTGATTGTTCTCCTTCCTGCTTGCCTTTCTTTTTTTCTTTCTTGTACACTTTCTTTCTCTACCCTAGTCTGCCTTCTGCTTTTTGTTTCCTTCATGAGATGGCCCTTGAACCAGCCTGTCCACACAGTCACAAGCACCTGGACACACGCACATATTCAGCTTCTTCTGGCGCATCTGGGCTCCTCTCCCTGGAGGCTGCAGATGCACTGACAGGCCCATTTACTCCTGTTTACTTCTTCAGTCCACTCAGCACATCACCATAGTCTTCTCCTGTGACATCTGAGACCCTAATGTCAGTGCTGCTGAAGTATGTCTCCCTGGCTTTTTGTGGCTCCCACAGACACAGCTTCAGGCCATGCTCCCATGCTGTGGCCAGACAGGGCCAGGGGACTGGCCACCATTGGGCAGGGCAGGCAGTGCCATGCAAAGCAAACTTAGATCAGACCTCAGTTCTGTCTCTTCCTACCTGGGTGACCTCAGGCAAATCATTTAGCCTCTCTAAGCTTCAGTTTTTTTCATCTGTACAAAGGAATAATGTCTCTCCCATTGCTTAACTGCAAGGATTAACGATAAATGATAACTGCTGCTGCTACTCTTACTACTACATGCTGATTAAATTAAATAATATTTCTCATCTTCCATCAGTTTTAAAAAGTTTTAAAGAATTTTCAGACCATATTCCAAACTAGTCCCCTAGAAAGATTACTGTGAATGATTCATTTGCTCAAGAAGTCTGAATGGTTTTCACCTTGAAGCATAGTTGGTGATTAGTGACACATAAAGACAGGAGGAGCAGATGAAGCACAGATAGCACTGATAGAACAGAGGGAACTTAAAATCAAGGAATCACCTCCCATCTGCTTCACAGTCCAGTCAGCATATTCCCACCAACAATCACACGCTGAGTCCCTGAGCCATATCACAGCCTGCCCACTCCCCGCTACCCCTCCTTCCCTCATTCTACAGTAAAAACACATTAACAGCACATGTCCTCCCCTCATCTCCAGCTTCTCTCCTTCTGTCCCTTTCAGGACAGGCCACGTGTGTCCCCAGGCTCTGAGCCCTGCTCCAGCCACTTCTCCACTCCTGGGTTCGGCCCATGCCTGCTCAAAGCTCTTTCCAGCAGGCTTTATTTTAAGTCCCCTTCTCCATCATCTGCCCGCCTCCTGCTCACTCTGCATTTTTTCAAGACTGGCCCCTGTATCACTGTCTTCCTCCATGCCCACATCCTGCCTCATCCAGGGAGATTTTATGACCCATCTGACCCAGCCAGCACCCGGGCCTCAAGTTCTTTGACCTCCTCAATTCTTGGTGGTTCCCACATCTTGTTATTATGCACTACTCTACCTCTCAAAGCCTAAATTCAGGTACCTCACTCAATTTGCCCTCTGCTGCCTTTGCGTCGTTCCCTAGACATCCCAGACTCCATGAGCCATCACTTCGTTACTCTCTGGCCATGACACTCTACTTCTCATATCTTTCCACTCCTTATCCCTCTGTAAATCCCAGCCTTGCATTAGTGCCCTGTCAGTTTTTTCCACCCATCCTCCTTGGCATCTGAGACCTGCCAGACTTTCGTGGGTTGGAGCCACCATAGATTTGTATCTCCAGCTCCAGTACGGTCCTTTGTGCTTCTCTCCTCACCCCCAGCCATCTCTCTCCTCCATCCTCCACCATAGTTTCCCACAACTCCACCACTCGCAAGACTCCTTTGCCATCACTTCAGATCACTTTTCCTCCTGCCTTCGACTTCATACAGAAAACAAAGGCCATCAGTTTTGCCATCATCAGTCCCTAGAAATGTGTCCGTATCTCCACCCATCCTTATGCACCTCCAGTGATCATCTTTCTCACCTGTATCGCCAGCTCTTTGTCATCTTGCTTTTCTAGGAAACATTGTCAGCTCGCTCTCATCTTTAAAGACTCACCCTCAGCCCTGAATTTCCTTTCTAGAAGCCATCCTGTCTCTCATTTTTCTTTTACAGTTAGGCTTCTTAAAATAGTAATTTATGCTCACTACCTTTACTTCCTCACCTCCCATTTGCTGTCAGACATACACAGTCTGGCTTCTGCTCCCACAGCTCCACTGTATGAGTTCACCAAGTTCTCCACTTATCTCCCAATCACTAAACCCAAAGGACATTCTGAGTCTTTGTCACACTTTCTTACTGCAGCATTGACACTGTTGACCATTACTCTTCACTCATCCCTCTATTGTGCTATCATCTCCTGGTTTTCCTCCTCTCTCTCTGTTTCCTTCATGCTTCTTCCTGGGAGTGTCCTCTATGTGTGGCTGTCTTCCAGGCTTTTGTCCTCAGCCCTTCTCTGTCTCATCAATGCCACTGACTTCAACTACAGTTTCTGTTTTAGTGATTCCAAATTCCTTTCTAGCCCAGATCATTCTCTGAGTTTTACACTTATCTGTCCAACTGCCTACAGAACATCTCGATGTGGGTGACCCAGAGACTCCTCAAACTCCACATTTCCGAGACAAACCATCATCTTCTCCCTTTAATCTGCTCCCTCCATGGTGCCCAACCCAAAAACACCAGCACCCACCTCATCTTCCATGCCCGAGACCAGAGAGCAATCCTCAGCTCCCCGCTCTCTAGTCCCACATTGAATCAGTCACCAAATCCTGTCAGTTTTACCTTTAACGTCCCCACAATCCATCTGCTTTTCTCCAACCCCATCCCCACTGCTTTAGTTCAGATCTTTATCATTCTTCTAGTCCTTCTCCTGCCAAACTGTAGCCAGAACAGCCTTTCAGAAACATATTGCTGATCAAATCATTCCCTTAATGAAAATCTTTTCATTTCTTCCTATTGCCTTCGAGGTAGAGTCCAAACTTTTGGCCTGCCCTTGCTCTAACCGTCTCTCCAGCCTTATGTCCAACAATTCCTCCTACACCACCACCCCTCCATGTGCACACACACACAGCACGCTTTAATCGTGCTGTTGTATGACTCTGTATCTTTGCTCATGTTGTTCCCACTTTCTGGAGCAACCTCATACCATCTATCTCATCACCTATTTTTTCTGATTAATCCCTCCTTGTCCTTTAAGATTCAGTTTAAACATAATCTCTCCTGGGAAGCCTCCCCGGACCCCTCCCCAGCCTGAGCTGTAATTTCCCTTGGTGCCCCCCTACTGCGGTCATCTATCTGTATACTTCTCTGTGTCCCCCACTAAATTGTCATGTGGGAGAGACAGGGACCTCACATTGTAACAGAGCAGATCCTCGATCAGTGTGTGTTGGGTTTCAGAATGGTTCTAGTCCAAGTGTTTTGAGATGCTTTGGAAGAGCAGGGCAGAACAGCCTGATGCCATAATCTACACGAAAGTAGTCTCGAGCCAGTGGTATACTGTATACTGTGGGGGGTCGGGAGCTTGGGTGGATCTCACAGCTGGGCCTGCACCTCAGTCTGACTTCTCTCCCTTCCTCAGCCTACATGAAACGGCGGCACAGCTCAGTCAGCGACAGCCAGCCCTGCGAGCCCCCATCCGTTGGCATTGACTACAGCCAAGGCGCCAGCCCCCAGCCCCAGCACCAGCTGAAGAAACCCCGAGTGGTGCTGGCTCCTGAAGAGAAAGAAGCTCTGAAACGAGCATATCAGCAAAAGCCATACCCGTCACCAAAAACCATCGAAGAACTCGCCACCCAGCTCAACTTGAAAACCAGCACTGTCATCAACTGGTTCCACAATTACAGGTATGATCCTGCTCTCAACTCAGTAAATCCTGGCTCCGAGAGAACAGACTTTCAGCCCTTGGGAAGAGGTTGATATGTACTGCAAGAGAGTGGCCAGGAATGATGTTCTGGGGACTTGGCCCTGTCATACGGGAGGCTGAGAACTTGGTCAGTGCTCAGTGGTTTGGTCAGTTAGGTGGTTTTTTATGTTGCTTTATTGGAGCTATTAACTCCAAAGACGTGGGCTCACGTAGAGACAATGCACATCTATGGCCAGAAAAAAATTTTCCTCTCAGTTATATCATTTAATAAGGGAGAGTGTAGGCGTTCATGGTTCCATAGTAGTGAACATTTCTTAGTGATTTTTGGATGCTTTCTCAGGACCTTTTACAGGTATTATTTTCCTAATTAGTTTGATTCGTTTCGTAATTCAGTAAATTAAGTTTTATAAAACCCTTTCTTTTGGGAAAGTACATGAATTAATTTATTGAGCATCTACTAGATCTTCAGGCACTGAGCTGTGTTTTAACCAACACTATATTACCTGATTCTTACAACTATATAAGGAATGTAGTATTATCTGCATTCTACAGATGAAAAATATAAAACTCAGAGGGGATGAATAACTACTTACCTGAGCAGGGAAGGGCTGAGTGCCCTCCTTGTCGAACAAAGTAAACTAGGGTGACACATTCAGATTAGATAATGGAAGTTCACCGAAAGATAATGAATTGTTGATCATAGATGTAATTGTTGATCATAGATTCCCAGTAGCGTGATAGAATTCCTGCTTTTTTTCATTCCTTGTAAGAGGCCATCTAATTACAAGTTCTCATCAGAACATTATTTTCTATAGGGCTCAATAAAACTAGGGTAGGTGCTCCTGATTATACCAAGGTGACAAGTACACTTCTGTAGCTAGTGTGGGCATGGCCCTGAAACAAGTGGCAGGCAATAGAGAGGGGCAGTTGTGCCTCTTCATGGGGTCCTGCCTCATCTGATAGGCTTTGCTGGAGTTTCTGAAGGGGCCCAGTAAACCTCCTGGGTTCTGAACAAATTGGAAACTTTTTAAGTATTAGATGGGAACCAATATTTATTGCTGATAAAGGTTAAGTTAGCAGATGTAGCATGGTGTGAGAGCTGAATAGACCCGCTACCTGACCCCAAGAACTGGGCAGATTTATCCATCATGGCAGCACTGGCCCCAGGCTGGCTTCCTGGGGCCAAAGAAAGTATATAAGCTAAGCACAAACAACTGGTTTATTCATCCTAAATTTACCAGTCAGATAAAAACAGGCAAATCAAGGCCAGCAGGTACAATAATGGAGTGCCTGCTACATGGAAGGAAACTTCGAGGGTAGTAAACAAGTTTGGAAATGTGAGTAGAGGTTCACCAGAGCGTCTCCTTGCCAGGTGTTATGTCACCCCATTTTCACTCTCTAGACACGAAGGTGCATTTAAATATGCACGTTCGAGTCTTCTACTTAAAAGTTAGGTCCATTTTAATGCAAGTATTACAACTCCAGACCAGAGTGCATAAAGCTGTAGATGATTGAATATCTGGGTAAAGGTGCTACTGATTACACAAAATATCTCCAAAACCATTTCCCCTGGCCCTGCTGGGGCCACCTTTTTTCCCAGATTACCCTTCAGTCCTCAGTTGAATGTCAGTCACGTCTCCTGGCCAGGGCATGCTTTCTCCAGGTTTCTCAGCTGCTGTCACTCATCTTGTTGGCCTCCTGACAACTGTGGTAATACCCATCACATGATGGTCAGCTGGTCATTGTGAAAATGCCTCATTTGTGCATTTAACATAAGCGAATTCAACTATACACCCTTGACAAAAATAAAGAAGGGAGAGAGAGGACAAATAGCAATAGGGCCTCAAAACTTAGTAAATGAGCTCAGTTCCAGATCTAGAGTAGATGCTCCATAAAGGCTTTCTTTCAAAAATAACTCCACAACAAAGCAGGCTGGGCTGAGTCAAACGGAAAAGCCAAGGGCAAGGATGAGTTTTAGCTGTGGAGATCTGGAAAAATATCCTGGGAGATATGAGATGTGCAGGATCTTAGAAGAAGAACTGAACTAGAGAAGAATTTTATAAGCCACAAAATAGGTTGGATGAGAAGTGAGCAGCACCAGGTCATTCAGAATTGGCACAAAGCCCAAAGAACCGAAATCATTTGCCTAAAGTCACCCAGGAGGTAAAGTGCAGAGCGGAGATTCAAATGGGGCAAGTGCTGTCCTCCTGGCTTTAGCGCTCCCATTAAATTTTTAGTATAGGCTAGCTTACCATGGTGTACCCCACAGAGCTTCATACAAGGACAGGCACACAATAGTAGTCAGCACACATTACTGAAAGTGTTTAATTCCTAAGTGAGAAGGCAGTTTCTTACATTCTTCCTGCAGGAATTAAATAGAAGACATTGATTTTATTTACTTCTGCCCCACTGGAACCCTCAGGGAACAATGCTTGAGTCAATTTTTGCCCCCATCAAAAAAATAAATAAAACCTTACTTCCCCTTTTCCTTTCACCCTAAGGAAATTGGAAGTATTTTAGAGTGAACAATTACCTAGGAATGGAGCCAGGAATGCCAGAACAACATACCACAGGACACCTGGTCTCCTGGAAGAACAGGTCCACCCAGTAGAAACCTTTCTGAGCCCTAAAAGCCATGGCAGCTTGTGAACCTTGTGTGACTTTTCTGAAAACCAGATCTCCTGGAACCTGGTCTTTCTAGACCAAAAGATAATATTCCTCATAGACAGAGAGACAAATCTAAGCTAAGAAAGATGATGTTTCATATATGTTGGGCACATAATATCTGCCAGGCACTGAGCCAAGAGTGTTATAGATGTGTTATCTCATTAGATCCTCTGATCACAGTTGAGCACAGTGCTGACAGCCCCATTTTACAGAGAAAGGTTATACATCTTAACTGAGCCGGTGAGGGTGGCAGCCTGAATCCCATGCCCCAGGCATGCGGTTGTCCCTTCCCTCCCCCAGCCTTAGCTCTTGTAACAGAGATTCTGTATTCAAAAGGCAGCTACATGATAAGAAGAGTTCTCTTTTTTGGTCTACTTTCCATCCTATATTATACATTAACATTTTATTTAATCTTCACATCTCTGCAAAGAAGATACTGTTCTCTACATTTTTCAGATAAGAACTGAAGCTCGAAAAGGTTAAGGAAATTATCCAAGTTGCTTAGGTAGTAAGTGACAAAGCCAGATGTCAAACCCAGGTATGCCTGGTTCTAAAAAGCCTGTGCTTTGTTCTGGGCCAGTCTGTCCCTGAGGCTCAGAGTTAGTACTTGGTGGGCCTGTGGCCTGGCTAGAGCCAAACCCTTAGCTACCTGTCTAGCTTCCCACCTCCCTAATCAGGGTGGGATGGGCTTGGGTGTTCACCTCAGCTGGCTTTTTTGGCTACCAAGGGGCCTGAAAGTCAGGGAAGAGCAGACTTGCCCTCCCAGCATGATGCCCGGGAACCTGGTGCCATTTCACAGGCTCCCACAGTAGGAAGGAGAGGAAAGTTTTCTGTTACACCTAGGAACTTCTAGGGGACTTCAAGACCTCACCCTGCAACTCAGGCTCAGAAATCATCTTCAAGACAAGAGTCAGAGCTCACCCTATGCAGGGAGCAAATAACTATGTAGCAGATAACCATCACTAGAGTTCTGATATACTGGGCTAAACAATAGCCAGATTCTCCCTGACAAAACTCCCCACATCCAATACAGGACCTGGCATATAGTGGGGTCTCAAAAAACATTCCTTTATTGAGTTATATGTACTGCAGAAAATATTTTCATGCATGCCTAACCCAATGATCCTCTACAGGCCCAGCTTCTGCAGGACACTGGGCTTGGTGCTAATTTACCTGAAGATGCTTTACCATTAACAGTTGGCTTTTTCAACTCTTGGGAATAAACACCTGGAGAAACTTCTGATTGAGCCTAGTACTGTCAACATGGTGGGAAGAGAAACTTTGGCACAAAAAGACTTAACACGAGCCCTTTCATGACATCACCAAGGCTCCAAAACAGGGAAGGCTAGGATCCTAGCTGTTTCTTTCAGACCCAAAAAATTACTAGGACACATTTTCCACTGACTGTCAGCTACACTCAGCTTGATTAAAACATGCTTAATGTGTTGGAACACATATTTGGTCTCCTCCTTGCTTGAAGCCCTTCCCTGGGCTTCTCCTTTCAGAGGAGGAAATTAGTTGAAACATTATTTTATGGAATTCCACCAGAGCCCCTGACCTAACTTAGAGCTGGATGCGGAATATTTCACTTTGGGCACTACTAATTGGTCCTCTCTCATGGAAGTCCTGATGAGGTAGCAGTGGTTATCATTCATCCTGCATTTCCATTTATTAATTCAGTCAACATTTATTACTGTATACCAGAAAGCACCATGGTAGGCCAGGGGTGTGCAAAGAGTAAATGGACCTGGCCATTCATAGCCTAGTTGGAGATGGAGGAAATGGTACCTTTAAATAAGTAACATTGGTGTCCCATCCTGGTGGAGAATAGGGACTGGCATTTCAACCAAGAAACGGCTTATGCAAAAGCACAGAGTTTGGGAGACAGTGGGGCCTTTGCTCAGGCTCCTGGCTCAGCGAGGAGTCCAGGGCAGTGACCCAGGAGTGGGGCCCCACTTAGGTAGGGGCTGTATCTCTGCACTGTGGGTAGTAGGGGCCTCAGGGGGGTTTCAGCCTGGGGTGGGAGTGTACGACTCAGTGCGATTCAATGCAGAAGAGAGGAGAGGGAACGGGATGGCAAAAAGCCCGAGCTTCAAGGCAAGGGGCCTGTGCCTACCTGTATGCAGCGGCCACCTCATGGCGTCCTCCCTCCTTGTGTCTCATAGGTCTCGGATCCGCAGAGAACTGTTCATTGAGGAGATTCAGGCCGGGAGCCAGGGCCAGGCCGGGGCCAGCGACTCCCCGTCAGCCCGAAGCAGCCGGCCAGCACCCAGCTCGGAGGGCGACAGCTGCGACGGCGTGGAGGCTGCAGAGGGCCCGAGCGCCGCGGACGCCG
>NW_011888974.1:2309776-2339151 GCF_000151845.1 Pteropus vampyrus | reverse complement strand
CCGCCCGTCCCGCCAGGCCGAGCTGGGCCGGGCCGGGCCGGGCCGCGCCGAGTCGAGTCTGGCCGAGCCGGACCGGCTGGGCACAGGGGGCGGGCGCCGACTCTGCGGCCTGGACCGTGTTGCGCACTTAACCGCCCTGCGGGCCACAGGGCAAAATCGCCATAGGCCAAGGTGCATATAGAAAACAAAGGAGCATTAAGCCCAATCTATGTCGTGTTTTCAAGGAAGAAAACGGAAATGTGTAGTCGAGCTTTTTTGTACCCTGAAGTGTTTTTTTTATTGCCCTAAGTGATTTCCACAGGTTCTGGAATAACTCTTACAGCTTTGCCTTGTGCCCTCCTCTTTGGTGTGGGCTTTAAAAAAAAAAAAAAAATCAAACCCACATATTAAAAGGGGGCTTTTTATCTGCCATCTAATGGCTTCAGAGCGATAATACACTATTATCTTCTTAAACCAGGAAAAGGGGGGGGAGGGATTTTTCAGAAAAATTAAAAAAGAAAGTTTTTGTAGCTGTTCAGTTGCCACTAAGAGATTGCACAGTCAAACCGACTCTAAACACACTAGTTTGGATTCCTAAATATTTTCAAGAAAAGAATCTTCTCGTTTGAAACTTTGAATTAAAATAAAACACATTTACTCCACATATTTTTTAACAAAAAGAAAAGTCACATCAGGAAAATATCTGATTTTGTGGTAGCTGACGTAGTGTTTTCTTGTACGTGAATAGAATCCTGACATGTAGTGCACATTGATCCATAGCTTTAACTGACTCTGGGCTTTTGCTGACCAGGGTCTGTTTAATACACTCCATTCTAGGCCAAATCAGGACAAAAAGAAAAGATCCGAATCTAGGTATTTTATAATCTGCTTTTTAACCTCTAACCGCAGAGCACGCTGATCAGACCTCATATCTCGGAGGTTTAGGAGACAAGTTAGAACTGTAGCATGTACCCGTTCATTTTGTTTAATTTATGGTGTCTGTGTCTGTGTTAGTGCGTCCGCACATGTGCAAGCATTTAAAGAAAGGAGGAAAGAGTAGGCCGCTAGGTTGCAGCAGACAGTTCTGGGGCCAAACAGGGCCCACCCTCTTAGACAACAGTCTTTCCTTGGCACAGAAGGCACCACACCTCACACCACTCTCCCCGGGCGCCTGATGGACTGAGCCCCACCAGGGGACGCCGCTCCCTGGGCCTGGGCAGGGCTCGAGAGCACTCTCTCTTTCCCTTTCTTCCCACCACAAGCACTGATGACTGTTGACGTCGTGGGAAGCTTCCTTCCCTGCAGAAGAGAGAACGTGGCAGTCTGGGCTCTGCTCCCACCCCTGTAGAGATGGCCCAACTCACACCAAAACGTTGATGCTCTTCACTTCCAGACCAGACCATTGGCCCTTCATTCATTTTGCCTCTTGGAATGTTCTTTTATGCAGTCTTTTACTTAGTCTTTTAGGGCAGTCTAAGTGCAAATCAAAAGTCTAACTTGTCTCTGATTCCTCCTGTTGTCTATGTGTATATGCGTGAGAATAGAGGCGGATGAGAGTGTGCGTGTGTGCGTGTGTGCAATTTTATACGTCTGTGTATTTTCTTAAGTACCTGTGCACACATAGAGTGCATTACTGCCACCTTTTTTCAATAAGCTGTTTTATCAGTTATGGCTTCTACAAGTTTGCTAATTTAGACTCCTTTATTGCCATATCTTTAAACTAACAATAGATGATTTCGGTATATATATATATTTTTTTTTGCTTATTTATAGGTGCTGTATTTTATTATCTGATTGTTAGGAAGGGATGAAAGGGGCAAATATTCTTTAGAGGGATAGACTGCCGGCAGTATTGGGTATAATTTACAAGATGTAGTTGTCATACTGTATATTACTGATTGAAAACTTTTTGACCGTATTGTGTATCATTGAAACCTTTGTCTTAGGTCAACATCTTTGGATGACATTTTAATGGTGCATTCATTATTTCTTAAGTTTAATTAATATTATCTTTTTTGATTTGGGGGGTGGGAGGGAGTTATAATTTTAGAGGTATGCTCCCGCTATTACACCTCAGTGTGCTTGTATTAATTAACTTGTAGGACTTTGACTGTAAGATGTGAAACCACATTTCTTGCATGACGTTTTAGAAATTATATATTTCATTTACAGTCTTTTAACCTGCAACTGCAGCACTTAGTTCAAGTTTTCACAAATTTAAGAGTCACTACACTAAAGACAATGCCTTTTCATGAATAAGAAGTTTTCAGAAGGCTCTAGGAGGCTGGGAGGCAGGCCGTTTGTCTATTGATGGTTACATCATCTCTGAACTTGAAATCTGGTTCAGTGAGAAGAGAATTCAAAACGGAGGAGCATAAGGGGAAACGGATTAACATCTGGCTCAATTCAGGTGCATTAAGAAGAGCAAGTTTGCATCAGTGACCCTTAGGACAGTGAGTAGCAGAGCCCTGACAGTACTGTGGTGTCCTCTCCACAAAAACCTTGAGGGAATTTTGTTATCATGTGTGATGAATCACTAAATATCTGATTTTCATCAGATTGAAAAGCAGGGAGTTAACAGGAAATGTTAGGGTAGCATTTTAGTTTTAAAGGCATGACTGTTATTTACGGAGGTGTTAAATCCAAGGAAATCGAAAAAGTATAAATTTGTCCATCCTAGTGGCCAAATAGTAACAGTCTAAATTAGCCACTTTGGCTCTTCCAAGCAATTCAGTCGTTTTTGTTGTTGTTATTGTTTTAACTAGGTTATTGTTGGTTTCCATTCTGTCTCTTTTGCCAGACTTAACATCTGGGTGCTCGATACAATCAGTTGGTTAAATTTTGCTTGCAGTTCTGTGTTTGTATTTTTTCTCTATTTATTTTTTTATTACAATCCCAACCCTATGCTCTTTTGTGTTAAGCTACACTGTATGTAATACTTCTAAGAGCTGCCACTAAATAACAGAAACCTGTTAGCAGGGGGAGGTGTCCCCCTCCTTATTGTGCCCCTCAATTTGAGTCCAAGGGTTGATCTTTCATCTCGATAAGCAATATTCAAGTGCCTTGAACAGCATCCTCTCTGTGGGGTATACCTTCAGCTGGCTGGCGTTCCAAGCAGTAGTTCCCACCGGCAGCCAACCTCTTCCTCTTTCCGCTCCATCAGTTTAAAAAGCTGATTTGTACCTCTCCCCTGGGGAAAACAGTTCTGCGTAAAACACTAACACTTAATTACAAGCTCCATTATACCATTTTAAATGGCTTCTTGTTAATTGGAGGCAGTGTTCATAACTTAAGGTTTTTGCCATTATTTAGCTGGCTAAGTAGAGGCTCAGCATAAAATCAGTGTTCATGGTCAGCCTCTTGACCCTTGGTTCCTGCCCATGCTCTCCTGTGGTGTCTATGGTGGAAGGTGGGTAGGTTCTGGCCTAGACCCATGCCCGCTCGCTTCCACCGCCCAGCTCCCGGGAAACCTCCTCCCTTGAACAGCCAGTACAGTCAGGATGTCTGTGATTTCTGTCCGCCAGACTGCTCTTCTTTGAAAGGATTACCACAGCCATTTAGCTCAACTCAATTATTCTCAAAGCCTACCTGTCCAAGGAACTTGACAGCATGAGGTGGCTCACGGTCAGCAGACTGCCCCTGGGATGCAGGCTTGGGAGAAGTCTCCAGGAATTGTCAGGATCTTGACTCGTGTGACTACTGTCAAACCCTTGCCACTGTGGGAGAATACCCGAGATGGACTGAGGCAAAAAGATAACCGCTCATGGCCTCCCTTTACTTCCAAAGCACAAATGCTTCCCCACCCAGCCTCCTTCCTGTTGGTGTCATTGTTTTCCCTTCATTTAAAAACCATCCTGTCCAGTGTGGATGTGCAGGTCTGCTGGTTAGCAGTCCAGACCCAGAGTGCTACAGAGCTTTGGCTTAAGTGTTCCTCTGTGCTCTCTGGCCGTGAGAGACCCTCCCCACCCACACCCACCCCTGGTCCAGTTGGCCAGCTCAAGGAGGAAGGGAAACACCTCATCTGCCTCTTTGACCAGGGCACATCAGAAATGCAGCTCATGAGCAAACCAAGCGGCAGTCAGGTTGTACTTTAATCTGAGGGAGAGCTCTAGTGTCAGCTGACCTCCCTTTAGATCATGCAGCAGTCATGCCGTTTGAGACTGGAGCAAGAGTCACCAGATAGCTCAGGCCACAGGAGGGTACCTTCTCGGCTAACGTTGGACTGGATTTCTGTTCCTCCTGAACTCACGTCCTTTCATACGGGGGTGATCAGTGAACTCTTGACATTCTATGCAATGTTTTTCATTCCTCTGATTTTAGAAAAACAAACCTCACTGAAAATAGCGGGTTGGGGGGCGGGAAATATACGCACATCCTTCTGGGATTAGCATAAAGTAAAACAGTGATAGTGACTTAACTAGAGAAGGGGGACAGTAGCCTTTGCCTTAAATACACTATGACAGGCGCCTTTCAACAGGCCTATAAAAAGAAGAGTGCCCGTAGCCATCCCAAGTCCCTACTTTCGGAGGCCAGTAAGCCAGCTGTGTGGGGGAGATGTAGCAAGGCGAGGTTCTGGCATGCGTGGTGGGCTGTTAGCCATGTCCCTTCAGGCTGGAGGTTTGGCTCCCTCCCTGGATGGCCTCCCTTGTCACACTCCTCATTTGTCCCCGTCTACCTCACTAACCCATGCTCCCATTTGACATCACTCCTCACCCCACACCCCTGAGAACCATGCAGCAAGTGGGCTCAGGGGAGAGAAAAAGCTAGAAGGGTGGCATCCGTGAATATATCTTGGCCTGGTAGGCAGGCATCTTCTCTTCTGGTGAGCACAACATGGACAGGCAGCTGTGTTCTGAGAGACATGAATTTTTCTCTTGAATTCCACCTGTTCTTGAATCTCTGGCAGCTGTTTCCTTGACAGGCAGGGGCGGTCTCAGGCGTCAGAGGGCCTCGTCTTTGGCCTGCCTTTGCTTTCTGCCCATTCCTGCTCAGCTGTTAAGATCCATCACAGCCATTTCCCTTGCCCTGGGCTGCCCCTAAATGGCCATGTGAGGACACTCCCCCAGGGTTGCTACCTGGCACTGGGGAACTCTGTCTTTATTGTCTCTGGCACTGGGAGGTTATTACTTAAGCTCCACTGTGACACTCCTTTGGAAGCGTCTCAAGGACAGGAGAGGATATGGCATTCGCCAGCCCACTCGCCCATTCTTCAATCACATAACTGTTCTTCCCAAAAGAATGTGCCAGTTTCCACCCAGTGCTACAGAAAACCAGCTCCCAGGGCTGCTGGTTGGATGTGGATCCACCCACCCTGGTGGCCGAAGCATTGTCCTGATGGAAAGAATTTGCAAGTGGAAGAAGCCTAAGATCTGTGCCGTCTCCATGTGCTCGGGCATGTGCCAGGAAAAGCTTGTTTAGAAATCGCCCTAGTGCTTCTGCAGTTTCAACTGGACCTTGATGGCATTAGGGGAGCCTTCGTGACCCTCAAGGCAGAGCTGCTGCCCTGAGTGGCAAGTGGTGGCCTGAAACACCAAGTTACACAGTTCCATTTTCCAGTGCACCGAGTGGCAGACTGACCAGCATGCTTGCTAAGAGAGTGGTCCAGTTTGACGATGTCGTTTCAATTCTCATCAGTTTCTGCCTTTTGGTAGACAAAGTGTACCGGGAAAAGAAAGGGAAACCAGTTCCAAAAAGATCCAGCCTATGAACCCCTTAGAGGTGTGCCGAAAGCTGAGGCCAGAGCCCTCGGTGTGAATCAAGATGGTAGAGGCAGGGCCCTGAGGAGCCGTGAGCTGAGCAAAAAGGAGCCCCTCGCCAGAGTCTTCCTGCCCCAGCAGCCCGTGAGTCTCACCCTTGGTCAGGGAAGAAGAGGGAAATGCAGTCCCCCCCTGCGTCTGTCCCACTTGCAGGAACTGCCCGCAGGCCCGGCTACAACCCTTCCGTCACCTCCTCCCCTCCAAAGATACAGTGTCCACACTGACAGTGGCATCGTTTCCATTTTCATTTTTGGATGAAGTGACATTTAGCTTTAACAAGACATTTCCAAAGCGCCTAGTCTTCTCCAAAATGCTAACTTTTAAAGTTGGGCGTTGTAGGCGAAGAATCCTAAAAAAGGCTAGCGAGAGAAAGACATTAGGCTATGCATAAATGTGCACTTCCCCAACCCCTGTTATTAAACTTTTAAAATACCTTTGACTTGCTTTTCATGGATCGTTTTAGTTTACCCGATACTGTTGAGTATAGTCTGTATTACTGTAATTTCTGTAGTGTTTAGGCTTTAATTTCTACCACAAAATGTAGTATTTGCTATGTATCAAGCTTTCTGTAATCAGAAAGGAAAGGTGCCTTATATCCCAATGTCACGGCTACAACCTATGGAAAATAATCAGAAGCACAGTGTGTACGGAAGCATTGGGACTTCCGTTGGTGAAACTAGACTCCTGTCAGCAAGACGCATTGAAGTGGCACGGGGCTGTTTTTGTTTTATAGTTCCTTTTTTCTTTTTCCTTTTGTCTTTTTTTTTTTTTCGTAGTTTGCTTTAAACAGAAAGCACTTAAATAGATGCCTATGTGTAAAAGCTCTGTGCAATAGAAATCATTTTTCTTCATTTTTAAGAGATAATGTATTGCACACCAAATGAACTCAAAGTAAGCTTTAGACCAGGACGATTCAGGTTGTGGATGAGTATGTTCACTGTAGTTCCGTTTGTTCATGAACTGAAGGGAAAACAGGCTTCCCCAGTCCCCCACCCACCCCCCAGCCTGCCTCTTGCTGACCACCGAGCTAGGCCTACAGGGCACCAGCTGGAGCTGCTGGCTGGGTGGCAGAGTGGGTGTGTTTATGACTCAGCAGCTGAGAACCTCCGGAGTGTGAGACCACAGCCATCCCTTCCAGCACTTAACCTTTTCTTGTTGAAATGGATTGACTGCTACTGACCTGCCAGCGTGCGTGAGGATAATTATAAAAGGATGTTTCCTTGAGAAAAAAAAAAAATTATTTCTATCCTCTTCTATTTATTATTAGGTTAATCATTTAAGTTCTTATCAGGAGTGTATTATTGTTTTGTGTTGTTGTTGTTGCTGTTATTATAAATGCTTTTTGCTATCACTCCAGTGGTTACTGTCTTCTGCCTCCTGCCCTCCCCACCCCCAAAAAAAGAACCGAAGGGTCTGGGGATGTGACTGGGGCGGCAGAGGGGCCTTCTTCAGCAGAATTAGATGTCTGTCTCCAGAGTAGCCACTCAAAAACTGGTGGTCTCTACATGTCTAACTTTTTAAATGAGAGAGTTATTGAACAAAAATCTACCAGTGTGAGGAAATGCCGAGTTGAAGAACACTCGTGTGAGAAGCTTCAGAGGAGACTTAGAAAAGCAAAGTTCAGTTCCCCAAAGCCTCCTAGAGCCTCTGGTAAGACTTCTGGGTTCATGACATTTCAGCGAGCCCTGGTCGGAGAGGGTGCGGTGGCCTGGCCAAGGCAATGACTTCCGAGTGAAAGAGTGGTTTCTTGCAAGGCTCACATGGGTTGACATATTTTAATTGGCTTTTGTTGTTGTTGTTTTTCTTGCGTACAAATTTTGTCAAAACCATCTTGCAAAGCAACAGTGTTCCTTAGTCCATCTGTGGCTTGAGGACCCACACCAGGGAGGCCATGGGGAAACCCCTTTCCCCTAATGTGGTTAAGCGTGGAGGGAGGTTAGCTGTGGGCAGAGCTTTCTGTGGCTAGAAGCACAGCCAGCAAGACACCTAGTTGCTTGCGATCAGGTGTGAGAGTGAAGCCTCGGGCCTGTGGGCTCACCCTCCTTCGTGGGCACAGGAGAAGGAAGCCTCCCCCAGGCCAGGGACAGGGGCCCTGTGCACCCAGGGTGGAACCAGAGAGCTGCCTCCGTTCCCAAAGGGCCCACCTACCCATGACTCACTTTCTGTTCCATTACTTTTCCCCGTTCTGAAATTGTTGGGGGTGCTGATTTTGTTATCTCTTTGAAAGAAAGCCCTCCAATGAAATAACTGCCCCCACCCCACCCCCAAAGAGTTTTCATTTCTCTCTAATTAGTCTATGCATTTCTCTCTCTCGGGCCGTTTTCTGCCTCTTTCCTTGAGAAAACGGGCATCTCGTGTCCCACCATCTGAGACCCCTCAGAAAATGCTGTGCATTTTGGAGACGTGAGGATTCATTCAAAATTCTTAAAGCATTTGAGAATAGCTTATTATAAAATAAAAGTGGGAATAAAAGAAAAGGTGGTTCTCCCACGTCCCTTTCCACTGAGTAAGACCTAGCTCTTTGCGATTGTGCAATAACTACTTGCCTGCGAGCGGGTAGCCACGCTCCTGTCCAGACTACTAACAGCACAAGCCAGGCGTGCTCACGGAGTGGCAAATTCTTCCAGAGAATTCTTCATAAGCTCAGCTCCCCCCAGTGTATCGTGGTGTCTTACATTTTAGCAGTATTTTATATTTTCTGTAACGCACTAAGTCTTAGATGTTTTTAGAGCTCGTTTGTTAATACTCACAATCACAGACTTTTTTTTAAAATCCTCACAGAGACCCAATTGACCAAAAAAAAAAAAGCATCTTTTTTTTTTTTTTTTTTTTTTTTTTAATGTACAAATAGTTTTGAGAAGCCTGTGACCCATCTCTGGTAACATTTTATTTCTTGCTATTTGTTTTCGACATTAAGAGTCAAAAGTTGATCCGGCTGGCGCCGGGGTGGGGGAGGCACCCGTCGGCCCCTCGGCGTTGTCCCTTCTGTCTTTGGTTAGCCATACGATGTTTGTTCTCAGCACTGTACAACGGTCCCTATATGATATGGAGAAGCAATATCACTGTATGAAACTCACACCATGTATTATTATTATTCACTAGCACCCTAGGTGTGATAATTGAAGTAAATATCTTTTATACAAACACAAGAATGTGTGGGTCGTTTTTATTTAAAGTGCTCTGGCCTGAGGAGAAGCAGCAAACACTTTTATTCTGGGTCCAAAGGCACCTCAACAATTGCCATTCTGAGGTAGCCTTCCCTCCGCCCTCTTGTGTTTCCAGTGGCGTGCGGCTTATGGGCAGGTGTCACCAGAAACCTGGGCCAGGGTTAGGATGTGTGGGGATCTGGGCACCAGCAGGCCCCACTGTCCAGTTTTCTGTCTAGGCACGAGGTATGTGTTCCTTAGGGCCCTGCATCCCTGCTTACTGTTGTCATCCTTGCTGTTCAGGCACCCTTGAAGCACTGACCCTCCTAGCATCTGCTTCCTTGCTTGTGAAATGGGGACACCATCGCCTATCTCACAGGCTTGTGAGGACCAGGAATTGTGGCCAGCAGTGCTGGGTATGATACTGGGCTGATGGTAGCAGCAAACAAATGGGGCGTTGGTACCCAGGGCCACGGCCAGGTACCTCCAACTTGGCCTCGGCCTGCTCCCTGTAGGGGTCTCTCATCTAGTCCCTGACTTCTGATGTAAAGATGGGCCAGCCAAGGGTACCCGTTAACTCAGGCAAATGAGTTCCCACTCAGGAAGGAGGGAACGTTGTCTTGTAGGTTCTGGAATGATCAGGTTCCTAAGAAGGGGTCTCTCCAGCCAGCACTTGGTGCTGGAGGTGGGAGAGCCCTGAGAGTTGGCTTCTAGGTGGTCCACTTGCTTGTGACAGGACGTTTCTCATCTTGAGATCTACATGGTTGGAAAAGAATTGCCATCCTCACTGATGTGTGATTGGTTGGGGGATATTAGTTCATTGTGCGTTAATTTGTAGTTTTTAGAATGTGAAGCTCCCACACAGAAGTGTGAGTTAAACTGGACTCAATCCTTCCTCCAGTGGGAGACCCCAGAGCACGGGACAGTCTCCCACCAGTGCCAGGTGCTCCCGGCAGGTCGGAGTCTCATCTGGTCGCTCAGGGACATGGGTGTGTCTAAAGCTGCCACAGATGTCTCCTGCTCCCAAGATGGGAGAAATTAGTGTAAAACCACTCAGCTAACATTCTGCTACTTTTTTGTTTGTTATTTTAGGTATGCCCCCACTTTTTAAAGATCTGCTATCCGGACGTGGTTCCATAGTGTAGCAGTTAGCACGTCTGCTTTACACGCAGAAGGTCCTAGGTCCGCGCCCCAATGGAGTCATGGTCCATGGTCTACGGCCATGCCACCCTGAACAAGCCCAATGTCTGATCTCGTGAAGCTAAGCAGGGTCAAGTCTGGTTAATACTTCGATGGGAGACCACCTAGGAAGACCAGGTGCTATAGGCATAAATAATATTAAATTAAAAAAAAAAAAAAAGATCCGCTATCCTCTAGTTAAATTAAAATATAAAATGTTAAAAAAAAAAACCACTCAGCACAAAGTTCTTTTACCCAGAAGTTCTCCCCAAAGTGCTTTTAAATTGAGATTTAATTAAGCAAAACAGTAGTTGTCAATGGTTTTGCAGACCTGACTCTGTTTTTGTAAACTGCCAGTTCCCGAGACAGAAAAGGGAACAAAATTTCTTGTTGTGACTGCAGCTGGGCGATGCCCCCACCCTAGGCAGAGTGCTCAGCCTCTGTGTGTGGCCTTTCTTTTTGCCCTGTAGTTAAGTTGGTCTCAATGAAATGATGTGCCTTATTTGATGCCCTGAGGAAACACAATTACAGATGTATGGGGTTAGACAACTTGATGATATAATTATTAGAGTGCGTGAATCGTCTGCCATGATCCTGTCTGCTATGTTTAAAAGGGCCGCCAAGTGGCTGCCTTGGGGCCTACTGCTGCTTCCACGGCCCTCACATGCTGGCTCTAGGAGGCATGCAGCTTGCTGGTCTCTGCTTCAGCACAGCATAGGTTCATGCAGGGTGGTGGGGTGTATTAGAAGCTGAGCTAAGAATATGGATTGTGGTGTTGGTAGGGGGCCCCTGGTCATCAGGCCCTTGATCGGAGTCTGGCCCACCCAGTGTGGGGTGAACTGTTAATGGAAGAGGGAGACACAGCCCATGCCCAGTCTTGGGCAGGCATTCAGAAGTTCCTGCCTCTTCCAGGAAACTTAGACTCTCAGAATGTCAGTAGAAAGGGCCTTTATCTCAAAACAAAATAGTTTGTGGACAGGTAAAAGCAAAGCTACTCTGTTTGTGGGGGCGGCGGGGCGGGGAGGGGCGGTGAAGCTCCAGGGAGTGAGTTTGAGGACTCCACTCCACTCACTTTTCAGGGAGGCATCAGGGCCCATCCTCTTGGTCAAGAAGCATTGCACTGGTGTCCCAGCTGGTGACCATGGACAAGTCTTAGTTGATGCTCAAGAAATCTTTTCTGAAAGAATGAATTTAACTTCATCGAGCTTCCATTTCCATCTCTGGAAAGGGGATATAATAATGCCTAGCTCAAGGCTGCTGGGAGGACTAAGCGAGAACATCTGTAAACTGCTCAGCATGACTCCAAAGCCCACGGCAGGCACTCAGTACATGTTCATTGTGGCTGCCAACGAGGGTGATATTTCATCGAATTTGGTTGCCAGAGTAGCTCCCTCTGATCGAAGTTGTTTCCACCTGTGCCGAAGCAGGAAAGGTCCCCACTCAGGACCAGGCACTCCTGCAGGTTAGCCAGAGCACCGACAGCTGCCCTCCTAACGTTGCCACCGGTGGTGCCCGTGATGTACCAATTGGCGCGAAACTCAGGCAGCAGAGTCCTCTGCAGCCCTCTGTTGAAAATTCAAATCTCGGGCTGCTTAGATGGCTGAGGCTGCCACCCCTGGACTCAGCCGCAGACAAGAGGGAAGGACCCTCCCTACTCCTCACTCTTGTGAGAGGCGGCTGCGCCTTCCACAGAGGTGGTTTCCTCTTAGAGACTCATGTGATTTAAGCAACTGTCAAGGCTGATCCCAGTCCCATTACAGCCAAGCCCAGCCGCCTTCCACATTTGAGGAGACTAGATTCTCTGGGGCCATGTTTCTCAGCTGGGGGTGACTTTTCCCCCAGGACATTTGGCAATGTCTGAAGACACTTTGGGCTGTCACAAGTGGCAGGAAGAGGTGCTATTGGCATCTAGAGGGCGGAGGACAGAGATATGTAAATATCCTACAATGCATAAGACAGTTCCCTAACCCCCAACAAAGAATGACCTGGCCCCAAATGTCCACAGTGTCAAGGTCTAGAATGAGGGGCAGGCACAGGCTTGCTTGGCTGTGCCACTCAGCCCAGCTAAGGCCACCTCCCTTCTTAGAGCTCCTTCAAGATTTATTCAGCAGATAGTCACTGAGAACTTCTCTGTGCCAGGAACGGGCTCCAGGCTAGGTGTCCGATGGCCTCAAGTGGCTCATAGCCCAGAGGGGAGACAGACCAGGTGCAGAACCACAGCCTGGGCTGGTCCTGTAATTGGCGCTGAGGGGACATCTGAGCAGCAACTTGGGAAAGGGTGGGTCTTCCCAGGGAGCGGCCTTGAAATGGAAAGAGACATTCGCGGCGGGCAGGCGTGATGGCACACCAAACTGAGGGGCGGCACGTGCACAGAGGCGACAGTGTCAGAGGACTAGCAAGCCACTGTGCTGGGGAAGGGCACGCTGGGTGGGAGGATGACCACGTTGTTGATAAGAACAAAGCCAGTCTGGAGGATGGCAGCTCTAGATAAGGCTTGTTCTTTTCATCTAACTTCTAGAAGGACTCAGGTGTAGCCAAGAGCATCTGCAGCCATGCTTAAAGCGCAAGGGTCCCAGCTGGGGAGAAAGTGTCCCCATCCCTCCACCCCATACACTCATCGGCAAGATGCAGGGTCACCCTAGGGCTCAGCGCTGGCAGATGTGCAGTTTCAGTGTCAGGGCTTGCTGGAGGGGTCCAGGCGAGGCCCAGCAGTTACGAGGTGGTGGGGAGCAGAGGCTGGCTGGCTCGCCAGGTTCCTGCCGCCCATGCCCAGCCAGTTGTGCTTCCCTGCTGGGTGGAATCCACTCAGCCAGTCGGCCACTGTGCTCCGAGGGCTGACCCTGCGCCACTGCTCTGGTCACTGGGGCTATCGCAAGAGACAGACATGGAGCTTACCTTCTGGTGGGAGGAGACAGATGGTAGCCATAATAAATGAGTGAATTACATAGTAACCTAGATGGCGGTAAATGTTATGGGGGAAAAATAAGGTAAGGGGGACTAGAGGAGCAAGTAGAGGGGTTAAAGTGTTAAATCTGGTGGTCAAGGTAGGCATGGCCAAGATGGTAACATGTGAACAGAGCCTTGACAGAGGTAAGGAATGAACCATGCAGATGCCCGAGGGAAGAACATTCCAGGCAGAGGGGAGAGCAAGCACAAACGGCCTGTGATGTATGTGTGCAGGAGCCAGTGTAGTTGGAGCAGAGTAACCACAGGGCAGAGTGGGAGACAACCAGGCCAGAGAGACAGAGAGCTGGTGGGGCCTGTGGGCCACTGCAGGGCTTTGGCTGGTACTCCGAAGGTTGTGGAGGCCGCTGGAGGGTGGTCTGATCTTACTGTTTAAAAGGCTCTCCGGCTGCGGCTTCGTGACTTGATTGTAGCGGAGAGAGGGTGGGAAAAGGGAGACCAGTGAGGAGGCTGTTGCCATAATCGAAATGAGAGGTCTTAAGTCAGACCTAGTGGTGGCAGTGGTGAAAGGTGATTGGGTTCTGGATGTATTTTGAAGGTAGAACCAACTATAGGACTTGCGACAGATTAGTTGTAAGGAGTGAGCGAGAAGAGCATGGCTACCCCCAGGCATCTGTGTCTAAGGCTTTCTTGAGGGCGGGAAACCCTGCGTTACTCAGTCAGCCACCTGCAAGCCAGGTAGATGCCTGGCCTCTGCTCCCCACGGCCCTGAGGATGCCAACTCCTGGGGCTGTGCAGCAGGGGTCCTGCTGCAGTGAAGCAGATTTGGGGGGATCAGGCTTTAATTTGGACCTGTTAAGTTTGAGGTACCAGTTATATATCCGAGTAGAGAATGAGCCCAGGCAAAGGAGATATGTAAATGGAGATATCTATTAGAGAGTCGTCATCAGCTTATTAATGGCACTCAAGGTGGCCAGAGTGAATGAGAGGAAACCGAAAAGTATGTGGGGTCGGCACCCCGGGTGCAGCAGTGTTCATAGCTTAGTGAGGAGGAGGAGAACCTGCAAAGGAAACAGGCCTGGGAGGGTGCAGTGACCTGGAAACCAGGTGCTGATGGGTCAGTAAGATGAGGGTTGAGGACATAGTGATGCGCAAGGTCATCCAAACCTTGGCAAAAACAGTAATGGAGTGGGCATCTGAATCTGATGGGAAGAGTTTAGGGAAGCGGACGCTTGGAATAGACAGCTTCTTCAGGGAGTTATACTGGAGGAGGCAGTGGAGTCAGGAGAGAGAGAGTCAGATGGGACAATAACATGTCTGTGCTTATGGAAAGAGCTGATGCTGCAGAGGGCGGACACTTGCTGGGGGACCCCTCTCATAGGAATGAAGGGCTGGCACCTGCCGGCACAGGGAGCGATCGGCACTCATCTCTGGCCACGTGTGGGGACAGACAGGTGCAGAGGCAGGACGGGGGTGGATACGCAAGTGCTTAGCTTCACTCCTCCAAGCAGAGAGACGATGTACTCCGAGCAGCTCCAGAGCACCCACGTGGCTTGTAGGTGGCTGACTGAATAATGCCGGGTTTCCCGCCCTCGAGAAAGCCTTAGACACAACACCCCAGGCCTTGCCACCCAACTCCAGTTGTGATATTTCTGCATTTAATCAGTCACCAGTCAGAAATCACGCCTTGACCATAGTTATAATCCTGCCTCCTTAAGTCTCGACCTTGACTTTGCTGTGATTTCTTTCTCCCCTTTGTGAAATGCGCCCTCTAGGAAACCTTCCCAGATTCTCCCAGAAGAACGAGGTCCCATGAATTTTCACAAGCGTAGGGGGCTGTCTTGGGCCCGTCTCACAGGGGCCTCTGCCATCTTTCAGAGTCAAGAAGTTCTCTCTCCACATCCCTGGCACTCATTGTCTGTGTCACCCCTCCCTCTCCTAGACCCAGCTGCTCCTTCTCCCTAGCCTTCTCTCTCAGCTGCAGATACTTTACTCTGCATGCTCCATACTCCTCTTTCTTAAGCACGCCCCCACGCACAGGTTCTGCCCATTGTGCTGCCTCATCTGGCCTCTGTCCAGAGTGGTCCGCAGGTCCCTCCTTCTTCTCGCTCCACCACTACCTTGACCAAACTCTGATTAGCAGATTCACTCCAGCCCTCACCTCACTCAGCCTTTCTTGAGTCACTGGTGACCCCTCCTTACTCGCTGGAGGTCCCTATTCAACTCGTGCCTTAACGTACTTCCTCTTGATTGCCATCCTGCTTCCTGCCTCCTCTCCTCTAGGCCTTTTACAGGCCATCCCCAAAAATGTTATCATCCCAAGAAGTTCTGGCCATTCTCCTCACAGTACTCCCTGGGCTTCCATGTCTTCTGCTGCAGGCTCAGTCAGCCCTGGGCCTTGAGCTTTCCCCAGCCTGCATCTCCAGCCTCAAGTCCATGGGTCCAACTCCCCCACACACACATCCTCTTAGCTGTTCCTCTAGCATTCTATACTCACCAGAGCCAAACCGCGCTGCCACTCGCCCCTTCCCTGTGTGGGGGCCAGTTTCAGGCATGGAGGAGGCATGTCTCTCCTTCAGGGGCGCCCACACCATCAGACTCCTGGCCTTCTCATCCCCCCAGTGTGGAATGACGGAAATATCCATGCCTGGCTGCTGCAGCCCCAGGTCCCCCAGCCCTGCCCAGGGCCTTCCTTCAAGTCTTATCCCATCACCTCCACTGCCTGGCCTTGCCTAGCCCCTTCCCTCTGCCTCACAAGCCGCCATCTTCCATTGAGTTCACACCAGCCAGCCCTCAGTTTCACCCAAAGCCACCTCTTCAGGAATAGCTCCCAACACTCAGCCTTATACCCCTAGATATCACCTCAGCAACTAACCCAATGTCTGGGAGCATTTGCAGCAGCAACAGTGGCAGGCTCTCCAGGCCAGCTTAACAAAGTGGCCTGGCACCAGCTGGCTGGGGTAGCCTATGATGGAAGGTTTGCTATCAGGGCCCTCAAGACATTCGCAGTGTCATATGTGTGCATGAGCAGGGTCATGTACACCCACCCCCTTAGCATCAGGCACAGACGCAAATGTGCAGGAAACACAACACGGGCACCCCCTCATCTCCTTCATGCCCACAGATGGCTCCAGGAGCTGCTGCTAGTCACTCCTACCCCAGAGACCTGGTTGAGACCATGCTGTGGTGGCCACAGACTAGTGACAGATAAAATAGCCAGTCCAAAGAATCAATTTGCTGGCATTTTATCCAACCCTCATGCCATGCTTGGGTCCTCTCCCACCATGCTGTTTACACACCTCCAAGGACAAGGGCTCACTCCGCTGTCCACCTCGCCGTAGGTTTCCCCACCTCTGCCCTGTCCCTTCTGTCCCCAGGGCCCTCATCTCTGAAGGTGGGATGCTACTCCCCAGAGCATTCTCTGGGCTCCACCCCACCCCCCACTCATCTGGGATCTGTCTACCTATCCCCACGGGATCAGTCCCAGCACCAGTTTTAGATGCGCCTCTCCTGTTTGTGGCTATCCCTATGGATACCCAGGGCTTGGAACGAAATCTATCCCTTCCCAAGGTCCCTCTTCCACATCTTACCATGACTTCTGTTTACCTCTCCTGTATATTGTGCAGCAAGATGACCCTGCTCTTCAGTCCCATCCCGCATGCCTAGGACCAAGGACTCAATCCCCCGGCCAGTGGGTCATGGCATTTGGGATCTCTCTGAGCCTCTACCACATAGGGTCTGCTTAAAACTCTTGTAGGCCACGCAGGGCCTACAGGCCGAAGGCTGGACCCAAACCCTGCCACCCACAGGCCTCTCTCCATGACCTGGCCCTGCCCTCAGGGCCAGCCTATTCCCCTAGCCCCACCTCAGACCCCTCACTTCCACCAACACCACCTACCTGCCAGCTACAAAGAGGGGCTTAGTGATGTCTAAAGGAAGAAGTCCATTCAGGGCCTGAAACAGTAGTGCCTTCCCCTGGTGTGAGGAAGGGCTTGGACATAGCCAGGATGGACACCCTGGGGTCTGTCTTAGGCTGGGAAGTCTCGGTTCATCTGTAAAATGTGGATCATCTGTTCTGGCTTATCTGACTGTTGTGAGGTGTGTAAAGGGTTTGGCATGCAATGAGCGAGCACCCAGGAGATGGAGCAGGTGGGGGTGAAGCCAGATGCCCCAACCCGGACCCAAGGGCTGAGCCCAGCCAGGGCGGGGTTGGCCAGCTGGTCGGCAGGGTGCATGGTGATGCGTAAGTCCTCTAGGAAGGCACAGAAGCTGTCCTGGCGCTGCTTGTAGCCTGGGACCCTTAGGCATTTATGAGACCACAGTGCCCCCTGGTGGCTGCCTAGTCCTCCCCAAAGGACAGCATCCTGTGCTTTAGGCCTTGGGCCTTCTTCTCTGCGTCCTTGAGCGAGGTTTGTTGTCACCATTTTACAAATGAGGTCTAGACAAGGTGATTCAGCTGCCCAGAGTCACACAGCCAACCAGAAGCAGGGCCAGGCCTCAAACTTGGGTCTGCCCAGGCCCCAGGCCACTGCTGTCCTCCCAGCCAGTGGCCGCTGAAGGCTCCCACAGGACCTGGGCTGAGAGAACTCCCCAACATCTCCCCCTCTCCAGAAGGGCAGGCATATCTCCACACGGAATTATTTTAGATACCTAGCATTTGGATGCGGGAGAGAGGAATAGGGCTGTGGGTCAGGGGATTCCCATCCCCATCGCGCCCCATCTCCACCACTGCACTGGAGCCTGTTGAGTGAGGCACCACTGCTGTCAGCCCCAGAGCTGGGACCCCTCACTCCCCCACCCCCCACTGGGTCTGAAGGCGGCCTTCCCACCCCCCACTGCAGCTCCTGTACCTTTCTACACCACTGCTACCCCCAAGGCCTCCTCTGGTCATAGACCCAGGGCCTGGAACAAACTTGGGGCTCATTACATTCAACTTCCTTGCCCTGCTAGACAGAGGCAAAGTGAGGCCTAGAGCGGGAAGGGGGCTGGCCAGACTCACCCAGCTGGTTATGGCAGAGCCAGAGTGGACCTGTTTCTCCTAAATCCTTTACCTGGGCTCCTTCCTTTACCCAGGGAATTTCATGAGCATACAGAGTTCTTGGGGCCAAGGGTGCCTGTGACCCTGCTGGCTGCTCTAATGATGGTCCTTTAGGCGATGGAAGGGAGGGAGGGAGCAGCCAGCACTCTACTGTGTCTCTCTGGGGGTCCTGCTTACTGACTGGTAATTGAGGAGGCAGAGAGGGACAAAGGTCCAAAGGGTCCCACCAGGCTCCCTCTGATGACCACGTCTTCCTTTGGCTACAGGGCGCTGTGCAGAGCTACAGGTCCACGTCACCGAGGCCGTGGCCACAGTGGCTGAGCAGAGGGAGCTGATTGCCCGCCTAGAGCAAGACCTCAGCACCATCCAGTCCATCCAGCGGCCTGACGCCGAGGTAAGCCCACGCCCTACCCTATTCTCCCTCGACAACTACTCTGGGCTCTTTCTCTGGCTTTTGCCTGCTCACTCCACCATGAAGGTCCAGTTTAGGATTCCAGGCAGGCTTCCTCAAGCTGGCACAAAGTGCCCTGTGTCCGGCCATTGACCTGGACCTCTGCCCTGGGAGCTGTGGGCAGAAGCATGGCCAGGATTACCCACTCTTCTCATAGCAAGAGAACCTGAGGCCCCAAGATCATGGGAGGCTGGAGCCCAAAGGACCCTTGGAAGTCATCACATCACCCACTCATTTTATAGATGACGAAGTGGGGCTTAGGGAGAGAAGCTGGGCTGGCCCAGGGCACACGGCAAGCTGACCGGCAGGACCGGAGTCACCCAACCTCTGCCAGCCATCAGGGCCGAATGGCTGGATAAGAGCCCCTAATGCTGTGCTCCAGCCTTGGGGGTGGACGCAGGGCCCTGCCTTCCCTTTGGTGGCCCACGCGAGGTGTCTTCTCTGTGGCCACCGCTGTGCCTGCCACTGCCACCAGACCACCCCAGTTGCTCCTTGCCCCAGTTTGCTGGACACCTTGAAGGTGTGTTCAGTGCTGCATGTAGAGGTGCCTCCCCCACTTCTTCCTACAGGGCGCAGCTGAGTATGGCCTGGAGAAGATCCCAGAGCCCATCAAGGAGGCCACCGCCCTGTTCTATGGTGAGGAAGGGCCAACCTGACCCGCTGGGGCAGTGGTGGGCCTATCGGGAACCAGGAAGGGTGACAAGGTTGTTCAGCTGGAGCCCTGATCCCTAAAGAGCATGCCCCCCCAAAGAAGGTCTGAGCCCGCCCCTTCCCCCCCAGCAACGCGGCAGCAACATTAAAGAGGGCGAGTCCCCCACTTGCCCTTCTAGGCCTTAGCCTGATACTCCCACCTTGGGGCCTTGATGCCCTTGGCCCTGCTAGCAGCTTGTAGAGGGCTGATAGGTGGTGGTCAGCTCCCAATGGAGGCCCTGGTGTGGAAATGCAGCCAGAGAGCTCCCGGAAATGGAGGGGAGGTGGCCTCCTTGGGTTGAAGCCAGAACCTGGGGAAGGGGATACTCATGGCTTCCCAGAGCCCTCAGTGTCCCCTTTCTTACCTTGGAATGGGGGGCCCAGTCTGACAGATGCAGGGATCCCTGATCCAAATATAGAGTAATAGGGAGGGAGGCTTTGGGGCCCGGCCCTCAGGCAGTTTGAGCAGGGCCTCCCCTCTTAGGACCCCTATTTTCATGTCACACCCCTCCCTGTTCCCTGGGGCCACCCTTCCCCTTCCTCAACCTCTCAGCACCTTGTACTCAGACACCCTGTGCCTTCTACCCGCTGGCACTTAGCCAGAGCTCCTTCAGAGCTGGGGCCACGGAACCTGAGGACCCACTGCTAGGTTCTGACTCCTGCCACCCCCAGCTACTCCTCCTTACCTCCTAGGACCCTCTGCACCAGCCAGTGGCACCCTCCCCGAGGGCCAGGTAGACTCGCTGCTCTCCATCATCTCCAGCCAGAGAGAGCGTTTCCGGGCCCGGAACCAGGAGCTGGAGGCTGTGAGTCATGTGCTTCCCTCTCCTACACTCCTTAGACCTGAAGACCTGTGGGACCCACAGGCTCGGGGAGAAAAGATGTGTCATAGACCATAAACCAGTGGGATGAGATTTGTTCTGTGCAGTCAGGGAGGGCTTCCTGGAGGAGGCTGTGTCACACTGGGCTTTGAAAGAAGAATCAGTAGAGGAGCCTACGTGAGCAGATACAGAGGACCAACAAAACAGAAGGGAGTACAGGTCATTCCAGGGCTGCAGCAAGAAGACACAGCGCTGCCAGGGGAGTGCCCTCAAGCCAGGCTGAGGCACCAGCAGAGGATTAAAACGGGGAGCGGCACTGCCAGGATGGAGGGTAAGAAGCGTCCCTAGGGTAGCCAATTCGGGACAGAAGTCTGGCCCAGGAAGATGACTGGGGAGTAGTCACCATTATCCAGGAAGAAACATCTAAATCAGGTAGGGGACTTGAAGAAGCGGAGTCAGAGAGAGGAAGGTCTTTGCACTAGATAAAGATTAACAGTCTAGAGGTGTCTAGGGGGACTCTGAGAGGTCCAAGAGGGCCAAGTGGTTGCCGAACGCCCACCTGGAGGCCTTCCTACCCCATGAGGAAGGGGCAGTCTGCAAAGGTGACCAGTCCAGTCGCGTCTGGGCCTTTAATGTGAGCTACGATAATGTGGGTGTTAGTGACACGTGGATGGTGACTACAGCACTAGCAGGATGGCTGTGGTCCTGGAAGAGTAGGGACCAGGAGACAAGAGAGGGAGTCGGGGACAGAGCAAAAGAAGCAGGAGCACACTGTTTCTTTTAAAGCTTCCAGGGTGTCCCCACAGAGGGAGTGGACACTAGATCCCTACTCTTCCAGGTCCCTACTCTTCCAGGACCACAGCCATCCTGCTAGTGCTGTGGTCACCATCCACGTGTCACTAACACCCACATTATTGTAGCTCACATTAAAGGCTCAGAGTGTGGAAGGCCCAGTGACAGACCAGGGGAGCACCTAGAGGTGGCACCATCTTGGCCTTGGGGACTCTGCAGACCCCCCATCCTACAGAGCCAGCCCAGGTCCCCCCTGATTACTCTCCCAGGGGGAGCAGGAACCAGGAAGGTTTTCATCTTTCTCAAAGAATCACTGCTTGAGCTAATGACACAATTTCTAGACCCTTCCTCTCCAAACTCACAGTTCCAGGGATTTCCAGTTGTGTGGGGTTTCCAGGCTCAGACCAGGGAAAGCAAACATTCGCTGAGTGCCCACTGTGGGCCAGGCCCAGTGCTGGTCTGGTGACGAAGGTGGGCCAGATCCAATGGGACCCTCTGTGATCTGGGTTCAAAAGGCTTCAGATGAGAGACAGTCAGGGATGCTCCCCTCACAGCTGCCTGCACTGGCAGCGGACTGGGAACACACACATGCCCTTCAGGGACCGGGGACAGTCACACTGTGGAATGCTATGCAGCTTTTAAAAGAAGGCCTTCAAAAGAGATTAAAAGAAAAAGTAAGCATTAAGTATTCGACCTTTTGCTTTAAAAACCTACACTTTTTACCATGTACTTTTTAAATTTTGTGGTAAAGCACACATAACAAAATGTACTGTCTTAACCATTTTTAAGTGTACAGTTCAGTGGCATTCAGCACATTCACATCGTCGTGCGACCATCACCGCCATGCATCTCCAGAACTCTTTTCGTCATACCACACAAACTCTGTACCCGTGAAACAACTGCTCCCCATCCCCCTCTCCCCCTGCCCCCGGCACCCACCATTCTACTTTCTGTCCCTGCATTTGACTACTCCAGGTACCTTGTATGAGTGGAATCGTACAGTATTTGTCTTTGTGACTGACTCATCTCACTTAGCTTAATGTCTTCAAGGTTCATCCATGTTGTGGCATGTGTCAGAATTTCCTTCTTTTTATGGCTGAATCATATTCCATTGTAGTTAGGCCACATTTTGTTTATCCACTCATCTGTCGATGGACACTTAGGTTGTTCCCACCTTTTGGCTACTGTGAATAATACTGCTATGAATATGGGTGCATAAATATCTCTTTGAGACCCTGCTCTCCATTCTTTAGGGTATATCCCCCGAAGTGGAATTGCTGGATCATTTGGCAATTCTGTTTAATTTTTGGAGGAATCATCATATTACCATGTCCTTGTTAGTCCTCGTTGAATTTTTAACAGTGTGAAGAAAACACCTATTTAAGTATTTGGATAAATTAAAAAATGAGATCCCATTTCACCTTGCCTCTAGATTGGCAAACATTAAAATCACATGGTGTGTGATTCCATTCCCATGAAGCGTCTGTCCAGAACAGGCAAATCCATAGAGACAGAGAGTAGATGAGTGGTTGCCAGAGGAAGGGGAGTTGGGGAGTGACTGCTGATGGGTTGGGGGTTTCTTATGGGGGTGACGAGATATTCTGGAATTAGATAGTGGGGATAGCTGTATAACATTGTACAGATACTAAAAAAAAACTGAATTATACACTTAAAACTGGTGACATTTATATTATATGAATTATATCTCAATAATGATTTTTTAAAGGCTGATAATACCATAAACAAAACATGAAGAAACCTGACCCCAGAACTGTGATTTCTGCCTGAGGTAGGGTCACAGGAGGATCAGGGCAACTGTGAGGAGGGTCTCGCAGGTCAAGGAGATGGCCTCGGGCCAAGAAGGGGCTCCCAGTAGACACAGCAGTACCTGTGTCAGTTTGGAGGCCATTTCCCCAACCTCTTTTACCCCTGGCCCTGTCTGCCCACCCACCCACCTGCCTACCCACAGGAGAACCGCATGGCCCAGCACACCATCCAAGCCCTGCAGGGCGAGCTGGACAGCCTGCGTGCTGACAACATCAAGCTCTTCGAGAAGATCAAGTTCTTACAGAGCTACCCTGGCCGGGTGAGTGCCCTCCCCAGTTTCAGGCCCAGGCACTTAGGGGCAGAAGGAATGGGGCTAGTGACCTGTTGGGTTGCGCTGGGCCTGGGATCCCCCAGAAGCCCTATGGCCCCCTCTCCTGCCAGCTGTCCTCCCTAAGCTGGGGAGAGCCTCCCACAGTGGGGCCCTGGTGGGCCCTTGTTCATCAGAACAAGCCAGGAGATGGTGAGGTACACTAAGAGGCAGGGGTCACAGGTACAGGCCTGAGTGATACCCCAGTGAAATGGGGTGATCCACTAGCTGACCCCAGGACCTGGGAATTTCACCCCAGGAGTGTTGGGCATGCAGGGCAGGCCCTGGGGAATCCATATGTTTTAAACTTAACATTTTTTTTTTAAAACCACACCAAATTTTGGTCCAGCATCCCAAAACCAGTCAAGGGAACAGAGCAGAAAACTACTCACTTTGTTCTAGACCCAGGAGGGCTGCCTCTGGCTTTTCTCAGCCCCCAAGCCTCACAGGGGACCACCTCGTGCAAGGAAACCCTTCTCTGATTGTTGGGACACAGAGTGGCCAGTAGAAGGATAGGAAGTAGTGATGCTTCTGGCAGGGGCCTCCCTAAGACACTAGCCCCCCATTCCACCCACTGGAACTGTTCTCAGGCCACCAGAGGGCGCCCAGATTCTGCAAACCAGTAACACAGTGTCTGGCTTGGGCGGTCTCCTTTCCTGTGCGTACGTACCTGCAATCCACAACCACCCCACACACTCCCAGGGAACGCCCTCCAAACTGACCTTCTTGCCTGGAGCCAAGCCCTGTCCATCGCATACATTCCAGCCCTGTCTGGGCCTTAGTTCCCCCTACCTGCCCTGAGGCACCATGGCCCTAACTCCGTGGGAGACCTCTGACCCTGGGCAATGCCCCTGGACACGTGGCATCAGCTAGAATCATGCTGTCACTGGGGGCTGCTTCCTTGCCTCTGTTGTGCTAATGAGGAAACTGAGCCTCCTTTGCGATCCTGTCAACTTGCTATCCCTCAGCCTCGGCCTTCCCGTTGGGCCCCCATGACTGGATCTCTCCTCCCTTCCCCACACAGGGTGGTGGCAGCGATGACACAGAGCTGCGCTATTCGTCTCAGTATGAGGAGCGCCTGGACCCCTTCTCCTCCTTCAGCAAGCGGGTGTGTAAGCCCGGCGTTCGGGCAAGGCAGGGAATACCAGAGAACGTGACCTCGGCCTTCACCCCTTCCCCACTCCACCAGCCCTGGTCTGTTCACTCAGGCCCAGCCTTACACGTACCAGATGACCAGGGCAGCCTGCATGCCCACTTTTGTGCCATGGAGGTCCAGGTCCACCTCAGGCAGGCCCAGAGTACCAGAAACACCTGCCTGATGGTTGTGTGAGGGTGTGTGACAGTGAATGGCATAACCCCAGGTGCACACTCTGAGAGGGCAGGCAGACAGACAAAGTGATCCCAGCGTCAGATGGCCTGTAGTAGTTGCCCCGCCCAAATCCTTGTAACTCCCCTCCCCCACTTCTTAGGCTTCGGAAGCCCTGCCCATAAAGGCTTTCCCATAGGCGGGATGGCCCACCGCAGAGGACATAAGACAGCGATCCCTGGGAGGAGCCTGGGATGTCACACTGAGTAGCACTGGGCACCAAGGAGGCCCCTGGAAGCCCCCTGGTGTTCTGTAGGAACAGTGGGGCAGGGTCCCTTTCTGCAGCGAGTCGGGCCTGCGAGGCCCTTTGGGGACCCCTTCTCATCATCCCTTCTACTTCAGGAGCGGCAGCGGAAGTACCTGAGCCTGAGCCCATGGGACAAGGCTACACTCAGCATGGTGAGTCCCCTCCTCGGTGCCCACCTCAGACAGGCCTGAGCTTTGTCTTCAGGCCTCCAGAGACGGCAGCCCCGATGGGCCACCTCATCACCTGCCTTCCAGCCCAGCCTGGAGGAGCCCCAGGGACCCCACTGACCCCTTACAGGCCCTACCAGGAGCAGCTGTGTGACCTGGAACAGGGTCCCACCCCTCCAGGACAGCCCCTTTGGTATCTCCATTCATAGTAGGTTCTGGAATAGTGCTGCAGGGCATGCCATTCCTCGGAATTCCTGTAGTCCACTTTCCTGGCCTATACAGTGGAACGGGAGCAGGCTGCCTGCCCTTCCCTCCCCTCCGCAGGAGCCCAGGGCAGCCCTGCAGGACTGGGTGAGGCCTGCCCTATCCCCACTCCTCACCTTGCTTGCTCCCCAGGGGCGACTGGTTCTCTCCAACAAGATGGCACGCACCATTGGATTCTTCTACACACTGTTCCTGCATTGCTTGGTCTTCCTGGTGAGTGCTCAGGCAGACAGCCAGGGATCCATTCAACACGCTCCCCTCACCTCCAGAGGTAGAAGGGACCCTGGTTCTGTGGCCTGGCATCCAGGCCATCCCCAAGCCCCGCTGTCTGCTCTTGGCCACTCCTCTCCCCTTTAAGGGCCTCAGCCCACCCTAGGGATGACAAGCCCACCCATCGGTCCCTCGGGCAGGGCCAGCAGCCCTGCCACTCCATGGAAGAGGCCTGGCTGACTCCATCTAGTGCCCCATCCTGGAGGGGCTTGGTGGAGGGAAGGGCCATTGTGGGAGCCTGAGCAGGCAGGAAAGAGGGTCTGACTAACTCTACTAAGGGACAGCCAGGTGGGGATATCTTGAACTGAATCTCCTCAGGCGCATAGGGGCATCCCAGTTATTGAGCATAGCACATACAGAGGCCTAGTGATGCCTGCGTGCCCAGAGCTGGAGGAGAGGAGAGTGTAGGGCATACCTAGAGAGGGCTCCAGCCTCAAGAACCCCACCCTCAGCAAGGCCTCAGTCAAGATGGCCCCTACATGGCTAGCCTGGGCTCCAACTCTGACCCCAGGGCCCAGTGGGTCCTGGCCATGACAGTGCTATGTCCAGTGGTATTTTAGGGATGGCACCTCTATGTCCAGGCCTATCTGACCATGTATGAAACAGGCGGGCACAGGAGCATCTCTAAGGCCCATGGGGCCTGGGCCGTGAGAACCCTCATGTGCTAGGAGGCCAGGCCCAAAGGCTGTAGGTGGACCGCAGCAGTGGCCATGAGGCAGGACAGGCACCTCATGGTGTCTCTTTCTGGCCAGGTGCTCTACAAGCTGGCATGGAGTGAGAGCATGGAGAGAGACTGTGCCACCTTCTGCGCCAAGAAGTGAGGACGCCCACACAAGCCCCACTACTGCCCCATACTGAGTACCCCCAGCACCACTGTGCAACTCCTGTTCCCTGCTGCCCCCAGCCCTTCACCATCATCCCCCACTCTGGTCCATCCTGTGCGCACCCCCCCCACCAAGCCCACTGCCCCCAGCCCCCCATCACATGGTACACGCCCCCTGAAGATCTCCATGCACCCCGCCACACACACACACACACACACACACACATCTATCTTTTTTACACTCGGCAACAGCAAAGTTTTCTGTGCCCCACAGGTTTGCTGATCACCTGCACAAGTTCCATGAGAATGACAACGGGGCGGCGGCTGGTGACTTGTGGCAGTGACATCCAGGGGCCTCCCCCACGTGACAGTGATGGCTGCCTTCCCCACTCCTGCTTAGTTAGCTGCTTCTAAGGACTCAGGCTTCTCTAGAGAATCCCCCACAAAAACTGCCCTTGCCCTCCTCCCAATAGCACGAGAGGCCCCAGGTCCCCTTGGGCCCCCTTAAAAGAATGTCTCAGCCACATCAGGCCTCCTAGATCCAAAAGGTCCCAAAGGCTCAGCCAGGCTGAGCCAAAGGGACCCCTCAGTCTCACCTCAGGCTGGTGACCCAGCCCAAGCCCTGCCCACAGCCTGATCGCTAGCCCTGGTGGCAAAGACGCTGTGACACTGAGTTCCCACTGATTCTGGCCATGGTCAATCCAGTTGAGATCCCCTGGGCCTCTCTGTGCTAGACCGTGGGATCCCCTAGGGCTCCCCTAGGATACACCCCTGCCCCAAGAGGTAGAGGGCCCTTCTTTGCAGGCCAGTAGGCTTTGAGTCCAGCTCTCCGGCCTGCTTTTGTCATATCTCACCCAACCCCAAGGAGCCCAGGAGGGCAGAACAGTTTCTGTTACCCTTTTCCTGCCCCCAGACCCACCATGATTTTTGCTTTCTTCTTTAGCAAGATATTCTGGCTTCTAAGCAAGAAGAAGTCTCCAGTAGCTCCCCCATGCCCTGGACTCTTCAGACCCAATGACTGGTCTGAGGCCCAGGTGCTTCTCAGCCAAGCAGAACATCCTAGCATGGCCACCTTGGGGCCACTGGAAGATCTTTCTAAGTTAGATTTGCACTTGCATGTTCAGCTTTGCACATTTTGAATAAACACATGGTTGCAGCCACACTGGTACCCACGCTCTGTGCCTCTGAGGGTTTGGGAGGCTGGTGGGTGCCTGCAGCAATACCGTGAGAGCTGAGGCTGGACCTTTCAGCTGCGCTGCTGATGTGGGGCACGGCTCCCAGAATATGAGCTGTCTCTCCCCGCTTTTCTGTCCCTAAGGATTCCATGAGTGAGTCCGGAGTTTTGCTGAAACCCAAACCCACAGCGTCTTCATTCTCTTGCACAAACAACCCAATCAAAAAGGGAACTCCATTGCTTTTTTAAAAACTACCCATCAGACTGTGGTTGAATGAGTGACGTGTGTTGGATGTGTGACATCAGCTCCTGAGGAATCCCTGCTTCCTTATGTGTGCCCTGGAGCCGTGCTCTTGAGCTTCTCTGTGCCCCTTTCCCTTGGGCCCCTGCTTGCTGACACTTCGGAGCCCTTGCCCACCAAGCCTCCTGAATACCAGCTTTGCATGGGGACATTTCTGAGCCATAGGTTCCGGGCCACCTGGTCCCCCAGCCCAGACCCACTCATGTGGGTCCTTGCCCACGCAGACAAGGGGCTTCCTCTTAGTCTGTGGTGGCTGGTGTTCCCCACTGGCCAGGTGGCCTGCAATGCTGGCTTCATACCCACCTCCCACCTCCCACCCAGCGGCCCACCTGGGCAGAGTCCCCTATACTATCCCTGTCTCAGTCCCAAACACTCTAGAGCTTATACTTCCAAGGGCCTCCCTTTGGGTCCCACCACAGCACCCTTCATCTTCTGTCCAATCAGAACTTCCTCCAAGGCCCCAGAGCCTCCTGCTCTCAGGAACCCCGGATAGATCTATCCTCCCTGACCCTCATTCCTGTCCCCATGACAAAGGTGCTCTTGACCAATCAGACCCTCCCCTCCTCCCCACCCTTTCCCCTCCCCAGCCACTTCCACATCTCCCACCAGTTCCTCCTTGTGGGTCACAGTTGCTAGGCAGCTGGCTTCTCCTCACTTCCTCTTCCCTGGGGATCAGAGCTATTGACCTGCCCTGGGTTCCATACCCCAAGACTCTCCCTGGCCAGTGACACCCCATCAGTGATTCTCAGCCCACTACTTGGAACGAGGTTAGTCTACTGGGGGCCAGGTTCTCCCATCTCCCAGGAGGGTGGGATCCACAGCTAGGCTGCCCAGTGTGGAGCCACCCTCTTCCCCAATCTACAGGTAGTCACTCTCCCACCCGCCACACTCCCACCCCCCCTCCCGGCCTCATTCATAGGTCTCCTGGTTCCCAGCCAGGCATTCAGGCCTGTGTTCATCTCCAATCGATGGCTCATCCATCGGCCATCCTAAGCTTTCACTAAGTGTATGCTGGCTGGGTCCTGCCAAGAGAGTAGCTGGTATGTGTGTGGAAGGGAAGGGGCTAGGTTCCAGGGCTTCAGATAAGGCCTGCCTTGCTTCAGTGCCCCTGTTGGGGGAAGCCCAGGGCTGGTGTGCAGGAAGTGCAGGTAAGGTTCCATACTAGTCTCCACCTTCACCAACCCACTGTTTCTCCCTAGGCCCCAAGCTTTCCATCCACAAGACAAAGATAAAAAAAAAAAAGTCTTTCCTTGCCTGTCCTACTTCCTGGGAAATTACAGATGTGAAATGGCCTTGGGAAAGGTTAAAGGCCTCTCATAAAGGTCAGAGGTCACTAAGGGTAGGGGAGGGCAACAGAAGAAGACATTCCTTGGCAAACCACAGAACTGCCAGAGGTAGGGCTGCAGAGGTTTTAGTGAAAGCAGAGAAGCCGATCTAACCATCTGTGGGGGCTGAGGACCTGGGGCTGGAGGCAAGAAGGGAGAGGAGAGGAGAAGTTCGGGCACCCCAATCTACCCCCAGGAGCAAGCAATAGGTGTGATATCTGAAGAGCCATTTCTAGCTTCTGCTTACACTGATTGATGCCTTCTTTCACCTCTCAGACCTCTTCCAGGCCTGCTAGAGCCCCTCCACCATTTCTGGGAAGCCTCCCGGAGGCCCCCAGCTCCCCAGGGGTCAGTCTACAAGTGCCAACAAAGGACAGTGGGAGTCTTTGTTTTCTTAGCCAGACTGATCTTTGCTCTAACACGTGCCCTGGTTCTGAGGCTACAAAGCCAAGCAGGGGCGAGGAAACCAGGTTTGTGCACCCCCATCAGCCTTTTATGACCTCTGAAAGCCTGAAGGGGGAGGCTCAGTCTCTCCATAATAGTGAAGG
>NW_011888974.1:2282239-2308426 GCF_000151845.1 Pteropus vampyrus | reverse complement strand
CCTGGGTCTCGTCTCTAGGCTGCGGAGGCGTAGGAGGGCCAACCTGGAATGA
Organism: Pteropus vampyrus; assembly: GCF_000151845.1. Lineage (NCBI taxonomy): Eukaryota > Metazoa > Chordata > Mammalia > Chiroptera > Pteropodidae > Pteropus > Pteropus vampyrus. Next base: position 2,308,374 of record NW_011888974.1, on the reverse strand, counting down.
GGGTGCTGGCCACCGAAGGGACACTATCCAGACCACATTCTCCGGGCCGACACGCCCTCCATTCTGCCCAGGCCTTCTTTCTCATGGTCACCATTGTCGACTCGCCCACCCTGGGAGCTCTCCCGCAGTCCTGGATAGTGGGGCGGACCGCTGTGGGTACCCGAGGAGAGGCTGGCGCCTTTAAGAAGGGGCGGGTTCGTGCTCTCCATTCAGGCCCTTCGGCCTGGCCATTGATGAACCTGCAGGCAGAGCGGGCCCCCCGAACCGCGCCAGCCCAGCGGGCCAAGACCAAGTAGAGAGGAATCCGTCCGGGCCCCCAGCAGCCCACGAAGTGAGGTCTTCAGGGAGAGATGTCTGCACTGACAAGCCCCTCCAGGAACCTTGCAGGGCAGACAGGACAGCCTTAGGAGTGAACTTGGATAAGTCAGAAATTTTGTTCACATTGAGATGGTGCAGAGGAGAGGAGTCAAACCTGAGTTGAACTCTACCTCTGCCCTTTGAGCTTCCATTATCTACTCTGTAAAATGGAGGTGGTGCTGCCTACTTCCTAGCTAGGTGACCAGCAAGAGTTGCCCCCTCCAACACAGGTCACTGAGCATGGGGTGAGCAAGCACCTCTGGGAGGGCAAGAGGAACAAGGGAGTGGTTATCCCCAAGAGGCTTTGGCTGCCTCAGTTGGAGGTGTGATCTGAACGCCCCCAAACACGCCATCCCCACTTGGAACAAATCTCTTCCCTCCCAGCCATCCTGCTCCATCTAGGGGGCCAGTGGTTGAGAAGCAACATAAAACCTTTCAGTTCTAAGAACTTTGGAAGAGGTCTGGCAGTGGGGGCAGTGCTGTTAGGCTGGTGTAGATCTGAGCGTTTGTGGGGGTCTCAGAGGCAGAGTTTGCCATTAGCTGCTTCTTTCTACTCTTCTCTCACTCTAGAGGGTGTGAATGATGGCAGGCAAGAGATGGTGATGCAATTTAGTTGAATGATTCTAATTAATCGAGGTTTAATGCATACACTTCTTATCGTGAAAATCTGTCTAAAGTTTCTAACCCCCGCTCCCTATTTAGTGGGTCTCCTAGGGAGAGACCTTGCACTCACACTCAAGGGCAGGCTGACATTCCTTGGAGGTGTTGGAGGTATGACCCCTATCGAGGTGGAACCTGGGCCCCGCCCCACCCCCAGAGCTGAGCATTTGGTTTCAAGCTGATTTGCACCCACTAAGGGCATCTGTGCTGTTTCTCATGTAATCTGCACAACAACTCTGTGGGTTTCGTACTATTATTATCCCCATTTTACAGAGAAGGAAGGAGATTCAGGGAGGTGAAATGACCAAAATCACTCAACCAACAAGCCAGGCCTCCAAACTACTCTCTGACAAGAGCCTGCTTCTTACCTCTTGCTCTGTCTACCCATCCTGGGTTGCAGGAAATTGGGGGTTTAAGGGCCTCAGACCTCCTGGCTGCTATCTTCATGGGGTTCTGGTCCAGTCTTGGAGACTGCCACGCTTTCTGCTCCTGACTGTCCACGTGGAACTGGAGGGGTTGTGGCAGCTTTGGAGTCTGGGAAGGTTTCTCTTCCCCCTTCACCTGGTTGGGTCTGTTTTTATCTCTGTGCTCTGTCCCAGAGGAGAGCAGGTGTGACTCCTCAACATCTAGAGGAGGATGCAGCCACACCTGTTTAAGCAGAGTGAGGCAGGGCATCTGTGTGTGGGAGTACAGCATTTTTTGGCTCCTCTGAGTTAAGTAGTGTTTGGGCCCCATTCTCCAGTACTTCTGACCCTCTGTGTATAATAGTACCCACCCGGGTCTTATGGTGGGTATAACACCTGGCTGGAGGCTCACGGACTGGTGGAGAAGACAGGCCAAAGCAGTGTGGTGTTGTGGAGGGGCAGGGGGGCAAGTGGAAGCAGGGACAGGGTAAAGGGGCCTCACCAAGGCCTCCAAGGCCTCTGTGGGCTCCAGGCCTGCCAACTATTGGAGCAGAGGAGTGGGAGCAGGTGTGGCAATGGCAAGCTGAGTGCTGAGACTCTGAGCTGAGGACAAGCAGGAGCTGGAGGAAGAAAATATATTAGAACACGGATGTGGTGAGTTTGAGTGACTGGAGATCAGCCAGGCAGGGAGTTCAATTGCTCGGAGAAAGGCTCAGGAAAACTTTATAAGCATCTATGGTACCTAGAGTTCTGGGATACTCAGAACTGAGGGGAAGCATGGTAGATGTGTCATGAAAAAGCCAGAAGGCAAACTAGTAGACTGAGTAGTGGGAGTTGAGGGGGACATCCTGCAGGTTTAGGCCAGGGAGGTCTGGGATAGGTATGAATCAGGGCCAAGGTGAGATCCATGACACTGGAAGAGAGAGAGAGACTGTGAGGTTCAAGCCAAGGCTGAAAAGGCGGTGACTCTGCTTTACAATCCCAGGACGGCTGGGAAGGTACTGCTAGAGCCATAACAGCTTTCTCTCTACCTACAGAGCCAGCCCAGGAACTGTCCAGCACCAGGTGCTCCTGAAGGCAGATGGGCTTTCCTCCTAAGCCCCCAGGCCCTGGTGGAGCTTATTGTTCTGGGCCTCACTCCCTGTTTATCTGACGTCCACTTTCTATAGGATTCCCCTGCTCTCTAGCCTGTTAGAGAACCCCTTTCTCTGAGAGTGGGCATCTCCATTCCTGAGTCAGGGTCCAGGTAACCCCACTGTGCTCTAGGAGGGAGAGCTCTCCAGGGCCTATTAGGATTAGTGTCTGCTACAGAAAGGGGTAGATCTGAACTTGGCTCCATATTCCCCTCCCATCCATCTGTGACCCTGGACCCGCCAGCATGGCTCCTGATACAGTGGGAGCCCAGCACAAATCCAGACTAATGGGCCAGTTGCCTCCCTTGCCAAAACTCCATTTCCTCATCTGTACAATGGGAGAATCCTCTCCTCCTGGCAGGGAAGATGTGAGGAGAAAGGAGTTTTAAATAGGGTCGTAGCCCAATTAGATGTGGGTTCTAGAAAGATAACCTTGGTCACACTGCGGAACTTTCATTTGTCAGGGGTTGAGAGGACAGTGGGAAGCAGGAGCCGGCCTCTGTGGACATCTGCCCAGAGCAGTAGGAGGAAAAGAGAAAATGGATGCAAGACATTTAAGAACTAGAAGCAAAAGAACTTTATTTTTTAAACAAATAACTCCTTTAATCCTCATGACAGTCCTCTGATAACAGTCAGTGCTGGTATTACCCTCCATTTTTAACAGATGAGGAAACTGAAGCCCTAAGAGGCTGAAACACTTACCTGCAATGACACAGCTATGAAGCAGGAGAGTTGAGATTCAAACCCTGGTCATCTGGAGCCATATTTCAGGCTTTTAACCACTCCACTGTCTCCATGTGTCAAATGACCAGATGTGGAGGTAGGGAGACAAACTGGAGGTTTGCACATCCCAGAGCCAGCAGAGCTTGTCCAGATTTGGAGAGTCAGTGAAAGCTAAGGGGCTCAGCAGAAGGGCTTCCACTTCCCACGGTGACAGAGGTTGGGGTCGTATGAAAGGCATGAGGAGGGCGCACTGAGCACAGAGCTCCTCTACCAACTTTTAACAGCTGCCTCCCAGTAGTGCTTCTTGGCAAAGGCCTTGGATCATGAAGCAATCTGTGTGAGAGAACAGGATAGTCCCAGTTTATAGCTATGGAAACTGATGTTCAGAAAAGCCAGAACTACCTGAATGCCCCCTCCTCACTCACCCATACAGCAGAGTCCCAAGAGCTCTTAATCTGCACCTGTCCCTGTCACTAGTCAGAGTGACGTCCTCCCACACCCACTCTTCAGCAAAGTTCCAGCAAGTTCAAAGGTGTTAAGACCAGAATCATGCCACTTCTGTCTTTTAGTAGGGTCGTGGGGTAAGCACAGATATTCTAGGTAGGAAGGGTTGGGGAATTCCAGCCACATCTCATTCTTATAGGAGACCTTGGTTCAGAGCCTGCCCTGTGGGGACACTTCTGGGGGTTGGGTAGGATAAGGTGGGGAGTAGACTCGAGAATCAATCTCCAGGTACCCACGAATGAAACAGAATGTGCCCTGTGTTCTCTGTGCCTCCATCTGCAGGGAAGAGGGATTCAGGCCGCTAGCAGGCAGAAGGCACTCCTGGCTGAGGGAATGGCCTGCCCAAAGGTTGTCTGTGTTCTGCAGGGGAAAGGTTGCAGAGAAGGGGCTGGAGGGGACAGTCCCACAGAGACCAGGAGTGCAGCTGGAAAAACAGCAGGATGGAGGATGAAAAGAGCCTTCCTTGTCAAGTGTGGGGCTTAATGGTCCAGGCTAGGTCAGTGGTCCTGAGAAGCCCAGAGGACAGGATATCAGTGGGCATAGTTAGGGCTAGCTTCCCGAGGGGCAGGGAAGACCTATGTGAGGCCTTGTTTCCTCTTCCTGTATTGGGAGCCCAAAGAAGAGGCCTCAGTTTCCCCATCGTGAATAGTTCATGGGTAGGGACACCCTATCCCAGGACAATACATCCTTACTTCTGACCCTCACCACCCCTTCCTGCACTTGGTTGTGTTGCCTTTCTGAGCAGGGAACTGAGTGAGATGCAGGAGAAGGGAGGCTGGGGGTGGTGGGTGGGGGGCGGGGATAGGTCTTCGTGGTGGAAGATGCTGCCCAAGTCTTGCCCAGGGGTAACCCCGTGAGGCAGCCTTTCAGGTTGCTGCTGGGGAGCTAGTTTGCATTGCTAGATTTCCTTCCTTTCCCTGAGGGTCTGTTGTCTGTGGTGGGGAGGCTGGCTACATCTGGGGCTCCCAGAAAACACTGATGCAGGATTCCCTGCAGATATGAGCCAGGCAGTTACCCACCCTCACCATCGCCCTCTGCATGGTGTATTGATTGGTCGTGCACCCATTAGCAGGGGCAGCTAGACTGCCTCATCAATATTTTAAGGAATGACCTGGCCGTAGGATCCGGAACTGCTTGGTGCTGTGGGGCTGACGACTGACCGTTTTTTTTCTTTTCCAATCGTCAGAGCTATTTTTACCACCGGAAGGCCAGCCGCCCCCTCTCCCAGGCCTCTAACCTGGTGGGGATGGGGGAGGGTCTCCTGTCTGGGTTCCTGGCCCAGGATTAGGAAAGGCCTTAGCTTGGAAAGGTGACAGGCAGGGAGGGACTTCCCCTGCCTCCCCCTTCCTGAAGCCCATCCCATCCTATTGCTGTTCTGGCAAGATGGGAACAAAAAACATTTTTCCAGGAGAAGAAGCCAGACAGCCCAGCTGAGTCTCAAAAAACCCCTAGGTGATGATTGAGGGAGGGTGATTCTTCCACCCATGGCCCCTGGGGAGCCAGCACCTGCTCCCCAGACCCGGTGGGCTCCCATTGTCTCCAGGCCCAATCCTCAGAGAAGCCTATAAAAGTGAGAAGTGGCCCCCTGCCTGCTCCTGGTCCCAGTAGAAAGACAGGGGGTCCCAGTCTTCAGTGTCCAAGGCCATCACAGTCAGGGACCCCTAGAGATCACTGTTCCAGCACCCCATTTTACTGATGGGACACCAGGGCCTGGGAAGACCCAAGGCCTGGCCCGAGACAGAGCCCAGATCTCCCCACGTCCTATCCCACACTGTCCCACCCTTACTCACAGGTCTCTTCTGGTTTCCTCGGGCCATAGGAGGAGGCAATGGGCTCCTGCCCGCAGAAGCAAAAAGACCACAGGGACCATGGAAACTCAGAGAGGAAGGGCCTGTGAGGTAGGAAGCCTTCCTGGAGAAAAAGAGTCTTTTACAGTCTTAAAGGCCAAGTAGAATTTGAATAGTCAGCCGAGTAAGGAAAGCAGCGTCTGTAGGAGAGTGACACAGGCAAACACAGGTGGGAATTCCAAGGAGCCACTGAAGGAGGGACAGCCCAGGCAGGCTGGATTCAATACATAAACCTGCCAGGTCACCCCCAACAGTGGGGGGCCAGGTGAGTTTGTCTACTCAGCTTCTGCTACCTCTGGGTTCCCCTCCCCGTGAGGCCCTGCTTTTCCCACATCTGGGTCTGGTCACCTGCAGAATGGCAGAGGGCTTTGTCTGATTGATGGGTTGTCACACCGGCTGGTCCCTAGAGAGGGCTGGAAATGCCTTCTGGCTCCACCCAGAGGTTAGGGGAGCCCCAGACTGCCCATGGTTGCACATGGATTATAGCATTTCAGAGACTGCCTCTTCCTTCTGGGGGATGGAGAGGGAACTTGTCCCAATTTTTGAAGCAAGGAAACTGAGGCTCAGAGATGAGAGTTATGGTCAACATCACTCACCAAGAGAGCGGTGGGGTCAGAGCTTGAGCCCGGGTCAGCCGAAGTCCCTACACTTGGTCTCATCCTCAGTTCTAGCCTACAGTACATCCTTGCCCTGGCTGGGGCCAAGCCCTCTTCCATGTGACCTGCAGCCTCACCTTTGCAGAGAGCCATGTCTGGGCCTCAGTCTCCCCATCTGTAATTAAGTATGGGGCTCCTTGTTGACCCTGTTGCTTGTGACTTTGACCTCTGGCTACTCATCCCCCTCCACTTCTGTGTAGCCCCAGCTGGACCCAGGGGACACTGAAGGCTGCTGTGCTGGGCATCAGGCCCTTAGGCTCCTGGTCAGCCAGCAAAAATGGTAGGGGAGGTCAAGGCAGGATCAACCTCCCAGTGCCTCCCAGTCTAGTCCCTGTCTAGCACATGGCCACAGCCACCAGACCCTTGGCAGATTCCTCTCTGAGTGCCTCCCCTACCTCCATTGAGAGCAAGCTGGGGCCCACATGTGAGAGCCTCTCCCCAGGGCCCTGTCCACTCCACCCCTTCTCTGTGCCAGGAATATTGTTAGCTAGCAGGATGAGCGGGGAAGGACAGGGAATGCCTGAGGATGGGGTACTGGGACTGACTTTCCGTCCCCACGTGCCCCATGTGGGAACAAAATTGTGTCAAATAGGTGTTCGCACTTGGTACTGGCTCTAGTGCTAGCCCTTCCTAAACTGCCATGTCACTCAGTCTGACCCTCCTGGTGGTCTCAGTGGTACAAGGGGGAAAGTGGCCACTGTGGGGAGCACTACCCTGCTGGGTAAATGAATAGGCTTGGAGCACGGGGACAGGCCCTCAGGGGCTTAGCTGTAGGGCTTTTTCCCCATTCCCACCCAAAAAAATGTTCCCCTCCACAAGGCCTCCACTCTCTACCTTCCCTGGAGGCCTTGGCGGTGGTGACAGGTGCATTTCTGCCTCCACTTCCATTCCCGACAAATGACTCAGGCCTTCCTTTCCCCCTCGAGGAGTACCTATGCCAAATTGGCGAGACACATGGAAACAGATACCTGAAGTGCCCTGCAATTGCACCTTGCTAGTGGGATATACAGGAAGGGACTGTGGGAGCTCAGAGGAGACAGTCATGCCACCTGACAGTGGAAGCGGGGGGAGGTTAGGGAAGGCTTTCTGGAGGAAGTGGCCACTGAATTAATTATTGAAGAATTAAGAGTTAGGCAGATGACGAAAGAAGAAAGAGTAGAGCAAGGAAAAGGCCAAGCATGAGCCAAGCTTGTAAGTACCTCAGCAACTATTCTCCCCAACCCGTCTCCCATGTCCTGATAAGTCTGCCTCCAAGGTATTGCTCAGACATGCAGGAAAGGCACTCTTTACCCACTTCATCTCAGGAAGCCCACTGCAGGCCCCTCCTTCTCCAGGAACCCCCACCCACCCCGCCCCAGCTCCCTGCTGCTCTCTCTCCCAATACCAGCAGAGTCTAAGGAGACCTGCTGGTTTAGAAAACTGTCCTCTGTGCTAAGTGCTCTCATCAAGTAGTTTATTTTCTCCCTGAAGTTGTCCTGTGGTTATTGACTGCAGATCGATGGCTGAGGTTGCCCCAAGGTGAGAGGGAATTCCCACGGTGCCCTATGGCCCAGAGCCCCACAGATGATCTCACAGAAGTGGAACAGCTATTTTTGCCTAATGTTTAATTACAGAGTTTAGATCCCAGAGGAGGGAGGAGATGGTGCTCCTAGGAGTTGCAAGGGCTAAGCCAGGAAATGTGGAATTCTGGGAGAGCAGCTGAGGGCATGACCCTCCACCTCTGTTCCCCTAATACTGGGCTGGCCCCCTCACACAGGCTCCCCAAGGCAGGGCAGAATCACGTCACCCCTTTATTCTCCGTTGGTAATTTCACCCTAGCCTTGGAATGTGCATAAGCACAGTGCACTTGGCCTGTACCGCAGGGATGATTGCCACATTGGGGGATGAGGGGGCAAGGCTCCCAAATAGCTGGACATACACCAGGTAGTTTGGCAGTCCAGAGTGATGGGGGGCTGGGAATAAGGAGGAGGAAGCTGGGGTGAAGAGACAGCTGGCATTCCTGGATTGGGGCCTCTTCAAGAAGGTCAGATTCAGATGGGTGCTCTGGAGAGAACAAGATTCCAGGAAGTAGAAACACAGGTACAGCATGCAGGCCACTATGCTAGAAAGAAGTCTGAGGAGGCAGCACCTTCAATGCCAGTATGAAAAGCTAGTTATACATGAACCACACTAGGAGGTGACCCCCCAAGTCCTGGAGTCAGAGTGAGAATCCCAGGCCTGTCACTAACAAGCTGTGTGTCCTTAAGCCCCATATAAGGGCTTAGGCAGTGACAGCTGTGACGTGCGTGCCCAGTATGCCAAACATATTCATGTATTCATTCATTCATTCAGTATTTACAAGGTACCTGCCATGTGCCCAGAACTGGGGACAGAGACATTTATAAGGCTGTTAAAATACCTGCCTTGTGAAGCTCGCATTCTCAGAGGAAGAGTAAGGGGGAGGATAGGGGGCAACACAACCAAGCACGTGCATAAATGTTATGTCAAATGCAGGTAAGCACTATGGAGTAAAGTAAGCAGGCAAAGGGCAGTAGACGCCAGCACTTGGTGGAGCAGGAGCATTTCTTATTCCCAGGTAGAGTGGTGGTCATGGAAGGCTGTATTTGAGCAGAAACCAGAAGGAGGTGAAGGAGTGTGGAGGAAAGAATATTCCAGGCAAGTGCGAGAGAAATTGCAAGTGGAAAGGTCCTGAGGTGGGAATATGACTGGCATGCTTTTGCAATGACAAGGAGACAGGTGCGGCCAGAGCAGAATGAGCAAGGAGAGGAGGGCAGGAGGTAAGCTTAGAGAAGTAAATAGAAGCAGATCATATGAGGCCTTCGGAGCCAGGGGTAGGACTTTGGCTTTTACTGAGTGGAATAGAATCCACTGCAGGATTTTGAACAGAGGAGGGACCTGATCTGTCTATGTTTTAGAAATGATGACTAGGTTCCTGGGGGCGGGGTGGGGGGTGGTCACCAGTGAAGAGCCTGCTAAAGTACTGCCTATAAGAGAAGAGGTTATGTGGGTCTCTGGACAGCAACCTGGATGCCAAGGAATGGAGAAGGGCTTGGGTGCTTGGCATATTGCAAAAGTAGAGCCCAGAGGATTGCACTGTGACTTCTTCCTGTCCAGAGGAAGAAGGGGGACCCTCAGAAGAGGCTACGTAGGGGAGTGAGGTAACTGGAGGTTCATAGAGACCCCACTTCAGGGCACCAGTCATCCTAGCATCCTTTGGCAGCCCCTGGAATGAACTTGGGGTCCCTGAGACAGCTGTTTAAAGAGAAAGTGAATGGAGGGCTCCCCTCCTGCAGACACAGCCTCTTGCCTCCCTGGTGGTCCTTCTCTTCATACCTTGGCGCTGCTCAGAACAGCTGCACGTTGTAGGACCCACCCCCTCCCCGCAGCACAGAGGCATACACAGCCCCAGGGAGCCCTGGGGGAATGGGATCTGATACAGGACAAGCGGTCACTACTGTCAGAGGTCACAAAGTCACCTGGATCTCTTTTCGCCTGCAGCCACAGAGGGCTGCAATGGGAAGGGAACCATGAATGGTGCCGCCCCCGGCCCCTCCGCTGCTGCTGCCCCGGTCCCGGACTGGCGGCAGTTTTGCGAGCTGCATGCACAGGCGGCTGCGGTGGACTTCGCGCACAAATTCTGCCGCTTCCTGCGGGACAACCCGGCCCACGACACACCGGACGCCGGGGCCTCATTCTCCCGCCACTTCGTTGCCAACTTCCTGGACATCTTCAGTGAGGAGGTGCACCGCGTGCTGATGGCGGGGGCCACGGAGCACCCTGACACCATGGAGCCCGAGCCAGCGGCACTCAAGGCGGCATCGTGTGGCCACTCGCGGAGCTCCGAGGACGTGTCAGTGCACGCGGGTGCTAAGGCCCGGGTTCGCAAGGGCTTCTCACTGCGCAACATGAGCCTGTGCGTGGTGGACGGTGTGCGCGACATGTGGCATCGGCGTGCCTCTCCTGAGCCTGATGCCACCCCACGAGCCACCGAGTCCCCGGCCGAGCCGCGCGACAAATGGACACGGCGCCTCCGGCTGTCGCGGACACTGGCGGCCAAGGTGGAGCTAGTGGACATCCAGCGTGAGGGCGCGCTGCGCTTCATGGTGGCCGATGATGCTGCCGCGGGCCCAGGTGGCACCGCTCAGTGGCAAAAGTGCCGCCTGCTCCTGCGCCGAGCCGTAGCGGGTGAGCGCTTCCGCCTCGAGTTCTTCGTGCCACCCAAGGTGAGCGCCAACTCCCACCTGAGGGACAGTAGAGGGATGTGGGCACAGCAAGGTTGCCAAGGACTGGCCTTGGGGACCACACTGCCTAGTCTGGTTGGCAGGATGGAGTATTGAGTGTCAGGAACCTGGGATGTGGTCCTGCTTTGCCTGTCTGACAAGTCACCCCTCAAGCCCGCTCTCTCCACCTGTGAGGTGTCAGAAGGGCTTTCTGGGTAGGGACAGGTTCTGGGGTGCTATTCTTTCCCATGCCAGCATACCTCACTGCCTGCCTCCTCTCTTCCTCACCTGGGGCCCCTGGTGGCTGGAGCCATACAGAGAGGAGCCTGTGGGGATGAGGGCTAGAAGTGACAGTGACAGTGTCACACTCTAAGTCTGTGGGAATCTGAATCCCTAGCTCAGCTGTCAGGCTACGGCTCAGCCCCTGCCCAGATGACCCTTTCTGGCCTGGGTTTCAAAAGATAAGCTCCTAGCTGTCACCAGCAATGCTGTTCCTTTGAGTGGACCTTCTCCTCCCCCCTCCTCGGGCTCACCATCAGAATCCTGGGGGTAGCTTTGGGTCTCCTCCGGGGTGGCAAACTCACCTTGTTTGGAAAGTAGTAATAACTGGAACAATAGTGCCCCCTCTCTGAGAGCCCACCATGCATCCATCTCTAAGCCTGGTGGGCGGCCTCATCTCCCTGGACCCTAGCAAGGTGAGCTTCGTGATCTCTGTCACAGAAGAGAAAACAAAGGAATACTCAGAGGGGGTGTATCCTGCCCAAAGTCACAGTTTGTGGGTGACAGAGCTGGGCTAATTATACCCGCCATGCTGGGAGTCCCAGGAATGAAAGGAGCATGGAGGTGGGAGCTCCTTGTGTACTGGGAGATTCGGAAAAGTGGGAGGTTGTGATGGTGCAGCAGCCGACAGCACCCCTAAGAGCCACCCAGAGTCCCCACCCACCTCTAGGCACACCCTGTCCTCAGTGCCTTATTCAACCTGAGTCTTTCACCTCTGTCCCCATCTCCCAGTCTGTCAGAACTCTGGGTTCCATTGGAGGGGCAGGGTGTGGGCTTCCCAGGGACATACTATCTGAAGCGCTTTCTCCCCAAGTCCTGAGACCCACAAACTGCCCAGGCGCCTACCATTAGTTCTCAGAGAGAAATCATTAGGCCACTAAGCCTAACTATACCCCTTGTCAGTCAGGAAGACCAAAGCCCAGTGAGGGATGAGAAGTGAGGTGGGGCTTGCCCAGGGTCACCCAAAGGACAGGGGCAGAGGCCCAGGGCTTCTAGGGCTCCAGGCCCTGAGTGGCAATCACAGCTGCCCGGCTGTAAATAGAGGCGTGAGGCTGCCCTTGGGGGAGGAGATGTAGCAGCTGGTGGCTTCTTGGTTATCCTGTTGTCCCTTCAGCCCACCATTCACTGCTGGCAGAGGGCAGGATTCCTGAGGGGTTACTTCCCCGACCTCTGAGGAAGGCAAGTGGGTTCCTACCTTCTGATCTGGCCTCCAACCCTTCTTCATTCATGCAAATAGTTGGGAATTCAGCAGTGAGCCTGTGGGAAGGTGGATCAGACCACAGTAAGGGCTCAAGTCCAGTTTCCTAAATGTATTGTATCCCAGGGAGACCCTGCTGATACGCCCACTGCCTTTTAGTCTTGAGACCTAGCTGCACCGCTGGAACAGACAAGAGCTTGAGATCTGCAAGCTCAGGAACTATTTCCTGGGATCCTCAGACTTCCCTCTCACACTGCCCCATGAGTCAAGTCTCTAGCCTCCATTCCCCTCAGAGCCCAGGGCCAGGCAAGCCCTGGGGACCCAGGGAGCAATGAGGCTTGCCCCCTGCCATTGTGGGGGCCACTAGGAAACTGGTATTTGCAGGACTGGGTGATAAACCTCAATGGGTGAGCACTGGGTACTCTGGGGACCCCAGCCAGGGGAATCTCAGAGTGCATAAGTGTTCACCAAGCAGCAGGGACCCAGGACGGGCATTTCTGGAGGCACAAGCTGAGTGAGTGAAGGCTCTGTCCAGGAAGTGGAAACAGTGAGGTGTGACTGGAGCAGGGCGAAAGGCAGCTGGGCCAAGACAGACAGTCCTCAAACACTCGGTGGAGGAATTGGCACCTCCAGCCCATGGAAGCCCAACCCAAGTCACCAGTCCACGCCTTCACTACAGACCTCCGCTCCACCCACTGTAGGACCGTGGACCCCCCACCCCAGTGGCTGGTGAGATGGCCTGCCATGGTCAGCCAAGTTTCTCCATCGAGGTTCCAAGCCCAGCCCTGCACCCACTGGATGGCAGCCAGCACTGCCAGGAATTCCCATCCGCCTGCCCACTCAACTTGTGGCCCTTCCTTTTCCTCCTGAGAAAGTCCCTGTCCCAGAGCCCAAACCCTGCCAGGAATCTCAGTCCCAAACCAGCCCCAGGGGACTTCAGGTCATGGCCAGGAACTTTGGGGCAGAGTGGGGAGGGCCAGCCACGAGTGGCCCTCCCTAAGATTCCTGCCTTGGTTCAAACCCACACTGGTCCTTTTTCCTCCACCTGGAGACAAAGCCTTGCCCAGCTCCAGAAGCCCTGAGTCAGGGGCTCCAGAGCCATACTCTGAAAATGCTAGTCTGAAGAAGGAGACCAGCATTTTTTTTTAATGAACTAGAATAAAATAGAAAATATCACGGTCCATCACACACAGTCAGGGTAAATATTGCTTGGTGAAACATTGTTTCAGAGCTATTTTTACCTATATGTGTACTAAGTCACAATGTCCAGTGTATTTCTTACTATGGGTCAAGGTCAAAATGCGAAGCCCACAAATCTGATGAGTGCACTGAGCAGAAGGGCAATCCAGGTGGAGTTCACCCTGCAGGGCTCAGAGGTGGGAGACTCAGGTGTCAGTCCCAGCTCTGTCCCTGACTTGCTGTGTGACTATATGGGAGGTCCCTTTGTTTCCCAGAGACCCCCTCAACTTACCCATCTGTGATATGGGGATGGGAACACCTCTGCCAGGGCTGCCATGGCATCCTAAACTGAGGGCTACTGTGATATCTGGGAAAGGGAGAGGGTAGAGAAGGTTTCAGGAGGCTCTGTGGTGACTCTCGCTGCCTCTTCCTCTGGCCTCCCAGGCTTCCAGGCCCAAGGTCAGCATCCCTCTCTCAGCCATCATTGAGGTCCGCACCACCATGCCCCTGGAGATGCCGGAGAAGGACAACACGTTTGTGCTCAAGGTTAGCCTTACACCTGGCCCTACAGATCCTCTGGCTGCCCCAGGCCACTTCCCTCATGGGTAGCACAGCTTGAGGCCACCATAGGGGGACTAAGGGTAAAGGGCTAGCAGCAGGTCAAGGGGAGGGAGCTCTGGTTGGGAATCCTAGGACCCTACATAAATGTCAAGCACCTAGCTAGGACTTGAATCTAGGCCTGGGCTCTAGAGCCAAGCGCCCCAGATGTCACCCAGCATCTGGGGCCCCTGTTCCCATTTCCTCCTGGGCCTAGGTGAAGCTCTTCTGAGTTTCACTTCCTCCTCCCAACCCCCACTGGAGCCAGCACATACCTACCCCTTGGGCGGGTAAACTGGTAGCCAGCCTGCAGCAGTTATGCAAATGCTCCTGTGGAAGAGCACTGGAGTGTGGGGACCCACCCAGTCCCACGGAGGGCACAAAGGCACTGAGGGTGGGCAGGAAGGCACCCCAGTGTGTCCGGGGGCAGTTCATCCTTTTCCCAGGCCCCACTTCACTGGGGCAGCCTGCTCAGGTTGCTAAGGACACAGCTCCAGGCTGCCAGGGCTGTGCCCTGTCCCTCCTCAGAGAATTAGAGGGTGTTTGTGAGGCCAAGTCCCGTAGGAGGCCTAGCTCCACCCATCCAAAGCTGCATGGAGCCCCATCCTCTTCTCTAGCCTCCTGATTGGGTTTATGCTTTTACTTGCCCCTATTTGTTCAGTCACGAACGCCCTTATTCATTCAGCAAACATTTGCCAACCTCATGCCCTGAGTCACCCCAGGCTGGGGGCTGAGGACATAGCCCCTTCCTGCCTGGCATTCTCTTCTGCTGGGTGAGATAGGTCCAGAGCCTCGCTCCCAACAGCTGGGTGGCAACAGTGCTACTGCTTATGCTCAGGAGCCCTGAGGCAAAGGGACTCACCTGCCAGCCCCACTCTGGGCCTCAGTTTCCCCATCCGTTCAGAGAGGGGTTGATGGTGGTCCCTAAGGACACTCCCAGCTCTGAGATGCTGGGGGTCCAACAACTGCATTGTAACCAAGGCAGGAAGCTGAGAGCACACAGCTTTGGCATCACAGAGACCTGAGTTCAGGTCCCAGTGCTATCACTGAGTGCTAATGGGACTTTAAGCAGATACCTGACCTCTCTGAACCTCGGTCTTCTCATCTGTACAACAGGGAAAGCATATCACCTCCCTCCCAGGGCTGTTGGTAAGAGTTCACCAGATAATGTATATGCGTATTCTGGGCCTGGCCCACAGCGGGGGCTTCCCCTATGGAGGCTGCTTATACCAGGGGATAAGGCAATTGAGCCCCTCAGTGTGCTGGGTCAGCTGGCCCCTTGACTGACTTGAGGGTTGGAGGACCTTTCACTCCATCTCCAGGGTGCCAGCCCACCCTTCCCTGACAAGCATGACCTCCTCTGAGGCTGCATCTCCAGGGACTGAGGTTCCAAGGTCAGCAGGGCTAGACATCATCCCCAGTCATCCTAGTGGTGGGCCCAGGAAGGAGGGGCTGCTGAGAATGTGGGGTACGGCTCCACCCAAGGACCTTGGCCTGAGTTTGGGATGGTGCTTGACAGTGACCCCGTTGTCTTCCCTGCTGCTCACACCAATGAGCCCTCATGGGGGGAGAAGTGGGATGAGCCATTTATCCTGGGGTCTAGAGACCCCTGCTGAGGGTGGAGGAGTTTGGGATACTGACTGCTATCTGGACTCCGGGCCACCTCTTCCCCAGGTGGAGAATGGAGCAGAGTACATCCTGGAGACCATTGACTCACTGCAGAAGCACTCATGGGTGGCTGACATCCAGGGCTGTGTGGACCTGGGGTAAGCGCCCAAGTGGCCCTAGGATGGGTGGACAGGGTCGGGGTAGCTTTCCAGTGCTGAGCTCCAGAAATGGGCTTTTCTCATGGCAATCCTATTCAGGTTGGTGCCAGCCATTCATTCATACTCCCACCCCCACCCCTACTCCCAGCAGGCTCTTCAAAGCTTGCTCTGCAGGGCCAGGGCCTGGGGAACTGGAAGGAAGTTAGATCAAGTCGTGTCCTCACCCCTGGTGAGCCTAAGGCCACTAGGAGGAAGGCAGTGATGGAGTGAGTCCACAGGGCTGAGGAGATAGAAGGGAGGCCCCTAACCCAGCCTGGGGCTCAGAGAAGGCATAGTATGCTGGTAGAGGTGCTCACCATCTCTGAAACTTAAAGAAAGAGTGGGCCTAAGCCAGGCAGAGGGGGCTGGGGGTGGTTAAGGGCAGAGAGAAAAGCCCAGAAAAAGATGTGGAGGTGTGCGTGAGCCTGGGACTTGCAGGGAATGGCAAGGACTTCGGGTAGCTAGAATTAGAGCTGGTGAAGAGGGGACTTCGATGAAAGCCCAGGAAGCTGGTAGGTTGGGGGCAGTGGGGGGCCACAGCTAGTAATAAACAGAGGGTAGCTAGGGTCATGGTATGGGAAGAGCAGCAGGGAGGCTGGCAGCACCATCCAGGAGAGATCCCAACGCCAAGAGTAGGAGGGGCAGGCAGGCCAGCAGCAGAGCATTTGGCAACAGCTCTTCTGGCTAATGGGGTGAGGCAAGCCCTAGCGGGGAGGGGCTGCTGCTTTCTAATTAACAGCTTCGTTTAAGGAAGCACAATTAAAGTTCAGAGTGCCTCCCAGGCCCCCGATCCCCAAACTGGTTATATTCCCTCCCCTGTCATGCTCCCGACCATCTGCTCTGCAAAATATTTCCCTAGACCCTGTGAGGGTGAACTTTGCAATATTTTAGAGCTGGCAAGGTCCCAGCCACCTCGTGTCACAGATGGGCAGACAAAAGCCCAGGGCAGCAAAGAGAGCTGCCCAGGCCCCACCCGCCACTGTGCCCTGCCACCATTTGAGGGACTCTATGAGATCCCAGTAGGAGACCGGCCCTTTGTAGGTTTGTGGTCAGAGGTCATGTGTCCTCAAAGAGGACTGTACCCACCTGGAGACCTCTCTTATATGGCCAGTCACTTACGTGATAGCCACAGAGCAGGATGAGGGTGTGACAGAGGAACATGGAGGCAGAAGGACCCTAGGTGAGCCACTGACTGGTTCTCTGAGCAGCCCATGGTCCAGGTCCCATGGCGGAATATGGTTATGCTTTTTTGTCTTATAGGGACAGCGAGGAAGACACTGAGCACTCCTGTGCTCAGGGAGGCTGTCTGGCCAGCCGAGTGGCCTCTTGTAGCTGTGAGCTCCTCACGGAGGGTAGGTGGGGGCAGAGCTGGCCGGAGTAGTAGATGGCAGGGTTGGAGGGATGGTTGCTCCAAGATGGCCAGACATGTGTCTTACCTGTCACTTCTCCATCAGTGGACCTGCCCCGGCCCCCAGAGACAACAGCAGCTGTGGTGACAGCCCCACATAGCCGGGCTAGAGATGCCATCAGTGAGTCCCTGGTCCATGTCCCACTGGAGACCTTCCTAGAGACCCTGGAATCCTCGGGTGGCAGTGGCAGTGACAGCAATAACACAGGTACAATGGGGGCAGCCTGCTCTCCTAGCCTCTCCTTCCTATTCCCCCAGCCTAGGCCATGGCCACCCATGGCTCCTTCCGAGGCCCTTCCTGAGCCTCAGAAGCCATGACATTTCATCCCACTGGGTCCTCTGCATAGCAGCTCAGATTTCTGGCTTTTGTAGGCCAGTCCGGGAACGTGACCCTTCCCATGGGCTCTGGTTTCAATAGAAAATGCTCACAGAAGGGTTGTGGAGGGTCAGAACCAGGGATTAGGAACAAGGAGATTAGATTTGTTCTCAGGTTTGTTGCTAACCTAGAGAATGAAACTAGGATAGTACTTCCCTCTGTACTTTAGTTGAGCTCATATGCTTAACTAGTGGCTGGGGTCAGTTCCTGGCCTTGTTATAAAATTATCAAAACAGCATTTTACATGTAAAAACGCAACAAGATGTTGCATCTCTTCTCTTATGTATTTGTACCACCCCACCCACCTCACCCACCCCCCATGCCCCTCACACTGTCATCCTCTCCAGGGGAGGAGGGAGCAGAGCCTGAGCCTGAGGGAGTACCAGAGCTGGAGCTCTCTGACTACCCCTGGTTCCATGGGACACTGTCACGGGTCAAGGCAGCTCAGCTGGTGCTGGTGGGCGGGCCCCGGAACCATGGCCTCTTCGTGATCCGCCAGAGTGAGACTCGGCCTGGGGAGTATGTACTGACTTTCAACTTCCAGGGCAAGGCCAAGGTAAGTGCGCAGGGAGGCCCCGGGGCAGAGCAGCCAGCCCTGGGGCAGGGGGCTAAGGTGGCCCTGGCTGTGAGGTCGTACCCATGTCCCAGGAGCAGGTTCCAGGGATGTGGGTGCGGTATGACCTCCCATGCACCAGGCCTCCCCTTGGCCATACTCTTTGAACCACACCTCTCTGCGGAACTGCAGTCTGCCCCAGATGCGGCTTCTCCACTATCTAAATGGGAAAGTCACCTTCTGGTAGCTGAGCACTCAGGAGGCCAGGCCCTTCTGAGGACTTAACTTTGACCCTGCGCATTAGGAATCACATAACACTAGAGCTTCTGAGGGTCTCTACCCAGAGCCACTTCAGTGCAGGGCTGGAGTCAACCAAGGCCCTCCTGCCCCACCCACCCCAGACAGCCCCGCTTCTAACCTCCTCAGATCAATTCACCAACCCGTCCTGGGCCCCAGCCCCGGGCCAGGCCTATATTCAAGTCAAGGAAGGTGGAAGGGAACCATACATAGGTAGGCCCTAGAGGACCAGACAGGAGAGCTTTGCAAGGCCTGGAGGGCCAGAGGAGGTTGCTGACCCTACTGGCCAGAGTAGGAGGGGACTTTGACCTGAGACATGCAGTGGAGGAAGAATTCTTAAAGTAAAGTGGGAAAGGTGATCCAGACAGGGCACAGCAAAGGCGTGACAGTGCACCTAGACAGTGAGATCTCGAGGAAGAGTGTCATGTGCTAATAATGACCTAACGTGCAAAGGAAAATATGACAGAAAGTGAAATGATGTGCGGGGGGAGGCAGTTACAGTGTGACCAGAGTGTGCAGGAACCTCAAATCCGCCCCCAATCATGAGTTTCTGATAAGGAGACAGACCCAGGCCCAGCTCCTCCCATGACATGGTTCCCCTCAGTCCCTGCCAGAGGAGGGGGCACCCCAGGACTCCTGCTCCAGACCTGCACTGGTAGTCAGTGTCCCAACTCCCAGCTGGCCCGGTGCAAGTCCTCCCCTAGCTTGCTACACTTCTCTCCTTGGCAGTGTTGTCACTACTTGGAGGAGGCAGCACATCCCCAGGGACATCTCCTTGGAAAGCAGCCGCCCTTACCAGTTCCTCTGATAACCAGGCACTTAACGCCATCCCTGACAGCCCCAAGTTTACTTCTTGGCCAACACCACCCCAGGCTGCATCCCCGAAGGGCCTGGAGCTGACTCATGCCCAAGCCAGAGGCTAGAACAGTGCCCAGCCCAAGGTGGGAAGGAAGCATTGCGGTGAGGGTGGAAAGCAGGTGTGCGGTAAGCAGGACAGGAGGCTCCTCTCCTTCCTGGGGAAAGATCCAGCCATGAACTCATGCCAGCTGCTGCCCTATCAGAGCAGGTTGACTGCTCAAGGTAAGATAAGTTAGTGGTGGGGTACAGCAGGCCCCCCAGCCTCCTGCTTGTACTCCTCCTCCTGGGAAGGAGGACCTCTGCTCTCCAGGGTAGCTCTTCACTTTCAGATAATAAATGTCTGAAAGGTTTCCCTTAAGACAGAGATGCACCCGGCTTGTTTCAGGTTCTGCCCTGGGCCTCTGCCCCCAAAGGCCCTCTCCAGCTTTGAGACTGTGGTAGGATCCCTCTCTGTAGTTGCTCAGGGGCCGAGGCCCTGCCCTGGGTGCCATTAATGCTCTCCAGGTTTGCTCACACTGTTCTGGCAACTTCTGGCTCTGCTGAGTGGCATATTCATTCATGGAAACGCCCCCGCCGCCGCCACAACCCAGGGCTTCTGTCCTTTATGTAGGTGGCTAGGCCAGCACCCCCTCCTGGGCTTAAGGCTACGTGCGTACCCTAAAACCTTCCTCTCACTTCTCCTCTTGCCACACACCCCAGGGACAGCCACTCTTCCTCCTGTGGGATACATGTTGAACAAAATAGGACTGAAGCCAAAGACCTGTGGCTCACTACCAGACACCACAGACTTGTGGCTCCTCTCCCTGAGGTGTCTGTCCCACGTGGGCCCTGGAGACCCAGGGAGGCACCTGCCTGTTCCCCATGCTCCAGAGGCTCCCCACTACAGTAGCTGAGAGCGTATACAGTCACTCTCAACCAGCCCGGGGTGGTTCCCACCCCCCTGGGCGGTGGCTCTGCCAGGATAGCAGGTAGACCCCTATCCTACTGGGGTGAGAGAATCACACAAATATGAGTTCTCTTTCTAGTTCTGCACCTTGTGACTATGGGTGAGTCACTCCCTCCCCGTGCCTCAGTTTCCCATCTCTAATATGAGAGCTGTAGTCTCTACCTTCTACGGCTTTTGGAGACTAGAGATGGGAGTGTGAGGGGCATGATGTGGGTGCTCCTGGCATGGGGACTAATGCCTACTCCCTTCGGTGCCAGCCTGACTGTTGACCCCTCCATTCCCCACTCCCACCACATGAGTAACCCTCCCCAAAATAAGACTTGTGGTGGAGCCCAGTCTGGCACAACCCCATGTGGCCTCTATGAGACTCGGTCCCACAAAGTGACCCACAAAGGCACTCGCCAGTCCAGGACCCCAACACTGACCATGCGGATCTGTGCCCACAGCACCTTCGCTTGTCCCTGAACGGCCACGGGCAGTGCCACGTACAGCACCTCTGGTTCCAGTCTGTGCTTGATATGCTGCGCCACTTCCACACCCACCCCATCCCATTGGAGTCAGGGGGCTCTGCAGACATCACCCTCCGCAGCTACGTGCGGTCCCAGGGCCCCCCACCTGGTAAGACGCCCCACCTGGTCGGGTGTGATAGCTCAAGAAGACAGACAGGTGGGCAGTGGGGGAAGCGAGTCGCTCTCAAGCGGCCACCCAGCTTAGCTAGCTCTGGTGGAATGCCAGGTCTTGGGCAGCTGTAAGCAATTGGGGCCATCAGGATCCGAGGGAGAGTGGCAGGCCCACAGAGTCCGAGTCCTGGGTGATTCCTGGCAGAGGGGAAGGGGCAGCACCTGGAAGTTCCCTAGATAACAAGTGGAGCTTAGCACAGAGCTGTGAGTGAGAGTGTCCAGCACAGCAGGTTGAGCACCATTTCTGTGCGCACTACCGCCTATACCCGTGACATTAGTTATCCCGGGAGGTGGACTGGAACAGGGAAGGCTGAATTCAGATTCTGCCTCCCTATGAGATCCCAGGCCACCCCATTCTCCCGGGTCTCTGGGCCCTGTCTGACAAGCTCAGGCTGGGGAAAATGAGAATGAGGTGGCTCCGGGCTCAGCACTGATGTGCCGGGTCGCGTTGCAGACCCGGGGCCCTCGCCCAGCGCCGTACCCCCGCCCCCCGCCTGCTGGAACGAGCCGGCGGGCCAGCACTACTTCTCCAGCCTCGCTGCCGCCTCTTGCCCTCCCGCCTCGCCCTCAGAAGCCGGCGGCGCCTCGTCTTCATCCACCTCGTCGTCCTCGGCCGCGTCCCTGCCCACCGCCCCGCGCGCCGTCGCCGAGAGCCTGCTGAGCGCTCGCAGCCGCAGCGGCAGTGCGGAGCGGCTGCTGGAGGTGGCCAACGTCACGGATGAGACTCCCGAGGCCGCACCTGGAGAGGGATCACGTGGCCGCACGCGTGCGGTCGAGAACCAGTACTCCTTCTACTAGCCCGGCGCAGGTGGTGCCAAGGCCCTGGGGCCACCAGGACCTGCTGTGCGACTGCCCACGTGTCCCTTGGTCCAGCAGATCCTGCCGGCCCTAGCTTGGCGCTGGGTGGGAAAAGCGAAGCTCTTCAGTGAAGACATAAATGTTATTAAAGAGCCTGTTTTAGGGACTGCACCTGGCTCTCCTGTCGTCCTTTCTCCTGCCCTGGAGGTGGGCACTGCTCCTTATGGAACTGCGCCACACACAGACCCCTGTTCGAGCCCACCGTGGCTTGGCTCCTGCCCAGCCTCCACCCTGCTCTGTCTTAGGGGGCCCAACTCCCTATTTGCAAGGTGACAACTAGCAGTACTTGAATGAGGCACAAAGATATAGCGCTAGGCCCAAGAGCAGGACTCAGGGAGACTACCCTGAGTCTAGAGAGTAGGGAGGGGGCTTTAGTGGAGCTGTGAGAGAGGGGTTGGGGGAGGAGTGACCTGCGTAGAGGCTTGGGGGCGAGACAGGGTGGCAGAGGGTAGGGGAAAGAGGAGAGGGGAGGAAAATGTACCTGGATGCAGGTACACCGTGAAGAATAGGAAGAGAGCCTGCAAAACCTGCACCTGGCATGCCGGGATGTCGACATGAACCCTGGCTGAGAGAGAGTAAGGTGGTTCTTGGGCAGATCCGTGGGTGGTGGGGCAGGATTCCTGCACATTAGCCCATTGGGGGATTGGACTTGAGAGAGGCTGATTTGACCTAGACTCAAACTTGAAAGTGATTTAGCGGGGCCTCCCTGCCACCCCTACCCCATGCCTCCCTGCAGGTGGAGGCTCAGCTCTAGCACCCTGGAGACACAGCCTGCTGGAAGTCTCAGCACCCCAACCTTCAGGTAGTGCTCCCTCTGGGGAGGATCTTGTTCTTGCTGAGCCAAAGTATACCTGCCCCTCCCCCAACCCAAACTCCGCCTCCATAGGGGGCCACAGACCCATGATTCCCCTGCCCAGGAGTATCCTTGGGGGCCTGTGTCCATGATATGCATTTCAGACCCTATGACAGCTGATCCTCCTGGGACCACAACTGGACACCCCCATGATGCCCACTTCACCCTTATGAGGGTACCAATGCCCTCAGTGGGCTCCCAAGGCTTTGCTGCTCTAGCTACCCAGTCCTGACTCACAAAATGACTGGGAAGTGGCTGAGCATCATTCCTGCTGCCACCACGGAGAAGTGGGGGGTACAAGGCCACTGCCCCAGAAAACGGCCTGTACCTCAGCTTTCAGCATCTCCATCCGTGTGGCTGGAGCCTCTCTGCACTCTTGCCCCTGTGGCCTGGTAGTTTGGAGTCTATGCCAGGCCAAGTGCAAACCCCATCCCACTCGGACAAGAGCGGGTGGGAGGTGTGGGGGTCTGGGGTGAGGCTCCGGCTGGACAGAGGCCAGGGGCTGGTGAGAGCTCTGTTTGTCTCTGCCTCTCAGCTGGATCTCTGAACAGATTCTTCCTCTCCAGCAAGATGGCTGAGCTGCAGACATCACCCCCCAAGCCTGAGGCTTCGTCCTTGCTCCTCAGTGGATTTGCCCCTTGGAAGCATTCAGGTGACCTCAGGGGTGGCATTAGGACTTGAACACAGAACGTGTTGTCCTTCAGGCCGTCATGTCCCTCCCTTCTGACACAGTCAGCTGCCTTGGAGGTCACTTCACCTGCCAAGTGTCCAAAGCAGGAATCTGAGCATGGAAGTAGGCAAGGTACTGACAGCTGTTACTTTGCTAAACTGAGGGCCCAGAGTATAAGAATGTGGGAAAGGGTCTGCGCCCACCCTAAGGGTGGCAGTCAGGCACTGCTCCTGAGGTGTTCCCAGGTTAAAATGAATTCAGAGGAGAACGAAGAGAAGATGACAGCCACCACCTCAGGCTCTCCCAAGGGATGTGGCACTAAGACCCAGCAGCAGGTCAAGTAAAAAGGGGGCTCTCTCCACAGTGTGGCCCCCACAGCAAGACCCTCAGGCTTGTCACTGAAAGTGGTACTTCCAGAAAGCCAGACTCAGTGGGACTTTGGGGAAACCACAGCTGCTGCATAGATAGCAACGACATTTTCAGGGGGGTTCCTTTGCTTCTCAGCAAGCATTTTGGTGCCTGCTCTGTGCCCCACCACGCCCGTGGGGTAGCTGGGTGGGCAGCAAATCAGGTCCATCACAGTGTGATGGGCAGTCACAGAGGGCCCATGCACTGAGGCCATACAGAGGCTGATGGAGGACATTGGGGTGGGGTGGGGTGGGGTGGGGGACTGACTGCAGGTACAAGGGACAGGGAATGGGACATAAGACCAGAAGGGCTGATAGGGCCTTGAGAGTCAGGCCATAATTGAAGGGCATTAGGGAGCCAGAGCCAGTTTGAAATGGGAACTGAGATAGGGTCAGTGTTGAGTTTTGGACAGATCACCCTGGGGCTAGGCAATAAAGAGTGTGTGGGAGGACGGATTGGAAGTCGGGGGAAATGAGGCCTGGGGGCCAGGGAGGCTGCTATAGGTCTGGAGGAGGGCCGATGAGCTGGGCCAGGGCAGAAGATGGGGAGGAGAACAGTGATGGAGAAAAGATCATCCGTAGACTGATGGGAAAGGGAAGTGGGAAAAGATGGGGGAAGAGACTTGAGGCTTGAGGGACAGTAGACCCCTGCTGGATCCACTTGGATAACTCCACGGGAAGGGCTGTGGAGAACATGAAATCCAATCCCACACCTAGGATAGAAGGAAGAGACAGCTTGCTGTCTCCAGCAAGTGACTCCTAAACCAACCACCACTTTGCTGTCAGATCCCCCAGCTCTTTCCTCAGGTAAGAGATGGGGTTAGGTGTCCCCTACCTGAGCCACAGAAGGGTAATTTTGGCTACCCGAAGTCTCTAAGAAGAGCTCAGAGCTGTGGGGAAGTAAGCCACTGCTATTTATACATTCTGTTTGGGTAAGTCCCTCTACCTAGAGGCAGGTCCACAGTGAGGCTAGATCCTGGCCCATGAGCTTGACCAAGGGTGACCTGGTCTCAGAGGGATCCAGGGTAAACCAAGGGTGCAGGATGCCCCTGGGAGGGCACCAGGCCTGACCACATGGAATGGGTTTTCCCTTCCTTAACCCATCAGCCAGACCGAGAAATGGAAAAATGCTGTTTCTTTCTCCCAGACATGAAGCTGAATTTGCTCCAAGGAGGTCATTGCCATGGGAATGGAGGTACTGTGCTACGGGAGGGCAGGGGGTCCATACCTGTGTTTGCCCCATTGAAATGCAGAGCCGGGTACTTTATGGCCCCAAAGGTGAACATTCCTTTAGAGATAGAATTGGTGTACCAGCAATGATTCAAATAAATAGTTTCTTCTGGCAGGTGTTCCTAACTCAGCCAAATTTGAGCCCTTTGGGGATAGAGGTAAAATTTCTGGGATCTAGGGGAATCTTATATGCTTAGTATTAAGAGACTGTAAAGCGGTGCACAAATATAAATTTTGAGTAGTGACTCTCAATCATTCTCCCAAAACCTTTTTAAAAGGGGAAAAGAGGCATCTTGCCAAAACCGACATCCTCCAGGTGGAGAGTTTCTGCAGTGCCCCTGCAAAAGGTTAGGGGTTCTTAATCTCTTTTGAGTTTCAGACCCCTAGGCAGTCTGGCGAGGCCTACGAAACCCCCACTCAGAATAATGTTTTAAAACTCGTGAAGTAAAACGCGTAGATTTGCAAAGGAAACTAATTATACTGAAATTCAGTCGAATGTTAAATATAATAAAAAAAAGTAATTTAAAATATATTTTAACTTGTGGTAGGATAATATATGCACTTCTTTATTAACACTTTAAGTAGCAAGCTCTAGCATGGCTCTAGTTGCCGTAATTTCAAAAAATGATAAGTGTAAATGACACTTCAAAGTTTTTGCAACAACCAAGATGTGATCTGAAAACTCCCTGATTTCTACTCGTGGCAAAGTGACAGGTGCTGCTAATACTGCTGTGATTTCTCCTTCAATGAAAGAAATACAACTTTCAGTTAGAGGTTAATTAAAAAAAAAGATAGAATTTTATTCCCATTCAAGTTCACCGACTTAGTGAATGGTTTATTCATGAACCATCTCAGGACCTCAGGTTAACAACTCTGCTCTAAGGAGTGAAGGCAAATTACATGTATTTGAAATAGAATATTCAGAAATGCCAGGGAGACAATGATGTGATGAGGAATCGGATGCCCACCATCCAAAAGCCTTCAGCTGGTCCTTGATCTGACAGTCAGCTTGCAGCATAAATTAACCTCCCAATCTATTTTAACATGATCAAGAATCCCAATCTTGCAAAACAAATTGGACCAGGACCCAGGTGAGTAGAGGTGAGTAGAGGTTTGTAGTAGAGGTGAGTAGAGATGAGTAGAGGTTTGTGTGATTCTGGAAAATTCTCACTGACCGTATTCCCCCTGTTTTGGACTGGATGGAGAGAACTGATTACAAGAAAAAAAAAAATGAAAGGTTTTATGTCCACAGAGATTTATGCATTATAATTTTAACCTGAAGTTTTATAAGTTGGAAAGATGTTTTGTAACTTAATTAAGATTAAAGTTTGCTGCTGAGGAGCTTTAAAGAACATCATGATATTCACAGAGACAGAAAGTGGATTAGAGGTTACTAGGGGCTCTTGGGAGAAGGATTGGGTAGTTATCGCTTAATAG
>NW_011888974.1:2279665-2282189 GCF_000151845.1 Pteropus vampyrus | reverse complement strand
TTGCCATGGGAATGGAGGTACTGTGCTACGGGAGGGCAGGGGGTCCATACCTGTGTTTGCCCCATTGAAATGCAGAGCCGGGTACTTTATGGCCCCAAAGGTGAAGATTCCTTTAGAGATAGAATTGGTGTACCAGCAATGATTCAAATAAATAGTTTCTTCTGGCAGGTGTTCCTAACTCAGCCAAATTTGAGCCCTTTGGGGATAGAGGTAAAATTTCTGGGATCTAGGGGAATCTTATATGCTTAGTATTAAGAGACTGTAAAGCGGTGCACAAATATAAATTTTGAGTAGTGACTCTCAATCATTCTCCCAAAACCTTTTTAAAAGGGGAAAAGAGGCATCTTGCCAAAACCGCCATCCTCCAGGTGGAGAGTTTCTGCAGTGCCCCTGCAAAAGGTTAGGGGTTCTTAATCTCTTTTGAGTTTCAGACCCCTAGGCAGTCTGGCGAGGCCTACGAAACCCCCACTCAGAATAATGTTTTAAAACTCGTGAAGTAAAACGCGTAGATTTGCAAAGGAAACTAATTATACTGAAATTCAGTCGAATGTTAAATATAATAAAAAAAAGTAATTTAAAATATATTTTAACTTGTGGTAGGATAATATATGCACTTCTTTATTAACACTTTAAGTAGCAAGCTCTAGCATGGCTCTAGTTGCCGTAATTTCAAAAAATGATAAGTGTAAATGACACTTCAAAGTTTTTGCAACAACCAAGATGTGATCTGAAAACTCCCTGATTTCTACTCGTGGCAAAGTGACAGGTGCTGCTAATACTGCTGTGATTTCTCCTTCAATGAAAGAAATACAACTTTCAGTTAGAGGTTAATTAAAAAAAAAGATAGAATTTTATTCCCATTCAAGTTCACCGACTTAGTGAATGGTTTATTCATGAACCATCTCAGGACCTCAGGTTAACAACTCTGCTCTAAGGAGTGAAGGCAAATTACATGTATTTGAAATAGAATATTCAGAAATGCCAGGGAGACAATGATGTGATGAGGAATCGGATGCCCACCATCCAAAAGCCTTCAGCTGGTCCTTGATCTGACAGTCAGCTTGCAGCATAAATTAACCTCCCAATCTATTTTAACATGATCAAGAATCCCAATCTTGCAAAACAAATTGGACCAGGACCCAGGTGAGTAGAGGTGAGTAGAGGTTTGTAGTAGAGGTGAGTAGAGATGAGTAGAGGTTTGTGTGATTCTGGAAAATTCTCACTGACCGTATTCCCCCTGTTTTGGACTGGATGGAGAGAACTGATTACAAGAAAAAAAAAAATGAAAGGTTTTATGTCCACAGAGATTTATGCATTATAATTTTAACTTGAAGTTTTATAAGTTGGAAAGATGTTTTGTAACTTAATTAAGATTAAAGTTTGCTGCTGAGGAGCTTTAAAGAACATCATGATATTCACAGAGACAGAAAGTGGATTAGAGGTTACTAGGGGCTCTTGGGAGAAGGATTGGGTAGTTATCGCTTAATAGGTACAGAATTTCTATGTGGGGTGATGAAAAAGTTTTGGAAATAGATGTGGTGGTGGTTGTACAACATTGTGAGTGTAATTAATGCCACTGAATTGTACACTTAAAAATGGCTAAAATGGCAACTTTTGTTATTTATATTTTGACACACACACATACACACATATACACACCCCAAACAAATTACCATTTACACACAACAGATTGGCACAAATTAAAGTTGTTCAATACCCCTTGTAGCCAAAATTAGATCAATGAGAACTTTTAATGGAGTGAGAGAGATATAGATTGGTCTAGCTACTTTGAAAAGCTTTTAGCATTATGCAGTAATGCTGAAGAGAGGCATATCTTTTATCCAGAAGTTTCATATATTTATTAAAGAACAATTTAAACATACTTCAAATAATTTATACCTTGTTCTTAATCACTAGTCTCTCTTTTATTACTTTACTCATTTGGGCACCTAATTAGGTACCTTATACTTTTCAATTTTCTGGTGTCCCCTTAGGGGATGACTATAATTTCTTTTTCTTTTCAAATAAGAAATATATAGGTTTATATGCTGTAAATCTTATTCCAGGGTATTTAGGCTAAAAATAAAATCCATAACACACACACACACACACACACTTTCTCTCTCTCTTTCTCTCTCTCTCTCTCTCTCTCTCTCTCTCTGTGTATGTGTGTGTGTGTGTGTGTGTGTGTTTTCAGCCCAAATATTAGATCACATTAGTTCTTCTAAAGTTTAAAATGAAGTAAATGGTAGATAAAAGGACTTCTAGACTTCTGCTTCAGTCAAGAGGGGGTAGCACAGACCAAATATACCCTCCATTCTGAAACAATGGCATTCAAAACATTGGACATCGGGCAATGGAGAACAGTGATGTCTGAAAAGCAGGAAACACATGAGGTGAGCCTTGCAATTGTCCCAGCTTACTGTGTGGAGAAAGTGTCCAGGCTGCGTTGCAGGGATGGGGAACCAGGAAGAGCCCAGCAGTCTCTCCAAGCTGCGTAGACAGAACCAGAAGTCTAGGAAGT
>NW_011888974.1:2275786-2277570 GCF_000151845.1 Pteropus vampyrus | reverse complement strand
GTGGAAGCCAGCTGTCTCTGGGAGTGAATGGAATGGAAGGGATGACAGCACATCCAGTGTGAGCGGGGGATGGGGAATGTAATTGACCCCATCACTGACTCTTGGTCAACTTTTCTTTAAAGAAGAAAACAAAACTTAAGTTTAACAGTTTTGCAATACCAGCTTTTGATTTATTCTTACTCTAAGTGGAAATCGGGATTGTTCCAAAGACTTAAGATTCAGTGTTTTTGAACGTAAGCATTCATCTAGGATGTAATAACTAAGTTGAGCAAACTATAACTATAAACAATTTTTAGCTTTTCTCAGGTCAGTTCTCTTGCAGGATGTACTTAAGCACTAAGTGTGTATAGGTTAAAGCAGTTGAATTTTGTTAAATGTTGCTCCTATGTCACATGACATTGAACACTACGGAATCATGTTAAAAAGACATGTTTTTTTGTTTTTTTAAACAATGTAGGAACTGTGTTTACAATTAAAAGTAAAACATTTGACATGTTTATTAATTCTAGTTTCATTTAATAACTTCTAAGGCATGTATTAAGCTTTTTTAAGTGAATTAGGAAAATTTGAGATGCAATTTCAATACTTTAGGATTTTGATCTTGGTTTTTATGTGAAATTCTGAGGCCTTGATTTAAATCTTCTGTTGTATTGTGATTTCCTTTTAGGTGTATTGTACTAAGTGAAACTTGTCAAATAAATCTTCCTTTAAGAACTGCAAAATGAAGTTAAAATGGCAAATTTTATAGCACGTACGTCCAAAATAAAAAATAAATTAAATGAAGTAAGCTGTTTTAAAAATGAACAGAACATTAGAGAATGGGGGGTAACTTCAAGCAGCTAAATACACATATAATTGGAGTCCTCAAAGGAGGGGAGAGAAGAGAGAAAAGAGAACTAAAATTTCGAAAAAATAATGACCAAAATTTTTCCAAATTTGATGCCAACTGTAAACCTACAGATCCAAGAAACTCAATAAATCCTAAGTGCAGGAAACATGAAGAAGAGTATATCAGGACACATCATAATCAACAGAAGAAAGGGCTTAGAAAATTATAACTAAGTTTAAAATAGCCACATAAAGTCATTATCTTTTTTGTTTTTCAACAAAGGGTAATTTCTTTGTTCTGTCATCCTGCAATGCCCCCAGTACTAATGTGAAACCATAGAAATCTGCATTTTTATCACCCAAATTTTGGCCTCTAATACAGTGTTTGAATACACAGGGCAAGGCTCCTTGGAAACAGTAGCTGATTCCATGTTTGAAGCAGAAAACCTCAAACTAGGCCTAAAACATCCTGCTGTCAGAAAGTAAGAATGTTTTCAAGGCTAACTGGAAATACATCACCACAAAGAACGAAGAGCCAGTTTAAAGGGATAGCTACTGGCCAAAGAGTGGCAATTGCACATCAAAAACAAATATAAAACTATGGTCAATGGAATAAGTTGAGTTTGTAAAAGACTGTGAGTCTATGATACTCGAAAGGGACAAATATCTTAGGATGTGAGCGCCGTGATGTTAAAAATTTCCTCCGAGACTCGAAATGGTGATAGATATGAAATGCCAGAGACAGATCATCAGCTGCAGGATTTACAAAGGAAACAGTCGTGGGCTGATTTTGTGTCTCCTGAGTCTGCTTCCCCATCAAGTATATGGAAGAGTTGAGAGAGAAGAGACAGGGAATGGGAGCTAGAATTGCGCTAAGCTCCTCCCAAGGATGCAAGGTTGACAGTGGTGCTCTCCACATGCTTCCTGAAGTTGAGGAAGAGTGGACTGTTCTTCTC
>NW_011888974.1:2257374-2275736 GCF_000151845.1 Pteropus vampyrus | reverse complement strand
GAACCAGGAAGAGCCCAGCAGTCTCTCCAAGCTGCGTAGACAGAACCAGAAGTCTAGGAAGTCAAAATACCTGGAGTTTGCAGGACAAGTACCAGAAAGAAAAGAGCTGCACAGTGAGAGAACTATGGAGACCTTCAGAGAACTCTCCCTGAGCATTCAGTCGAGAATATTAAATGCACATGCAGCACATGCATGCAAAGAAACTACCAAAAGCCAAGGAGAAAACCACCCAAAAGGATTAGTGAGAACATTGCCCAGTAACCATAAAGGCCAACAATAGGACATGTGTCCAGTAGACAGAGTGGGAAATCTCAAATTCAGAGAACATCAGTTACAGTATGAAGGATCTAGCCTCAGTAGTGAGGGAAATTAAATGAAACAGCTCTGGTTCAAAGTTTAAAAGCAAGAAAGACCCAAAAGAAACAAAATTCTCCAAGTAACTTAACTGTTTCCCAGGACAAAATTTCAAGGATATTTAGAAGAATAAAAAAATATCCAGTCTCCAACAAGGTAAAAGTCATAAAGTCTGACATCCAAATAAAAATTATCAGGCATGCGAATAAAAAGGAAAATATAACCTGTAATGAAGAGAAAAATGAATCAACCAAATCTGACCCAGAAATGACACTAATGATAGAATTGGTAGACAAGACATTAAAACAATTGTCATAACTATATATATTCAAGAAGCAAGAGGAAGGATTGGACTTGTTAGGTAGAAATGTGGAAGACATAGCAAAGTACCCAAATCAAGCTTCTAGAGAAGAAAACCACAATGACTGAGAAGAAAAATGCCCGATATCCTATTAATAGTAGATTGGGCACTGCAGAAGAAAAGATTAGTGAACTCAGAGGCATAGCAATTGAGTGAAACAGAGAGAAAAAAGACTGAATAAAAATGAACAGACCTTGGTAAAGGAGATCAAATATATGGTGACTGAAGGAGATTTGACTTTGGGTGGTGAACACACAATGCCGTATATAGAAGATGTATTATTGAATTTTATACCTGAAACCTATATAATTTTATTAACCGATGTTACCCTAATAAATTTAATTTTAAAAAGTGAACAGACCAGACACAAATGGACAAATATGATGTGATTCCATTTATATGAAATACCTAAAACAGGCAAATACATAGAGACAGAAAGTAGATCAGAGGTTACTAGAGGAAGAGGGAATGGAGTTATTGCTCAATGGTTACAGAGTTTCTGTTTGGGGTAACGAAAAAGTTTTAGAAATGAATAACAGTGATAGTTGCACAACGATTAATGCCACTGAATTGTACATTTAAAAATGGTTAAAACATGGTGACAGCCAGAACAGCATGAGTTACAGGAAATGATCAAGTATTACAGGAAAACTCCAGTGAGTATCAATCAAACATTGCACAGGCAGCCAAGGAACCAAGAGCAGCAGCTAAGACAGTAGTGGAAGCCAGCTGTCTCTGGGAGTGAATGGAATGGAAGGGATGACAGCACATCCAGTGTGAGCGGGGGATGGGGAATGTAATTGACCCCATCACTGACTCTTGGTCAACTTTTTTTTAAAGAAGAAAACAAAACTTAAGTTTAACAGTTTTGCAATACCAGCTTTTGATTTATTCTTACTCTAAGTGGAAATCGGGATTGTTTTAAAGACTTAAGATTCAGTGTTTTTGAACGTAAGCATTCATCTAGGATGTACTAAGTTGAGCAAACTATAACTATAAACAATTTTTAGCTTTTCTCAAGTCAGTTCTCTTGCAGGATGTACTTAAGCACTAAGTGTGTATAGGTTAAAGCAGTTGAATTTTGTTAAATGTTGCTCCTATGTCACATGACATTGAACACTACGGAATCATGTTAAAAAGACATGTTTTTTTTTTTTTAAACAATGTAGGAACTGTGTTTACAATTAAAAGTAAAATATTTGACATGTTTATTAATTCTAGTTTCATTTAATAACTTCTAAGGCATGTATTAAGCTTTTTTAAGTGAATTAGGAAAATTTGAGATGCAATATCAATACTTTAGGATTTTGATCTTGGTTTTTATGTGAAATTCTGAGGCCTTGATTTAAATCTTCTGTTGTATTGTGATTTCCTTTTAGGTGTATTGTATAAGTGAAACTTGTCAAATAAATCTTCCTTTAAGAACTGCAAAATGAAGTTAAAATGGCAAATTTTATAGCATGTACGTCCAAAATAAAAAATAAATTAAATGAAGTAAGCTGTTTTAAAAATGAACAGAACATTAGAGAATGGGGGGTAACTTCAAGCAGCTAAATACACATATAATTGGAGTCCTCAAAGGAGGGGAGAGAAGAGAGAAAAGAGAACTAAAATTTCGAAAAAATAATGACCAAAATTTTTCCAAATTTGATGCCAACTGTAAACCTACGGATCCAAGAAACTCAATAAATCCTAAGTGCAGGAAACATGAAGAAGAGTATATCAGGACACATCATAATCAACAGAAGAAAGGGCTTAGAAAATTATAACTAAGTTTAAAATAGCCACATAAAGTCATTATCTTTTTTGTTTTTCAACAAAGGGTAATTTCTTTGTTCTGTCATCCTGCAATGCCCCCAGTACTAATGTGAAACCATAGAAATCTGCATTTTTATCGCCCAAATTTTGGCCTCTAATACAGTGTTTGAATACACAGGGCAAGGCTCCTTGGAAACAGTAGCTGATTCCATGTTTGAAGCAGAAAACCTCAAACTAGGCCTAAAACATCCTGCTGTCAGAAAGTAAGAATGTTTTCAAGGCTAACTGGAAATACATCACCACAAAGAACGAAGAGCCAGTTTAAAGGGATAGCTACTGGCCAAAGAGTGGCAATTGCACATCAAAAACAAATATAAAATTATGGTCAATGGAATAAGTTGAGTTTGTAAAAGACTGTGAGTCTATGATACTCGAAAGGGACAAATATCTTAGGATGTGAGCACCGTGATGTTAAAAATTTCCTCCGAGACTCAAAATGGTGATAGATATGAAATGCCAGAGACAGATCATCAGCTGCAGGATTTACAAAGGAAACAGTCGTGGGCTGATTTTGTGTCTCCTGAGTCCGCTTCCCCATCAAGTATATGGAAGAGTTGAGAGAGAAGAGACAAGGAATGGGATCTAGAATTGCGCTAAGCTCCTCCCAAGGATGCAAGGTTGACAGTGGTGCTCTCCACATGCTTCCTGAAGTTGAGGAAGAGTGGACTGTTCTTCTCATGTCTGAAAAAGCTAAAGCAGTCTGTGGCTTCAGGATCGAGGAGGCAGCTCTTCTGGAATTTCTGAGAGAAGACAGACATGAGTACTTCCTGTGGATCACATCACAGGAAGTGCCTCAGAGAGACCCAGTATTGAATACTCTGAAGGAATCAAGAAAGTACATACAGGAGAAGGAGTCAGCTCTAGACTTTAACCAAGCTCACAAAATGCCAAGGCATCCAGCCACGGAGGAATCATCTCCTTGCCTTATGTCTCCTACCTCCTATCTTTTTGGGGTCAAAACAGTAGCTGGTATGTGGGGAAGGATATAAGGAAGGAGATTGGGCAGAATCCATCCACAGTCTCCTTCCTGGACTGAAGGCTCTCTCCTGCCACCAACCTGAGCTGGGTTGGAAGAGAAGTCTTAACACTTGGAAGGAGATAGCTCCGTCATAGTGCCCTGGCAACCATGCATGTCTCTACATGGGCCATGTAGGCAAGGCTTAACCACAGCTGACCTAAACCTTGGCAAAATGCCCTGTGGCCCTCCCAGGACATGAGCACATAGAAAGATTGTGAGGAGCTGCATCCCTGTCTTCCATGAAAGCTGTCCTGAGGCATTTCTCATCTCTTGCTGAGTTTTAATATGGTCTAAGGTTTTCTGCCTCACCTGTCTTAGTGTGCAGCTGCAGGCAATCGAACTGCTGGGCTGTAGCATGAAATTGGCTTCTCAGCAGAAGGGTGCCCTACCCCTCCTATTGCACTGTCATCTTATGTTTTGATGTCATCCTGTTGAGCAAGGGTCACTGGCTGCTGATATCATTGCTGATCTTGCTTTTTCTCTCTATGTAAATGATAAACTGTCTGAATCTAAAAAGATCTTGTGTTTTCTTTATCAGCCAAATCTGTCAGCCTTGTTTGATACCCCTCAGTGAGTCTGAGGTTGAGTCTCAACTCTGTCTGAATTGAGACTGCGTTTAGTGACTTACAGTGACAAGAGGACCCTTTAGGGGCAAACAGAAGGACAATGGCACCTGTCTAAGTTTTCATCCCAAGACCACCTAGGATGATCAGGTGCTGTAAGTGTAAAAAATAAAAAATAAAGAATTGTAAGCTGACAAGGTCCTTGCAATTTGTGGGGAAAACCAAGAGTTGCCTTGCCTAAAAAATAAAAAAATAAAAAAATAAGTTTTCATTCCAAGACAGGAAAAAGATTGCCCACCAGGTAAGTTTTTATCATTCAGCTCTTTGCTATCAGATCTACTAGAGCTCCTCCTTGAGAGAGAAAAATGATGTTAAATGTTTCAGAAAGTGTATTTTCTCAGATGAAGCACAGAAGTTTTGTTTTGTTCTGTTCTGTTGTACACAGTAATCTTGATTCAGAATTATGTTTCATCTGAAACTAGATTCTCTGGAACTCCATCAATCACACTCATTGCCAACCTCAGAGGAACCTTGTCTCTAGAGGTGGCTTGAGTTAGGGCACAGTGGAAGTTTGATCAACATTGATTTAAGAGTGCTTCCTATACGAACTGAGAGTAACAAGGCTCCTTCAGCAAGCACCTCGAGCTACCAGTTTGAGTCTGTTTTCCATTTCCCCGGCAAGCCATGAAAAAGAAAAATACCAGAAAATACTCATTTCCTAGTTCTGCCCCCTGAAAAGTTTCAAAAACTATAAGAACAACTAAATAACAATAGCATTCTGCTGCCTATGATCTCTAAATTCCATTTCCCACTAAAAGGAACTAGGGACTTGGGGAGAAATGGCTGATTCCAGGTTTGTGGGAGATAACATAGAAGATAAACTTAGAAAAATCTTATGTCATAAAGCAAAGATGAAATTAAAGACTAGTAGGGTCTTTTCAAAAGGACACAGGAGCCAGCATACAGAGGCTTCTACTGACCAAAACTGCAACGACCTGAAAAATGGCTGCAATAAATTATAACACTTCAAATATCACTCCGGTCTAATCAGGAGAGAAACATCAGACACAAATCACAATAGGGGACATTCTACAAAGTATCTGACCAGGACTCAAAACTGTCACGGTCATCAAAAACAAGGAAAGTCTGAGAAACTGTCAAAGCCAACGGGAGCCTAAGGAGACATGACAGTGAAATGTAGTGTGGCACCCTAGATGGGCTCCTGGAACAGAAAAAGGGCATTAGGTAAAAACTAAGGAAAGCAGAATAAAGTATGAATTTTAGTAAATAAAGACATTTCAATATTGGTTGATTCATTAGAACAATATACCACACTAATGTAAGACATAAATAATAGGGGAAATTGGATGCATGGTATACGGCAACTCTGTACTATCTTTGCAATTTTTTTGTAAAACTGAAACAGTTCTGATAAATCGAGTTTATTTAAAAATATAAAATGTATTCAAGTTCATTAATTAATAATGACACTAAAGAAAAAGAATTCACTGGTCACCTTTGGAGCACCAACTCATTATTTGAAAATGGGTAAATAAAGGGAAAGAATAATGCGTTTATGTTGCCTTCTGTGTTCAAACTCTCTTTCAGAGAGTCTTAGTTTGGGTTCCAAAAGCAGATCTTTTAATAAGAGCTTGAGTGGCAGGTAGTTTATTTGGGAGGTAATCCCAGGAAGCACTAGTGAATAGATGGGAAAAGTGAGACAGAGGAGGGAGAAAAGCCAATGAAGAGTGCATTAGAGACCAGATTGTTGTCATGGGTAACTGGGGTTTAATCCTTCTAGGCACACTCTAGAGCACTGGGTAGAACAGGCCTGTATTAATAACTTTGTTATTAATATAGCCACTCTAGCTTTCTTAGACTTGGTATTCGTAGGGTATACATTTTTAGATCTTTATATTTTCAATCTCTGTCCTTATACCTAAAGTGTGTCACTTGTAAAAAGAATATAATTAGTTTGTTGTTGGTTTCTGTTCTCATTTTTCACCCTTTTTTATGATTTTTATTGTATTAATTTGCTTAGTAATTTTTTTTGTTTTTCAGTTACAGTTAAAATACAATATTATATTAGTTTCAGGTGTACAATATAGCGATTAGACATTTATATACCTTACAAAGTGATCACCCCAATAAGTCTAGTACCCATCCGACGCCATACATAGTTATTATAACATTATTGACTATATTTCTATTGTATTTTTTAATCCAATCAGACAATTTCTGTCTCTTGGAGATTGGAGTGTTTAGGACACTAAATTTAATGTGCTTGTCTATCATCTTGCTACCTGTTTTCCATTTGTTCCATTTGTTTTTTGTTCTTCCTTTCCTTTAATCTTTTGGATGAATCAAGTATTATTTTTGTCATCCTACTTATTTCCTCTGTGGCATTTTGGTTATAACTTTTTATATTTTTTCTTTTGGTTAATCTAGAGATGATAATATGCCTTACAATCTACTTTGAATTAGTATTTTACCACTTCAGGAAAAATATAAGAACTTTAGAATAATTTCATTTACACCTTTTCCCCCCGATCCTTTGTGTCATCACATGATTTATTTCTACACATGTTAGAAACCTCAGTATACACTGTTATCATTATCTCCTTAAACAACTAACAGTCGTTTTAATATTTTTATTGTGGCAAAATATACAAAATATAAGATTTACCCTATTAACCATTTTAAGCGTACAGTTTAGAGGCGTTAAGTACGTTGACATTCTTGTGCAACCATCACCACCATCAATTTCCAAAACTTTTTCATCTTCCCAAACTGGAACTCTCTACCCATTTAACATTAACTCTCCATTCCCTCCTCACGCACACACATCCCCAATTCCCTCAGCTCCTGGCAACCACCATTCTGCTGTCTGTCTCTATGAATTTGACTGCACTAGATACCTTACATAAGTGGAATTGTGCCACATTTGTCTTTCGTTTCTGCTTTATTTCATTTAGTATAGTGTCTTTAAGATTTATCCACTTTGTTGTAAACCTTCCTGTTTAAAGCTGAATAATATTTCACTGTATGTATATAACACGTTTGTTTATCCACTTATCTGTTGATGGACATTTGAGTCGTTTCCACCTTTTGACTCATGAATAATCGCTGCTATGAACATTGGTGTTCAAATGTCTGTCCAAGTCCCTGCTTTCAATTATTTTAGGTATACACCCAGAAGTTGAATTACAGTAATTGGATCATACAGTAATTCTATGTTCAATTTTTCTGAGAAACAACCACGCTGCTTTCCACATCTTTTTAATTTTTCCATTTATTTACCCATTTCAGATTTCTTTCTTCCTTCCTGAAGGTCCAAGCGAGTATTTGCGATTATTTTCCTTTGGCCTGGGGGTCTCATAGAGCAGGTCTGCTGGAGACAAAGTCTCTCAGCTTTTGTTAGTCTAGTAATTTTAGCCTTAATTTTTGAAGATTTTCACTGGGCACAGACTGCTAGATTAGCAGAGTTTTCTCCTTTTATCTCTTTAAACATGTCATTTCATGTTTTCTGATTTCTATAATTAACTTTAAGAAGTAAACCATTATTCCATTGTTCCCCTGAATTTAATATGTATTTTTTCCCCTCTACCTGTTTTAGATTTTTCTCTCTATTTGTTTGGTTTTCAGAAGTTTGACTCTGGTATGCTTAGGTATGGTTTTCTTTGTATTTATCCTGTTTAGGGTTTACTGAGCTTCTCCAATACGTGGATTCGTGTATTTCATAAATTTTAGAAATTTTACAGCCATTATCTCTTCAAATATTACTTTGGTGACATCTCTCTCTTCTACTAGGTTTGATTTTCGGCATAGACTTTTCTTTGGCTACTGAAGATGAGAGTTTTCTTAGGTGCTGCAATGTAGGCATTCTTAGGGTGTTGGAGTTCATGGACTACTCTGAGCTTGTTATTCTCTTTCTTCAAGTTTTTTAGGACAGAAAAGAAAAGTTGGCCAACCCACA
The DNA here is from genome assembly GCF_000151845.1 of Pteropus vampyrus. NCBI lineage: Eukaryota > Metazoa > Chordata > Mammalia > Chiroptera > Pteropodidae > Pteropus > Pteropus vampyrus. Next base: position 2,267,646 of record NW_011888974.1, on the reverse strand, counting down.
ATTCATATAATTGCCATTACCCCCATATCTTTCAAGATCTAAAGCTATAGCATAAATAAGATTCTCAGCAACTGAGATGCTATATCCAGGCAATCAGAAAGACATGGGCGCTTGTGAGCAACTCCCAGTGTATATGGTGAACTCAAAAGTTTGCCAAAAGATATGAGTTGTGGCATCAATAACATCTTCTATACAGGATAACCAAATGGGCAATTTTAGAGAAAAATATCAGCCAATAAATGTATAAGGAATAATAAAATTAGAAATTCAACATTTTGTAACATTCAGTGAAATAATGGATCCAGGAACAACCAGTACAGGCTACAAAAACCATTAGGTAAAGTCTTTGGAGCTTTATAATTGATGGATTTGACTGCCAACTTCTAACCCCTTCAATCCTAACATGCCTAAAAGCAGGACAACCAGTCACAATGGGGACACTCAGGTGAGATGATGGAAAGAAGACTGCACCTCTTATGATACAAAAAAAGAAAAAAAAATTGAACCTGAATTTAATCAAGTATCTAGATCAACTATGAGTTTATGAAAAAGTTAATAATAATAAGGGGAAAGACGAACACATCAAAGATATTAAAAATTGCATTTGGCCAAATCCAGAACTGAGAAATTCTATAGGAAAAAAATATTGTATTTCTTCAATAAACAATTGTCATAAAAAAGAAAGGAGGGGAACTCATATAGATAAGACTTTAAAACTAAAATGTCATAATCCATCTGTAAAATAATTTTTCGAGACAATTGGGAAAATTAAAACATTGACTGGGTATTAGATGATTGATACTAAGGAATTGTTAATTTTGTTAGGTAGTATTATGTATTTTTAAGGTTCTTATTTGTTAGGAATGCATCCAAAAGTATTTACAGATGAAACAATATGATATCTGGAATTTGCTTCACGGTACTTCAGAGGGGCAGGGGTGGGAGGGCAGAACAAAAAAAAATGTTGATACTTGTTGAAGCTAGGTGATGGGAACATGGGAATTACTTTGTGGTCTCTCAAGATTATTTTTATATCTATAATTTAAAACTTTTTAAAGCAGAAATTTGTTGGTGAAGGTAAGGAGAGTATCTAGAGAAGGATGTAGAGTCTAGGAAGATAGAGCATGGTTATATGTTAAAGAAGAGAGTGAGAATACCAGAAAAATCACTGGTAGAGCCACTTCTAGAGGGTCTTGGGAAATAGGTTGCAGAGTCCAGGTGGTAGGATTGGCCATGCAAAGGTGATGGTTACATACCAGCCGTCATTTGATGAATTCTAGCTTGTGTCCTATTCACACATTTGATCTTAATTGGCCCTTACAACCATTCCATGAGATAAGTGTGATTATCCACATTTTGGAGGTACAGAAATAAGGCCTAAAATGATTGATGACTCACTCAAGGTCAAATAACCTGTCAATGGCAGATCCAAGATTTAAACCAAAGTCGCTATACTTCCAAAGCTTGTGGTCTTTATAGCTGTGAGACAGGATGGAAGTGGGGGTGAAATGTCAACTATTGGAGGGGAAAGATGAAGAAGAATAAGCAACCTTCATGACTGATGGCTTCTCTTCCTTATGAAGTTGGATGGAAGATCCTTAAAGACAATGATGCAGGCCCTGATGATCACACTGGGGCTGCCAGGGAGTTGAAGAGGAGTGAGTCACATTCCTGGTCCAAGCTTATCTGGACCAGCCAGTGAGACAGAGGTGTCCTAACAAAGAAATTCAACAAGGAGAATTATCAGGTCCCACACATGGCCCCCTCCCACTCTGCAGCAGCTTCAAGAGAAATAGAAGCAATTACAGAGTGTGAGTTGACCCAAGCTGCATATGAGTCAGCAAAGGGTGGACGACTTCCAAATAAAGCTCATGCAAACTCAGCTGCTATGCAGAGCCCCAGTAAGGGGAGGCAATGTCTAAGCCTGCCCCCATCTCATCATACTCTAACTGTAACTGAACTTCTTTTCTGTACATAGTTCTGCCCTGCCCCAGGGTAGAGGCCTGCATGAAGTGAAATGAGGCTAACGGACTAGCCAAAGAGGCATGGCTGGGTTCTCTGCAGGCCCTGAGTAATAGAGAGGGAAGAGGTGAGGCAAGCTGCAGGGAAGAAGCAGAGCCCAATGCATCAAGAAGTTTAATCAAGGAGTTGGTCTGCCTAGTGGCATTATAGCATAACAATTAAGAACATAGGCTTTAGGGTCAGACTCTGTGTCATTATCCCAGCCCCGTCATGTTCTAAAATGTGTCTTTGGGCAAGTTGCTTAACTTCTTTGAGCCTGGTTTCTTTATCTGAAAAATGGGGATAAAAAGATAGTATCTACTACTAAGATTTCATCCCTGGTAATGAGACATTACCTCCAACCAACCTACCCAGTGAAGAAGCTGACCAAAATGTATATACTTAACATCTGCTCGAAGCATTGGAGTATTAAAGAAGTAGTGAAGAATTATGAGGCAAAGGTCTGGAAGACATCAGAAATCCAGAGTGAGCCCAACATTTCAGGCCACATTTTCCTAGAGTTGTCTGCCAATTTGGAAGAAAAGGATAAATATCTGAGAATCTGAGGAGCTTTTTGACAGCTCTCTGTTGGGCTAGGGAACAATTATTTGAATACAGGAACTGCCAGAGTTGCTATTAAAGTCTCTGTGCTTTGAAGTGAAAACCACAAAAGGCTACATCCTAAGAGTCAGAGTAAACCAGAAATAAATGATCTCATACAGACTGAAGTCTAGCTTCCAATGATCTTAATTTCTGAAATTGAATTATAATAATCACGAACTACTAGAACTCTCAAGCACTAGCAATGTGTATCCTGACAGAAGCAAATTTAAATCCTGTCTGGAGGTAGTTAACATAAACTTAAATATCCATTTAAAAATAACCAGGCATACTAGAAGACAAGATATCACGGAGGAAGTCCAGAAGAAACAACATATAATAGAAACAGATTCTTAGGGACTTCAGATATTGGAATTATCAGCACAAAAAACATTTTTTTTAATATGCAATGTAAGATGAAATCAAGAGCTTCAGCAGAGAACTGGACATCATAAAAAGGACATAGCAGTCTATGGACATGCCACCCTAAACGTGCCTGATCTCATCTGATCTCGGAAGCTAAGCAGGGTCAGGCCTGGTTAGTACTTGGATGGGAGACCACCTAGGAAGACCAAGTGCTGTAGGCACTAAAAAAAAAAAAAGGACATAGAAAACCTGAAAAAGAACCAAACAGAAAACTTAGAACTAAAAAATACAATAACTTAAATTAAGAATTCCATGGATGGATTTCATAACAAATTATATATATTTATGAAGAGAGTATTGGTCAACTAAAAAACATCAGAAGACAATGTACAGAATGAAACATAGAGAAACAAAAGTACAGAAAACACAAAAGCGAAGGTACAATATATGGAGAATACAATATATAGAGGTATATCATAAACCATAATATACCCTCTAACATATATGAAATTGTATGCAAAATTCACAAAAATTTAAGGTGTTCTAAGGTCATTGTATTGTCCCAAAGAGGGTAAAACTACAATTTAAGTTTAGACTTTGCTAAATCTGTTATATATTACAATCTCTAGGACAATCCTTAAAGAACAATAAAGTGTGTATAAATTTGAGACTAACCGAGGAGGAAAAATTAAGTAAAAATACCTAAACAATCAAAAAGTAGGCAAGAAAAGAGGTTAAATTAAAACAAACAAACAAACAAACAGAATTACAAGTGTAAAAGTACATACATTGTAAAATAATAATTTTTTTAAATCTATAAATTTATATTAAGTAAGTTTAATCTCCAATTAAAAGACAAAGATTGTGCCTCAGCCCTGCATATGGCTACTCTGTTCATGGACCATCTACGCAATCACAGCAGTGGTTTAGGACAGAGGCTGGATAACCTCCATTAGACAAGCCATCTTGTCTATCTGGTATTGCATGCCTCCTCTGTGGTAATTACCACCTTGAATGCCATTTAACTTTCATAGCCTGCCTTGAGCTGATGGTTGGCTAAACCGAGCCTGCATTTTCTTCTTTCTAAAGCAGTTAAAGCAGCCAACTGCACAATTCTTACAATTCCCATACCCCCATGCCTTTGACGTGTCATCAATGCACATAGGCCAGGGCATCACCTTCTACAAGATTCTCAACTCAGTCAATCATTGGAGAGAGTATTAGTAATCATGTTGCTATTGTGTACAAAGGGTTATCACCAACCCACTTACTCCCAGTAGAGGGATCCTAATTGCAGCCTGACCAGTGCATAATCTAATCCCATAATTGCATCCTCAGGGTCTACTTTCTTGGGTCACTTCCAGTACCAACTATCTTAGCCTGGGTTCTCTCCAGAAACATGAGTAGTTTATTTGGGGAAGTCATTTCAAGGGGACAGAAAGTCGGGGACTAGGAAGATTGAAACAGGGAAAATATAAAAGCCAATAAGAGAAGGAATTGTTAAGTTGGTCACTGCTACGGACATTTCAGGGCTCGAGCCAATTGAGACCTTCTGAGATGCCATGTAGAATATGTTTCAGAATTTTCTACCCAAGGAGTGGGTGAGAGGAGCACTTATCCACCAATTCCTGTTCCCATTGGTTAAGCACTCCACACGTGATGTTCACTCCCTTGCCTGTGCAGCTCTGGATATGTGTGAGTACCACGGGACCCCAGGGCATAAAGCAAAAGATGTGCAGTGCACCTGAAGCAAGATGCTGTTAGAAATGCCCAGAATAAAAGTTGGATTGAGAAGACTTGGAATGCAGCACAAGAACAGTGAGGAAAGGCAATTTTTTCAATAAATGGTTCTGGGGAAATTAGATATCAATATGGAAAAAAATAAAATTAGGCCCTACTTTACACCAAAGCCCAAAAACAATTGGAGGTGAATTGTACATCTAAATGTGAAAGGCAAGACAATAGAGCATCTAAAAGATAAAATAGGAGAGTTTCTTTATAACCTTGGAGTAAGAAAAAATTATTAGAAATAGGACACAAAAAGCCCTAAATACAGGAAATGATGATAAATTTGACTTCATTCAAATGAAGAGCTTCTTTACGACAACAGATACTAGTAAGAGAGTAAACAGATGAGTCACAAAGTAGAAGGAAGTTATTTAAAATGCATTTGATTCAGTCCAAGTATGCTGAGTTCCAAAAACAGGATAAACTAAACGAGCTTTAGAGATGCATGGCTAGACGGTAAAAACATAAAGAAAAACAAGGAAGAAATTACCATTCAAGCCAAGAGAGTGGTCACCTCTGGAGGAAAGGCACAGAGTAGTGATTTGGAGGGTCAGGAGTGGGCTGTGAGGGCTGGCCATGTTCCATTTCTTGATTCTTGACCAGAATGGTGTTATACAGTGTTTGCTTGCGATCATTCATTGAGCTTTATGCTTTGTTTATGTACATTTTCTGTATATATGTTTTATTTCATAAAAGTTTAAAAGAGTGTCTATCTCATAAGGTTCTTGCAGGACTTAAATGAGATCATGCATAGGAGCCTGGCATATCAAAAGTGCCCGTCAAGGTTAGCAACTCTGATTATCATTGGCTTGGGGGCATTTTGAGTGTGACCTGCTTATGCATGTGGAACTCAGCAGAGGATTTGTGGGTGGTCCACATATTCATGGGAGGTCATCCTGGGAAGGTGTGCAAGGCACAGGTGGAGTGGACAGTGTTGGGGGATGAGAGATCATAGGCCAGCTCGGACAGAGTAATGCATCTCTCCTACTGCGTCTTTCAACCAGCAGACCACAGTGTCCCCCAACCATGGGAGTCCAAGTTCAAGATGGGGGTCGTGCCTGTTGCAGCTCTAAGTACCTTCTACCAATGCTCAATGAGGTATGCTTTAGAGCTCTGGCACACGAGTGCTGATCAGCCTTGCCAGAACAGCCAACACCCTGTCCTGTGAGTATGTGGGGCCCAGAGGCAGAAGTATGAGGGCTTCATCCGCATTGGCCTCTGAGCTTCAGAAAGCCTAACACTGCCCCCCACTCCTTGGCCCATTGCTGGACAGGGCAGGGCAGTGCAGATTTACAGATGCTTCAGGCAGGCACAATGGGTGAAAGACTAGCAGTGCTCCCCGAAGTCACCAGACAATGGGGAGTTGGCTTCCCTGCAATGGCAAGGGGACCTTTGTTTATTATGTCAAGTGTGTTGAGGTCCAATTTTTATACAATTAAATTCACCCCTTTTAAGCATATAGTTCAACGAGTTCGACAAATGTGTATGTTCATGTAACTACTACTACAATCCAGACATATATGTCTGTCACCCAAAAAGTTCCCTTGGCCCTTGGCAACTGCTGATCTGTTTTCTGTCCCTACCATTTTGTCTTTCCCAGAATGTCAAGTAACAGACTCATTCAGTTTGTAGCCTTTTGAATCTGGCTTCATTCACTAAGTACAATGCTTTTGAGAATCATCCATGCGGTTGCAAATATCAATAGTTCCTTCCTTTTTATTGCTGAGTAGTGTATCACTGTATGGATATATCACAATTAGGTGGACATTTGGGTTGCTTCCAGTTTGGGCAATTATGAATCAAGCTGCTCTATGTGTTCATATGGGTCTTTCAGTAGACACATATTTTCATTTCTCTGGGGTAAATACCTGGAGGTGAGATTGCTGGGTTTTATGGCACATGTGTGTTCATAGGAAACTAACAAACTTTTTCCAAGGTGAGTGTATCCCATCTTTGTTTCTATTTTCATTGGTGGAACTGTTTTCTCATCATCAATAGCAGGACCACCGTGGAAAGACCACTGACTCCCTAATTCAGTGAGAAACTCAAATTACAGAATAGTTGTAAACATTTTTGCTGTTTTAGCTTCTTAAGTACCAATCACAACTCAAAGGATTGAGGTAGGAGTATCCACCCCTCTTGAATGACCAATTGTCCCACTTTGCCTGAGACTCTCCTGGTTTTAGCACTGAAAGTTTTATGTCCTGGGAAACCCCTCAGTCCTGGGACCAAACTGAGACAAGTGGTCACTTTATCCTTGGCCTTTGGCAACTGCTGATCTGTGTTGTGTCCCTATCATTTTGTCTTTCCCAGAATGTCAAGTAACAGAATGGATGTCAGGCACTGTATATTAGTCACATCATTTTATCCACAGGCATGTATCAAGAGTAAGTTTGCTTGTCCTCACCTTAAGTGTAATGAAACAGCCTTCAAAAGCTTAAATTCTTCCCCAGTCCACACTCCAGGTGGAACCAGACATGGGCAACAGGCCTGCCAGACTCCAAAGCACTGGTGTCTTTCAGAGCAGATAATCCCTAGGTGCCAAGCTCTGGGCCTCAAGGGCATGAGACCTGCAGATGGGCCTGCGTGGAGCTTTGCTGCCCTCTGCTGTCAGATATGGTGACACTCCTGGTCTGAGTTCACTTAGGGAGCTGCAAGTCCCGGAAGGTGCCCTTTACTTCCGAGGAGCAAGATCTCAAATCTGGCCTCCGCCCTATAAGGGTGCCACAGGGATGAACCCTACCAAGGTCTGCTGAGGGCGTTGGTCCAGCCATCTGTGCGTCATGTGATCACTCAGAGCCTCATAGAACCAGGGCTAGACTACTGGGTTTGAGTCTGTGTAACCCTGAGCCAGTCACTCACCCCTCTGGGCTTCGGTTCCTTTTCTGTAAATCAGGATGATAAACACACTTGGACTACTAGGCTTAGACTGAGGTTTTTATTGCCAACTCTTTCACACCCAGCTCTGTGCCAGACCCTGAGCTGGAAGTGCCAGGGAGATGGTTGTCCTCCTTGCTCTGTAATTCTCTGCTAACGCACTGTCTTGTGTTTATTCATTCATTCATTCATTCACTCACTCACTCACTCATTCATGCTGTATCCATTTATTTATTGACTGTTCATTTTTTTCTCATATCTTCACTCATTTAACTTCCTTATCCATTCATTCATCCATCACTTGGTCCTCATTTACACATTCGTTCATTCTTTATTTTTTCAGGCAGTTGTTGACTCCCTCCCTTCCTCCTTGTCTCCTACATTCCTCTGTTCCACAAGCATTCTGGAAGTACCACTCTAGGCCAGGATTAGAAGCTGGTATTCTGGCTCAGCCCTCCTTCCAGATTTGTGGGTAGGCAGAATGGTGAGGACATGCTGTGGTAACTACCACACACCAGCCATCGGGACCCAGAGCACAGGGAGCACCAAGAAGGAAGTAACTTTCTGCCTGGAAGAGAGGGCTGGTGGCAGTCGGAGAAGGTTTCATGGAGTTAGTAGCACGTAAACCAAGCTAAGAAGGGTGTGTGGGAGTTCTCCAGGGAGGAAACAACACTCCAGGTAAAGTCTTTTACTTGTGGCATATTTGGGGAAAAGTAAAGTGCCTGGGTGTGTGTGATGTAGGGTCTAGTGTCCCTGACCACACCCAGGCCAAGCCCTTCCTAGGTTCCAGTGATAGACATGGGCCACGCAAAGACTTTCTCTAATTCATCACTCTTGGCCCCTGGAAAACCACCGACTATCAAGTAGCAAGAATGGCCCGGGAGTGCTAATACAGCATCCTGTCACAGGGGTCACCTGTCCAACCCCTCGACACTCAGTGGGAGAGCTGTCCTGAATAGGCTAAACAGGTAGCAGCAGCAGTAGTTTCTGAGGTGGCTGATCTCAAGATCCCACTGTCATCCAGCAAAAATTTGAGTGCCTTGCTGTGAGCCAGGCCTTGCCCACCACACTGGAAATGCAGCAGTGAACAAGATAGAACTACTCTCTGGAGGGCAACAAATGATAAACAAGAAATAATTATGAAGTCTACCAAGAGCATACCAGCACCTGAACAATTTGGATTTATTACCTCTTTCTAGGAAGAAAACTGCACTTAACTTCCGCAAGACGGTGTTAAAGAGGACATATTATAGGATTTAGGCTTGGGTTAAGTGATTTGGGAGAGGGTGTAAGTATGCGGGCTTCTACTCTGGATTAGATGCTGTCAGGAAGCAGAGACAATTCTATGATTGGATGTCTTAAATATTTAAAGTAGGAGAAATGAATCGAGGCCAATGCTGTTAAGAAGCAGTAGTTACTCATATTAGCCAGAACAGGGAACATGTTTAGTCTTTTTCCGATTCCAAAGATATTCTTGTTCTCATGAGTTAAAATATGATTACAGTGTGGTCTTATGTTTAGCTCCATCATGGCCTCATGTGATGTTGGTGTTCTGGGAAATTGTTTATGTCCAACAGGAGAACACCAAGGCCTAGCTGAGTGCCAGGCCAGCTCCAAGATGTGAGGGGCAGCTTTTCTCTTTCCCGTAAGAAAGGCTCATTCACTCAGCTGACTCAGCTGAGGTATATTTGCGGGGTGCCAGGTGCGGAGTAATTCGAGGTGAACAAAAGAGATACGGCCCCAGCCCTCAGGGAGCTCACGACTATTTGAGCCACCTTAAATATATTGTCAGAAATATAGGAGAATTGACCAGACCCAAGTAACTGTCAAGACAAAGGCCCGGCGCAGGGGAAGGGGGCTGAGAGCCTTAAGCAGGGCTGCGGGCGGAGCCACGAAGCGCACTTGACTGGAGGTCGGCTAGGGCCGGACCCTCGGCCATGCAGTGGCACCCCTCACCCAGGGCCGTGGACCGGGATTTGCCCAGAAACAGAAAATGAAATCAATAGCTCTGATCAAAATAACTCATCCGGCCTCGTTAATATTCGACAGCCTGTTTTCAGCTTGCGATTCCGTCCCAGCCCCGCCCAGCGGGGAGACTGCGCTTGCGTCGCGGGCGCGCCTCTCTGTCGTCATACGTGCGCGCCGAGGAAGGAGAAAGTTGTTATGGCGAGCTCAGCTGCGTCTTCCGTGCGACCGCCAAGGCCCAAGAAAGAGCCACAAGCGCTCGTCATCCCCAAGAATGCGGCGGAGGAGCAGAAACTCAAGCTGGAGCGGCTCATGAAGAACCCGGTGAGACAAGGCGCGGGCTCTACTGTCCTTCCTGAGTCCCTTCTGTTCCGGCGCCTCTGCGAGCCCCCGGGCCCACCTCCTCCGCCTCCAAACTCAGAAACTGAGTACCCAAACCCCAGCGCCAGTCGTTGGGAAGAAGTAGGCTGTCCTGGAGTCAGCTTTCTTCTGCTCTTCACTTAGAGCCTAGCCAGGATGAGGGCGCTGTGGAGCGGCTTCCATTCTCTTAAGAGTTTTTCCAGTTTAACTTTTGTGAACAGAAGCGTTAGACTGGAAAGATAGGACCCGCGAATTAGCACACGGGTAATTTTCTTCTAAACCGCACTATTGTTAGAGAAGCACTGGGGCAAGTCA
>NW_011888974.1:2228085-2256759 GCF_000151845.1 Pteropus vampyrus | reverse complement strand
ATTCCGTCCCAGCCCCGCCCAGCGGGGAGACTGCGCTTGCGTCGCGGGCGCGCCGCTCTGTCGTCATACGTGCGCGCCGAGGAAGGAGAAAGTTGTTATGGCGAGCTCAGCTGCGTCTTCCGTGCGACCGCCAAGGCCCAAGAAAGAGCCACAAGCGCTCGTCATCCCCAAGAATGCGGCGGAGGAGCAGAAGCTCAAGCTGGAGCGGCTCATGAAGAACCCGGTGAGACAAGGCGCGGGCTCTACTGTCCTTCCTGAGTCCCTTCTGTTCCGGCGCCTCTGCGAGCCCCCGGGCCCACCTCCTCCGCCTCCAAACTCAGAAACTGAGTACCCAAACCCCAGCGCCAGTCGTTGGGAAGAAGTAGGCTGTCCTGGAGTCAGCTTTCTTCTGCTCTTCACTTAGAGCCTAGCCAGGATGAGGGCGCTGTGGAGCGGCTTCCATTCTCTTAAGAGTTTTTCCAGTTTAACTTTTGTGAACAGAAGCGTTAGACTGGAAAGATAGGACCCGCGAATTAGCACACGGGTAATTTTCTTCTAAACTGCACTATTGTTAGAGAAGCACTGGGGCAAGTCACTCCCCCGTGCAGGCCTCGGTACCGTTGGTCATAAAAACTATTGAATATGAATTTGACAAGAAAGGGGTGATTCTCCTCGTGTAGTAGCGTTAAAGTTGGAGTTTCCAGCCATAAATGACGACTTAGGTTTCTGAGTTTTTCTCTTGAAAGTTAGGTGTAGCCTTGGCAAAGCCGTGGGCTGTGGTAGACCCCAAAGTATACAGGATGAAGTAAAGCTAAGACAGAGGAAAGAAGATAAAATTAGCTTTGAATCTAAAGAGCAAAGCAGCTTTACTTGTTTTACTTCACTAGTCTAGTTAAAATTCTTTGGTTATAAGATATAGGACTTTGTCACCAGATTTACACTTACAAATGCTTTCCTGTTTAAACGTTTCAGGACAAAGCAGTTCCAATTCCAGAAAAAATGAATGAATGGGCACCTCGACCTCCCCCAGAATTTGTCCGAGATGTAATGGGTAATGTCTTATGGGAAAGTGTGTGTGTATGTAACTATAATTTTTGAAGTGTAGATATAAAGACCCTGCAGTTAGTATATATTAATTAGATCTCTAATAGGAAAAAAAATGTTCGCTTGTCCAGTATTCTCTCAAAACGAAGAGCTTGTGGTTTGGCTTTAGAGAATTTTCTTCTGCGTTGTTTTTAATAATGCCTCATATTTTTTTCTAAATGGAAATAGTTTTATTATTTTGGGTTGTAAATTAACATATATTAATTATAAAGAAAAATAAATAATACAGGTATGAAAATGTTTGGACCACCTGTAATTTCATCATTTCACTTGTAACATTGTGATATAGCATCCAAACCTCTTTATAGCCAAAACCAGTCATGCATAGGCAAAAATGTTCTTACAAAAATATAATTGTTCTACACATACTATTTGGTAATCAGCTTTTTTAACTTAACATATCATGGGCATCTTTTCAGCTCAGTAGAAATTTAGCATGTCAAATATGAAATCATCTTTTGAGAGGGAAAGGTCATAGGCTTTCTTCTAGGTTCCGGTCACTGAATAGAATTTTTAGTGACATCACATCCAACATTCATGCAACAAATATTTAATAGTGCCTACATTGTGCTAGGCACTATGCTAGATTCTGGGGTAATTCTGGGTAATAGGAAAGGCATGGTCCCTTCCATTACTTCAGTTTCTTTCTTTGGTCATTTCTAATTAAGGGTAGCCTCTGTTGATAACTGGAGTTCATCAAGAATTCTGAACTGTCCTGGCTATAGGTTCAAGCGCAGGGGCTGGAAGTGGAGAGTTCCATGTATATAGGCATCTGCGCCGCAGAGAGTACCAACGACAGGACTACATGGACGCCATGGCTGAGAAGGTCAGTGAGCAAGGAGGCTGGCTGAGCCCTTGGGTTCAGGCAACGTGCATTTACAACTTTTAGAAAAAAGCATATGAAGAAGAGTAGATACACCTCGTTGTTGCTTTTAAAGTTAGCACTGGAAACATATCAAGTAGAGTCCAGGTTACTCCTAGGTCAGCCTCAGCACAACAAGATAATCACACTAGGAGATGAATGAGGGTAGGGAGACTTCGTGTCTGTAGAAGGGCACAGCAGTCTCCCCTCCCCTCCAGGCCATTTGCCATGAAATGAATTTCTCACACCACTTATTTCTCTATTCTCTCTTTTTGGCCAAACGCCTATAATTCTAGTTATCTGTGTGTCTGTTTTGAATGGTTGTTTTCATGTGTCTGTTTCTTTGAGTTTTCTAGCTTGAAGGCTGGCATTGTTATTAGTCAATAGTAATTGATTAAGAATCAAGAATTGCTTTAGAAATTACACTGTAAGGATTGTTAAGCTTTCTGTTACTTGACTAGAAGAGCCAGAAATCTCTCTCCTATTCAAAAATACTCATTTGGACATATCACTTGTTTTATTTTTTAAATTAAATTTTGGAATTATTTAATCCACACCAAAATCTTGTTGGATTTTTTATTTTATCCACACTAAAATCTTGTTAGATTTTTTACCAGCATTGAGTCAAACCTGTAACTTAACTTGAATAAGAATGGACATTATACTGTTTAGTCAATCCTTCTTAGAAACTTTCTTTTTTTTTATTTGTTTGAATCTTTTCATGTCTTTCAATGATGATTTATGGAGATTTTGCATGTATCTTACCACATTTGTTCAAAGATATTTTAAGTATTTTGATTGCAGTGGTACGAGGTGGTCCTCTTTTATTTTTTGCTATTAATGAGAAGCAGAAAAAAAATACTGACTTTTGTTTAGTGCTCCTATATTTGCCCACCTTGCTATTAATAAAAATCGATTATTATTTGGCTAGTTCTTCGGGCTTTTCCAAATCTGATTTCTCCTAACCCTGTGTATGAGAGAGTACCCTTGTTCTTAATCTTGCAGTGTGCACTAGAAAGGTCATTTTCCTCAGTCTGACCATAATTCCTATTGTTTCATGGACTACATTTGTAATTTTTGAGAGTCAGATACTTTAAAATGATATTCGTCTGCTTTTCATGAAAGAATTTATTGATTTTCCAATAATTTGATTTTAAAATATCAAACTCTGTAGAATTCTTCCTACGTAAAGGAAATAAAATACTTTTAAAAATTAAACATTCATAAATATAGAATAATACTTAGCAATAAAAAAGAAACAGACTAATGGTACATGCAACAACATGAACAATTCTTAAAAACATTGTGCTAAGTGAAAGAAGTCTTGCAAAAAGAGCCCATATTGTATAATTCCATTTATATGGAAACTATGTGGAGAAAAAAACCAGTCTATGCGGAAAAACATTCAGAACAGTGGTTGCCTCTGAGAGTTGAATAAGGGATTAACTGGGAAGTGGTATAAGAGAACTTCCTGGAATGATCAAATTGTACACTCAAGATTTGGGCATTTTGTTGAATGCAAGTATTACCTTAAATGAAAAAAAAAAAAACCCCGTAAACAAATGTTAAAATTTAGTTAATGATATGTATGCTTAAATCTTTAGAAGTAAAATGTCTTGACTGCAGCTTATTTTGAAATGTATCAAAAAATAAGATGGATTGATGGATAGAAAAATAGGTAGGTAGGTATGTGATAAAGCGAGTAACAAAATGTCAATTGTAGCATCTAAGTGGTGGGTATATACACTATATTTCTTTCAACTTTTCTGTGTTTGAAATGTTTCAGTGTAAGACACTAGGGAAAATATTAAACCAAAGAAACAGACAAGATACAGAAGAAAATGTGTAAAAATAGTTTGGAATGGCCAAAATTGAGTTTAGAAAATAGCTTTATGATTTTGGGATGATCGTTGTGGTGGTTTTCATCTGGTTTTGCTTGTCCTGCAGCCTTTCTTTGCCCCCGGATGTTACTGGTTCTTCTCCAGCTACTGCCATCCCCTGGTTAGAACATTCTTAATTCTAGTGGGAAGGTTTAGATAGTTTGTCACACAGCTATACCAGGTCACTGTGATGGGTTTGCCACTATCAGGAATAAACAAAACTCTATGTAGAAACTATTGGAAACACTATTTTTAAACTACTTTGGAGGGGAGGAAAGAAGTAGAGCAGGCTGTTGTCTCAAATACCATCAGTTAGTCTGAAGTTTTTACATATTGATTAAAGACCTAGAGAAAATACAGGAAATTTTTTACGAACCTTGAAACCATGCAGACACAAAAGTTGTTATTTCATATTGTGAAAGATAGGCTCTGAGGTTAAAAGAAAAAAGAGAGACAAGAGAATCCTCACCTTTCACAGTGACCTCTGACAGCAAACCTGACTTGCGTCCTTGCAGCAGCCAGGGTCAGCAGCCAGTGAGGGCTCTGTTTAGTTCACTTGATAAATGCAGCTGCTTCAGTAGCACAGGGAAAGACATTTACAGCTCAGCTTCTGATCAAACCAAGTGCTTTTAGCTTTTTAAGTCATTTGCTTTCAGTTGTCCTCTAATTAAAGCTGATTTTCTTCTTGAAAGGAGACCTTTCTGTTTTATTTCATGATTTCTGCTCTCAGAGAGTTCCTTTGTCACTTGAAGCAAATCCACACAGACTTGGCAGTACAGACCAGCAAAGGTGTTGCCACCTCTTCTCTGCTTGGCTCCTTTTTTGCCCATTGACCTTTATGGCTGTGATTAAAAGAAATAGAGATTACTCTTTTTATCAGTAGATGTCTTTGTAGTATATAAATGCTTCTCTGTAGGTTATCACATTTCATCATTCTTCCTAAAGACTCTGGGAGAGAGGAATTGTTATTTTGCCCATTTTAAAGATGAAACAGGTTTAGAAACTGAGAGCTGCTAGGAAGAATACAAGAAATGGGTGGGTAGGTCTGGGTGTGTACACTCACGTATACCTATATACGTGTGTGTGTGTGTGTGTGCACATGCATGTGTTTAGTAGCAGGTGATGGCAGTATGTGTTAAATTGCTTTAGAATCAGTCGTGATAAACTGTATTAAGTTTGGACTTGAAAATTCGACGGTTCCAGCCAGAAGCCATTCTATCTGATGAGTTCCTGTCACTGTAAACAAAAAACACACTCTTGTCTCCTCTCAGTACTCTACTACACTTCTGACATGTCTGATCACCAAATACATGAGGATTTTCCCACACCAAGAAATTTTGTGACACCAACTGAATGTCCTACAGTTTAACCCAATTCTGCCACTATCTGAAATTAGCTTCAGATCCTGCTGATAAAGGGCTCAGTCCCACAAGACTGCGTCCTTTCCCCATTAAAAGTCCAGTCACCAGTCCAAACTGTCATCTGTACTTCTTACCAACTGGCTGTAAATCAGAGGTTTCCCACTACCTCTTCCTTGAGTTTTAATTTGCTTAGAGAAGCTCACAGAACTCAGGAAAGCATCTTATTTACTAGATTTCCAGTCTGTTACAAAACAGAACAACCAGATGGAAGAAAGGGTAAGGAGCTTCCATGCCCTCTCCCAGCACCTTCACATGTTCACTAACCTGGTGGCTTTCCAAAGCCCATCGTTTCAGGGTTTTGGAGGCTTCATTATGCGGGCATGATTGATTAAATCATTGCTCTTTGGTGATTGGATCAGCCACCAGCCCCTTGCCTCCCTGGAAGTCAGGAGGTGGAGCTAAAAGTCCCCTGGCAATCAGCTTTCTCTTAGAGCTTTCTAAAAGCTACTCATTAACATAAGCTCTTATGGTTAAAAAGGGCTTGTTATGGATAACAAAAGACACTTATTGCACCTTTATCTCAAGTTCTAGGAACAAAATATAATAAAAGGTATCCCAGTGGCTCTAATATAGGAAATTTATGAGTTTTAGAAGCTATGAGTTTTAGAAACAGTAAGTGAAGACCAAATATATTTTTTTTATTATAAGTCACAGTATCACCCTAAGGCCCTGGCTAAACAGCTGATACTGCTGCCCCTGCCCTCCAGGAATACAGTATGCTCCCTCTGGTACTTTCTCTTAACATTTTGTTGCGTGTGAGTGGTATCTTAATGAACTGGAAGACTTACTTTGCCTTCAGAGAGCCATATACTGATTCCTGCCCCAGAGACCAAGATGTGCCTGTAGCACCCCCAACTGGTGTGAATTCTAGAGCTCTCAGACCCAGCCCAGAGTATGTCTAAATGATGTGTGTTTTTTTGCAGCAAAAATTGGATGTAGAGTTTCAGAAGAGACTGGAAAGGAATAAAATTGCTGCAGAGGAGCAGACTGCAAAGCGTCGAAAAAAGCGGTAAGGGCTTTGTGGCATCCCATAACTAATGAGACTTAAGGGCAGGAAATGGGAAAGTAGATGGTTGGTGAATGAGTCCTTGTAGTCAAAAGTTCACCTGTATAACCTGTTGAGGTCTTGGGTGCTACGACCCACTGTGGAGCAATGCAGTACCTAGCTTTTCTTCCAGTACCTGGTGAGAGATCAAGTCACTTATTGTGCTTTTCCCATAGCTCAATACAAATTCTCTAGAGCTCGGAAGTCAGCACTTTGTGGTGATCGCATGGATTTCTGTGTCTTCTTCACATCTGTATTTTAAGATCTGGTCTTGATGTCGGATAGCTTGACAGGGTGGGAGTCCAAAGAGGGACCCTCACTCCAGAGCTCTAGTGATTAGGTTCTTGTTTTATGCCGTGAGAAAGAATTCAAGGACATGACAAACAGCAAACTGGAAAGTGCAAGTTTTTGTAAGGCAAAAGTACATACAAGTAAAGTGCAGGAAGCTCAGAGAGAGTCTGCCCTGGAATTACAGGCTTCTTAGGGGTGGGGTTGTCCCAAGACTATCCATCTGTCTTGTTTGATTGGCTTGTTTCTCATACCACCTGGAGGAGAGAAGATGCCCAAGGCCATCTATCAGTCTCCTGGCCTTGGCTTGTTTCTCATGCTGGAGTCTCATGCTTGAAATCAAAACAAAGAGAGGGCTGAGTAAGGGACAAGGGGAGACGTTCCAGAGCCACAGGGAGAGGACTGAGTAAGCGACTGAAGAAAAATTCCAGAACCACATCCTGGAGGGGAGGAATAACTTCCCTAAACTAACTATCCTGCCTCAGTTTAATTAGGTACTGTAAGCAAATTTCTTGTTTAGCTTCTTCCTTAAATTAGGGTCTGTGACCTCCCTAAATGAATACACAGGAATATAGGCTGCATGTGTGTATGTTTTAATAAATGCTCTTTTGGCATAAAAAAAAAAAAAAAACCTGTAGAGAATTTTTATAAGAATTTATTTGAGCCAAACTGATGGCAATTGCCAGGAAGCAAGATTCTAAATACTCCCCCAGAATGGCAGTTTGCAGCTTCTTTTATGCATTTGAAATTAAGGAGGGAAGTAAGGAACCTTGATTACATGAAGGTGGGAGAGAGCAAGGCGGCAGCTGGATTACAGGATAATTAAAATTTTGTGCTCTCTTGAGGGTGGTTACTTATGAAAAGAGGCATTTCAAAGGTGTGTTAACCTAGATGCACAGAAACAATAGACAGGGCTTGCTTAAGGCAAAAGTAAACCTTTAACTGAAGAAGTTATATGCCTGGGTGTGACTACCCACCATAATAAATTCCCAGTTAAGAATTTGCGATCAGACCACTCTATAAGGTTACTTTCCATAGAACCCTTTTCTCATTTATACTCCCAGCTTTTAGAGAGCTGAGCAGGATTCTAAAAATAGTTCCTAAAATCTTGGAATGAAAAAGCATCTCCAGTATTTCTGAGGTTGCTTTAATCACTTCAGGATTTTATTTCGATTCATAAAGTAGATTGATAATGATGTTGCAGTAGCAGAATTATAAGAAAATCTCTTTCATTTTATTATTGTAGTGTTTGTAATTACAAAGTCTTCAAAGATCTTATATGTAGATGTTTATTTTCTAAAGTATACAATAAGGTAGCTAAAGAATTAATATATTATATTTGTAGCCAGAAGTTAAAAGAGAAGAAATTACTGGCAAAGAAGATGAAACTTGAACAGAAGAAACAAAAAGAAGGTAAGTGGTACCCACTTTTCTTGGTTGTGATCTTTTTCAGTGCTGATCACAGAAACTGACCCTGTCAAGAATGAAATTTAGAGTTTGGAGATGGTTGGCTGGCCAGTGAAGAAATGAGGGCTTCTTTCTATTAGTTAGACTCATTTACTTGCAGGTGTCAGAAAGCCAAACTGGAGTAGGCAAGAAAGAAAGATACTGGCTCACATTAAGTTCAGGACAGACCTTCCTTCAGGCACGGCCAGTAAAGGAGCTTAGTGTTGTTGTTGCCTTCACTGTCTTCCTCTGTTCCCTGGCTCCCTGTCCTCAGGCAGGCTTATGTCCTCCCTGTGGTTTTAAGGTTCCTGGGGCTGTACCCTGCCTCATTCTTGTGCAGTAGGAAAGACTGGGAGGATGTCCCTAGCAAAAGTGTCTGGTTGAATCACTTGGCAAGTCAGTTAAAAATGCTTTTGGCTATAAGAAACAGAAAACTCAACTAGCAGTACTTAAACAAAGAGGAGTTCAGTCTTCTCACATAACAAGAAATCTGGTGGTAGGTGGCAGCCTGGTATGTTCAGCAGTTCAGTAGTGTCAGTTCTGTAGGGCCTTTATCCTGTGAGCATGATATGGTTGCTGCAGCTCCTGGTATCATACCTATGTTAAAGCAGGAAGAAGAGGGGAAAGAAGTGGTACTTGTCTGGTCTTTTGGTAACTGAGGAGTCAAACATCCCCCAGAAATTCCCAGCAGATGTTACCTTATGTCCCACTGGTCAATACTAGGTCACTTTGCCATCCTTTGCTGTCATGCTAGATGAATAGAAAACAGAATTGTCATGACCATCTTTAACCTATCGTGATTCATCTCTGGGAGCTGGGTACATTGCCACCCTAGACAGAGTTGGGGTTTCGTTAACAAGAATAAGGGGTTAGTAATATGTCAGCATCCCCCAGTGCTGCCAGCCAGTCTTGGCCACCTCTGAACCTATCACAAGGCCAGAGGTACTAGCCACTCCCCTGGAAGCCCTCGGTCTGAGAATCAGGGAGAGAGGGGCCCCAGATAGGAAGGACCAAGGATACTAAGAGACCAAAAAATGGCAATTCTCCATTACATTACTGAATCCGTGGCTGTTCTCTGATTGATTAGGCATGATTCCTGGTTGGACAATTGTGATTTTTGGTTTTAAGAGAAAATCAGACTTTGACTGACATACTGAAACATGATTGGTCCCTTCCGGGACCAATTTCCTTTTGAGTTGTAAATGTACTGTGCGAGACACTATATATGGCATGATTTTTTACTATTTCCCATCATTTCCTAGAAGAAATTACTTTACAGTGCCAAAATGTGATTGCTAGGACCTCATCCCTCAAATAAACTGCCTCATTACTTTCCCTGCCCTACCCTCCATATGCACACTCACACAAAAGAACATGGAACTACTTGGTCCAATGGCTGGAGGCTTAGAGTTAGTCTCATGTTTTGCTGAAGGAGATACTGTAACTTAGACCAAATATACCATTGTATTGGGAAATAGAAAGATCTCCTTCCCTCTAGGTAATTTGACGCTCCTTCCCCAGACTGTTGCTTGTTGTCATTGTCGCTATTTATGTGTTTAGTGACTCTTCTGAACTAATTCTGTAAAGCCTGTATTTGTTGTTTGTGACCACCAAAGTCTCTGCTTGGTTAGCTTAGTGGCCACTTGATGAATAGAGATTTCCTTTAATGCCAGTAAGTCTTCCAGTCTTTGCCAAGGGAGTTAGTTCTCTATGTGTCTTAGAGCACGGTTTCAACATTCTGTCAGGCAGTTTACAATTTTGCATTAGCCTTCATTTCCTTCTTGCACAGAACCTCAAGGTCAGCCGTAGGTAAGATTTAGGGCCATCACTGGTCTGTCTTAGACATGTGCACAGCTCTGCTTCTAGATTCCCACCTTTTCCTCTTAAGCTTTTGGTCAGTTTCATGAACGGCTTCTGTGATATTAAACAGTTGCCACTGATTGGTTTTGAGAAGCACTCTGGGGAAAAGACTTTGCACTGAGTTGGTTTGAATAAAGATAGGCCTTGTGAGTGGAAGTTTCTAAGGAGCTGCCAGACAGGTCAAATAAAGACACAGCTCTGTGTATGAAACTTCTGAGGAGCTCCCAACACAGTTTACCTCCTCTAGTGGCTGCTAGGCTGCTAGTTTTCACAGCTATGTGATTATGAGGTTGTTGGTTTTGGAGGCTAGCTCAGATCTAGGGGGAGAAGGTAGGGAATAGAGTAAGTTAAAACACGACAAAGCTTGCTGTTCTTACCAAGATTCAGCCATTTTTCTTGAACAATCCAGGGAACATTTCCAGAGTTCTGGAAAAGTTGATTTTAATTATTTCAGTGTTCTTGATTCTTTTATTAAGGAGCAGATTTTTAGAGGTCTTTACTCTCCTATTCTGAAAGTGCTTCCAGCCCTTTTAATCTACCTATATTTGAAATATGTTTTCTGTTCACATCAAATATTTAGGTCGTGGTTTTTATCCGTTCTGAAAACCTCTGTTTTTACTGACATGTTTGGAGTTTAGGACTACCATTTTATTTGGGTTTTGGTTCTGTTTTTTGTTTCTGTTTCCCCTTTCTTATCTTCTTTTGGATTATTTGAGCATTTTTATTCCATTTTAATTTATCTATTTTGTTTTTAAGTATAGTTGACCCTTCAACAACATGGAGGTTAGGGGCACTGACACTGCCCGCTTCCGCAGTCAAAAATCTGAGTATATATAACTTAAGTTAGCCCTCCACATGTGTGGATTCCCAATCGTGCATCAAAAATACTGTTTCTGATCCACAGTTAATTGAATCCGCAGATGTGGAAACCCAGGGATACTTACTGAAAAAAAAAAAAAATCCATATATAAGTGGACCTGTGCAGTTCAAACCCGTGTTGTTCAAAGGTCAACTATATATCCCTTTCTGTAGCTTTTTAATTGTTCCTCTAGAGATTACTATGTACACACATACTTTCATAGTCTAGTTAGAATCATTTCACTTAGAATATAGAAACTTGTCACCACGTAGCTTCCTTTACCCTTCCCATTGTAGTTGCCTTCTGTATTGCATCTACATACATTGAAAGCCCTATCATATAATGCTGTTATTTTTGTTTTCAATCATCAAATATGTTTTAAAGATCTCAAGAGGGTAATAGTCTGGAATGGTTACTGTTTCTGTTGCTCTTCCATTGTTCCTAATGTCCCAGGCTTCCCTCTGATATCCTTTAGTCATTCAGTTAGAACAGGTCTGCTGGCTATGAATTTTCTTAGCTTTTCTTCATATGAAGCTATCTTTATTTCATCTTTGTTCCTAAAGGATATTCTCACTAGATGCAGAATTCTGAGTTGGCATTTTATTTTTTTCCTGTAAGCACTTTAGAAATTCTGTTCACTTCCTCTGGCCTCCATGGTTTCTGATGAAAAATCTGTAGTCGTTCAAGTTGTTCTATCATTGTTTTTCTCTGGCTGCTTTCAAAATTTCTCTTTAGATGTCAGCAATTTGATTATAATATGTCTGCACGTGGATTTCCTTGGGTTATCCTGTTTGGAGTTCATTGAGCTACTAGAATCTGTAGGCATATGTCTTTTGTCAAATTTGAAAGGGCTTTTTGTTGCTTTTTGTTTTTTGTTTTTTCATTTTTTTGTTTCTTGTTTGTATTGGCTAATTTCTTTTGATCTGACTTCAAGCTGTCTTTCTTATGTCATCTCCATTCTGCTATTGATCCTATCCAATGAATTTTTTATCTCAATTATTGTGTTTTTCAGGAAAGTTCTAAAATCTCTATTTGATTCTTTATGTTTATTTATTTTTCTAACACCTACAGCACCTGGTATTCCAAGGTGGTCTCCCATCCAAGTACTAACCAGGCCCAACTCTGCTTAGCTTCTGAGATCCAATGAGATTGAGCACGTTCAGGGTGGCATGGCCGTAGACTCCATTTGATTCTTTATACTTTCTGTTTCTTTGCTGCAGTTTTCTATCCACTTGTTTCAAGAGTGTTCACTCTTACTCCCTGGAAAATTTTTAAATAGCTGCTTTAAAGTATTTGGTAATTCCAACATCTGAGTCATCTCAGCATTGGTGTTTGTTGATTGTCTTTTCCCATGCAAGTTGAGATTTTCCTGATTCTTCATAGACATTTTGAATATTACATCATGAAGCTCCAGTCTTGTTGATATTTGTTTTAGCAGGCAGTCAACTTGATTGTGTTCAGAACACAGGTTCTGACCAACCTTCTGTGAGTTATGGCTCCAATGTCAGTTCAGTTTTCAAAGCTTTTGCTGTGCTTTCCAGAAGTGTCTTGCCTGTGCCAACCAGTGGCCAGTCAGGGTTTAGTTCTATGAGTTTGGTTCTCAGAATGTTTAGTATGATGATTAGGGCCAGATCCATGCATGTACTGTCAGGGCGAGCCCAGGAATTTATAAACAACTCTGTGGTGTCTCTTCTAATCTCTTTCCATTCCCTGATCTCCCCTATAGTTTCTGGTCTTCCCTTTTCAGACCTCCAGCCAGAAAGCTGGGACTTCAGTTACTCACTCTGCCACATACTGATGCAACTGCACCTGCATCCAGGGCCGAGCAGTGGGAGGACAGAGAAGAAAAGCAACAAGGGCTTGCCTAACCATCTCAAAACTGTAGCTCTTTTGATCAGAGAGAAAGTTTTTGTGCCTGTAAGCTCCTTTTGCTACTGTAGTCGCTGTTGGCCACCGTGACCCCAGTAGGATTGCCTGAGAGCTTGGGTTTGAGAAAATGGAAAAAAAGAGAAGAAATACAAGAACTTCCCTCACTGTGAGTATTAGGAGTCCTCTTTCAGGACCAAAGGGTTTCTCTTGGAGCTCTGCCTTTCTGTGCCCAGTCTCCACTTCTGGGTATTGGATCACCCTGAATCCATTGGGGATAGTGGAGGGAAAAAACCAGGAAACTCAATACTGTTCCTGTGGCACTTTGTATTCTGATCTTTTTCCCCAGTCTGCTTACTTTTCAGAATCCTGCATTCTATTCAGGTTCTATAGTTGTGTTCAGGAGGGAGACGGGGTTGAATGTGCTTCCTCTATCTTTCCTCGAATGCTCTGTTTCAGCTGCATTCAGCAGCCTGATCTGAGGTGGAGCTGAGGCAGTGATGCTAGTGCTGAGGAGCGGCTGCAAATAGAGATGAAGCTTTGCTCACTTACCTGCCACTCACCTCCTGCTGTTTGGCCCAGTTCCTAAGAGGCCACAGAATGGTACCGGTCCACAGCCCAGGGGTTGGGGACCCCTGCTCTATTTGCTCTTCTGAATTCCAAACACAGGACTTTGCATTTAACTCTTTTTGCATTTTTAACTTGGTGTTAGTGGCTCTGTTGATTCAGATTTCCAAAATCTTTTTGAATTCTGTAATTCAGCGTATTACCATGCCTTTCTGGTATTGTCACGGACAGGTTTGATAAACTTATGTCCTTCATCATTGGTAAAAATGTTGAGCCATACTGAGCCAGGGCCAGATCCTTCAATTATCTACTAGAGAGCTCCATCTAGGCTGACACAGACCTCTTCACATGTTCACTAAAACTCTTTAAGTGGAGTTATTCTCCAGTTAAGAGTCAGCCAGACTCACTCTTGTTTGATCTTGCCCACAGAGGTGTCATATAAAACTAAGAGGTAATTTGAGGTCATAGATTAAGTATAGTAGATATAAGTTCTAGGCTTAGCTCTCACTCTGGCTCACCTTGACCTCAAGCATCTGGCTTCTCGTATTTGAGCAGATTTTTTTTTGTTTTTTTTAGCTTATAAAATGATAAGCTTTTTCTGGATCTAAAATAAAATTCTATAATTTGATAACTCTGCTAAATCCCTAGCTGTAATTAAGATATACCATATTTGCAGGGGTGGGGGAGGGACCCTCACCAGTAAATCTAGGAATCCTTTCAGAATAAGAATCTGAGGTTAGTTTGCTCTGAGTTTGTACTTAATGAACCTGTATTGGGTCTTTGGAACCATATATAACTTTTTAGTAATTGGTTCTAGAATTGAAAGTGACAAGTGACAGCATCACAGAACTGACATTTCTTAAATCTTCCTCTTCTAACCACTTTTAGACATTAGGTGCATAAGATCATTCAGTTTTCAATCACCTTCCCTTAATTTGCCTAAGGCTATAAAGAGTATTGAGATCATGCAACAGGTTTTAGTATTTGCAAGTAGATTTCATCCAGATCCTTCAACTTGTTTAAAACACCCGTGTGCCCTCTCACTGCATCTCCCCTTGTTCTGAGCTTCATTCTATCAAAAAAAATATATGTCTGTGGTCATGTCACATCATGGAGTCACACTATAGTAGTGCAGTGTTTTTTTTCAAACTGAGGGTTGTGATCTTATACTCATTGGGTCATGAAATCATTTTAGAGGTTGCAGTCACTGTTTTTTTCAAATATGAGTAAAGTAGACTAGAAGATAGTGCATCAGACTGAATAAATATTTTGTGAAATTTTCTCATAGTTTCTATGTGGGCTGCTGGGCTACGGGCTTCAGTCAAACGAATTTGAAAATGATTGTTCAGTGCATGGGCCCTGCTCTTACACGTAATTATGAAGTTAGCGCTTGTGTGTATTAAAAAATGATTAGTAATTATACATGGTTGTATATCCTCCTTACCGAATGAGCAAAGTAAAGAATGATATAGGGATAATTGTCATAAAAATGGTTTGTGTGCCTTTTACCTCACCTCAGTTTCCTTTCTTATTTTTCATTTTGCGAAAGAAAATAGATTTTCTAGTTGTCTACTTGAAATGAATGAAAATCTAATGTGATATTCCTTTGTGCCTCAAGGTGGCTTCTGTGCACTGCTGGGTTCTTGATGGACTTGGAGATATCACCCAAGCTTTTTGGCCCTTCTAAAAAGCACTAAGGATATAAACTATATAAATGTCTAACCAATGTACTGTATACTTGTACTGAAACTAATAAAAAAATAAAATAAAATAGTAAAAAAAATAAAAAGCACTAAGGAGCAGCTGGCTAGTTGTTCCATTCTGTTTGTAGGAGAGGAAATATCCCCGCTTGCTGCCCATGCTTGTCCAGTATTCAGTGAAGAAGCCATGCAGTGTGGGACTTGTGTCTGAATGACACCATGGAATGGCATTAAGCCAGTTTGGATTATTATGAAGCTTTGAACTTCCAAAATGATGTATTCTGACACCATTGTTACTTATCCTAACATAGGCTTGCCTACCAAAGAAAGACAGGGTGACCTTAAGACGATTTGTTACTAGGTACATTGAGAGCAGTTTCTCAACCTCAGCACTACTGAATTTTGGGCCAAGTAATTCTTTCCTGAGAGGGGCTATATCCTGTTTACCAGCATCCTGCCCTCTGGATGCTGGATACCAGCAGCACCCGTCCTCCCCTCAGTCACTGACATACAAAAATGTCTTCAGACATCGCCAGATGTTCCCTAGTGGAGAAGGGAGACAAAATTGCCCCCAATTAAAACTTAATCTCAACTGATTATCTGGTGTTCAGAAGGCACTCAATATGTTTTGGATTGGACTGTTTATTTCAATGCCAAAATTCTCATATATGTTAGAAAACTATCCATATCTTTCGTATCTTGAGAATAAAGGAAATAATGATTATTTTAGAAATTTTTGGAACATGCAGAAAATTAAGTCAAAAATAAAATTATAATCTTTGCTAAAAATAATCACTTTAACATTTTAATGACTTATTTCAAGTTTTAAATATACCTTATATAAACCTATTTATATAAATGCCACATTTATAGTTGTCCTAATTTTATCACATAGTATTGTATCACAAATATTTTCTCATGTCCTTGCAATTCCATAGTACAAGGAGAGATTTCCTAGTCTGGTCATTCATCTGGTTATAAAAGTTAATATCATTTTCAACTTCACTCAATGGCATTTTACCTAGTATTCCTATAATCTGTGAATGAAATCTCAGATCCTTGGATTTTAAAATGTTATATATATAAACAGTAGTATATAAGAGCAGTGGGGAAAACTCAAATATTCAAATAGATCACCTTTCTATCCATTTTCCTTTAGTCTTTCTCCATATGCACATGTCATTTGTATGTAGTTATAATCTTACTGTATGAACAGTTTTCCATATTGTTTATTTAACATTATAAACATTTCCAGTCCTTTATAATTTTTCCAGTGACTAATAATATTCAGCAGTTGATGTGCTGTGATATACTTAACCCTTTCCTTTTCATTATATATTAGATTGGTTCCAGTTTTTGTCTCCTTTAGAAGACACTTTAGTGAATATTATGTACCTGTCTCCTTTCTTCTTTCTGAGTGTTTACTTAAGATAAATTTATAGCAGTGGGAATGATTAGATCACAGAGTATAAAAAAATTTCATGGTTCTTGAAATCTATTGCCAGTTTCTTCCCAAAGAAGTAGTACCAATTTTTACTGCTATCAATAAAATACAAATGATGTACACTTTTACCATATCCTTGTCAGAACTGACTTCTAAAACTCATTTCTCCACATGGATAAGAATATGACTTCAGAGGAAGTTAAGGTCTTAGTAAAAACTAAGGCTTTAGTAAAAACCTTACAAAAATATAGATCCAGTTATGGCAGGACCGCAGTAGCAGCTTCTACTCTCTTTGCATTCCCACCACCCATGTATAGCCTCCAAAGCTCTTTTTAAAACATAGGCTGGATTGGAACGTACATTTATTATGTACGTTCCCCCAGTTCTACATGTTTTACAGATATTAAGTAACATAATCACAGCCCTGTGAAAGGCAGTTGTGTTATCCCCATTTTACAATTGAGGGACCTTAGGTACCAAGCAGTGACAGCACCCATAGAGCTAAAGGGAGCGAGTAGTGGGGCGGGATTTGCTCACCACTGGCTATGGGCTTACGTACGGGATGATTCTGCTTAAAACCTAGTC
This sequence comes from Pteropus vampyrus, assembly GCF_000151845.1. Taxonomy (NCBI): domain Eukaryota; kingdom Metazoa; phylum Chordata; class Mammalia; order Chiroptera; family Pteropodidae; genus Pteropus; species Pteropus vampyrus. The sequence continues at coordinate 2,239,853 of NW_011888974.1, read as the reverse complement.
AGCAGCCCCTGCATACCTGGTGCTCCCTGTCTGGCCCTTTCTGGTCTCCTCTCTGCCAGTTTGGTCTAGCCACTCCCTGTCATAGGTCCTCTGCTCTTCAGTCTTGCTGTGCATGTCCAGGCCTCTGTGCTCTTTTCTTTTTCATGCTACCTGAACCCCCATCTGATAGAGAACATCTGCTCATCCTGTACCTTCCTCTTCGAATGTTTTCTCTTTGTAAAGCCTTTCCTAACCTCCCTCCCCACCCCAACCTAGCTGATCTAGCTTTTTTATCCACTTTGCTCCCAGAGGGTTTGGTTACAGAATCTGCTAAATCTCATAACATGCTTATCTCTTCAGCTGTAATCTCAGTTCCATCTTAGTTCCATGAGGGTAGGACAGTGTCTTTTTTTTTAATAAAAACTTTTAGAATGATTTTAGATTTACAGAAAAATTGCAAAGATGGTATAGAACAAAGAATTCCATATACCCTCTTTCCCCTATTAACATCTAAAGTTAATATGGTTCATTTGTCACAATAATAAACTAATATTGATACATGTATTAGCTAAAGTCCATAGTTTTTTTCACAGTTCTTTAGTCTTTACCTAATGCTTTTGTCTTGTTCCGGAATCCCATACAGGATATCACATTACGTTTAATCATCATGTCCCCTTACGCTCTTATTATCTGTGACAGTTTTCAGACTTTGCTTGTTTTTGATGACCTTGAGAGTTTTGAGGGTAGGGTGTTCTATAGAATGTCCAACTGAGATTTATCAGATGTTTTTCTCATGATTAGGCTGGAGTTATTTATTTTTGATAGGAAGATTACAGAAATAAAATACCATTCTTATCAAATCAAGGCTGTATACTTCAAGATAACTTGTCACTATAGTTGTTGACCTTGATCACTTTCCTAAGACTGTGCTCATCAGGATTCTGTACTGTAAATTTACTCTCTCATGCCCCTGCCCCCTCTGCCCCAGCTCACACTTGTACTCTTTGGAAAGAAGTCACTATGTGCAGCCACATTTAAGGAGTAGGGAGTTATGCAGGCCCTCCATGAGGGTGGAGTAACTACATAAATTATTTTAAATTCTTCTGCACAAGAGATTTATTTCTTCTCCCCTCTTTATTTTTTTATATGAGTATGGTCTTACGGATATTTATACTTTAGGTTTAATCCAGTCCTACTTTATTTTGTTGCTCAAATTGTTCCAGCTTGGTCATTGAGAATGCTTTCTTTGGCTCCTGTATCCCTTTTACATACTCCCATCATTGTGGGGTGTGTGTGTGTTGTGTTGTTTGGGGGGGTTGTTTATTTGGGTTTTTTATATTAGTTTATTAGTTTGTTTTTAGCACTTCCTTACTATAAGATATTGTAGATTTATTTTGTATGTGTCAAACTTAATGCAGAGGCATAATGTGTCAAATAGTCTGGGTTTGAATCCTCAGTCCTCGTCTTACCAGCAAATTACTTAACCTCTCTGAGCTTTATTCCTCATCTGTGAAATGGATATGTGGTAGTAGTACTTATAGACTAAGTAAGAGTTAAACAATACAGTAAAGACTTAGAACAGTGCCTGGCACATACTAAGTGTAACAGTTATTAGCTATTAAAATATGTTTACCATCTGTACTTTTGAAACTTCTCATTCTTTTTGGCATGAGGTTGAGAAGAAGGAAGAATATCCTAAATTTATTAAATTAAGTCTTAGAGGTGATTTCAACCCATTGGCATAGTGTTCTTTAGTGTCCCATTCTAGAGCGTGAAGGCGATTTTTCTCTATACTGTGCCTTGAGCACCCCAAGGCCTCCTGCCTTGAAGCTATTTGTCTGACCCTGTGATGACAGCAGGAGCAGCGCTCTGGGTGCCTTTGGGCTCTGGGGGTGCTGGAGTTCCTGCACATCTGTGGGGAGGAGGCCCTTTGAAGGGCCCGGGTGAGCCCACTTGGCCTGCAAGTGGTCTTCTGGGGTCGACTGTGAGCTGGAGGACTGGTGCTGCCTCTGTGGGCTCTGGCTCTACCTCATTCTAGCTCTCACTCACTGCCCTACTCCCAAGAAGAGGGAAGAGGAAGAGTTGGGAACAAGTTGTCTCTCTGCTCTGCTTTTGACCAACTCAGAGGCACCTTGGGTTCTGGGCAGTCATGCCAGGGAAAACACTGGAATTCAGAGCTGCACGTGGAGTGACGGGAGAAGGTTTCTAGGTCTGTGGGAAGAGCTAGGAAGTTGGCATATTTGTTGTAGGCAGAGCTCTCTGCTGCACAGTTTTTAAAAATCCTTTTGCAGACTGCGGTGTGAGAGCTCAATATATCAGCAGCATTGTTGTCAGTGTCAAATGTTAAAAAGCTGCCTGGGGACGTTGCCCTGCCAGGGTGGTGGTGAAGACCATATTAAAACAGTGGCTTGATTTATGGGGTGTCAGGCTCTCGTGCGTGCTGCTGGACCTTTTCATAAGGATGAGATCCACCCACCACAATGGTAGATCAGTTCTGTGACATATCCTTTATACCTGAGGAGTGGCATTGGGGACCAATGCATGTGAGGACCTCCTCTGGCTCCTCACTATCTATCCAGGAACAACCAGTTTCTAACGTTTCCTCAGTGTTCCACCTTTTCTAAAGCACCCGTTGATTCTCTGAGTGAACTCATTCATCTCTAATCTGAATGGTGTGTGCTTACAGGATCCAGTCAGTCCCAGGAGCAGCCGTCCAGTAGCTCTGAGGAGACATCCGGAACGGAGGAGGAGGAGGAGCCCAGCTTCATCATGGGGCGATGACGGGGTCGGCCCCAGGGCCTCAGAAAACCCTCAACATAACCCAAGGGGAAAGGGGGCTGTTTCAATTCGCTTTCTTTCTCAAGGCTTCACTGGATAGAAGCAAGTGGGAAACCATCCTAACTGCTCAGAGCCCTGCCTATCATCAGGACTTGGAGCCTGTGAGACAGAGAGGACCATCTCCTGGACACTGGAGGGCACTGCCAAGCAGAGTTCATTAATATTCCTGCTAAAATGGGGGAGATGTATAAACTTCTAGTCCTGGTGCCTGTTCTCACACAATTGGACTGTGATGAGTTTTGGGCTGGTTTCTATGAAAGGAATATTTAGTAAAAAACAGAAAAACTTTAGGTTTTGTTTGGACTTGTACAATGTTGAAGCTATAGGGAAGGCTGTGAAATGAGGCAGTCGGGATGGGGCCTGTTACACGGGTCTGTTCTAGACTCATTGAGGGAAGTGGCTTTGGTTCTGGGGCTGCCTCGCATTGCAGGGCTCCTGACCTCCATTTCCTTCAGCTGGTAGTGTGGACTGCACCTTAACACATGCGCCTGCCCAGCAGCTTCCAGTACACAGGTGTGTTTCAGGAAGTCTTGGGCATGTGCAAAGGGAGATGTGGGACATAACTAGAATCCAGCCTGGATTCTCTACCTGCTTCTTTTTCTAGTCTCTAATTATTTTCCCCAAAGCTCATACAAATAGCTGGGCTGAGCGGGCATAGGGAATCCTAACTGAACTGGGAGGGTGGGGTACCCATTCCCCAAAAGCTGCGTTTTCATCCTGGGGTCAAAAGGGATCTAAACAGAAAATAGGAGGTTTCCCTCTAGACAACAAGAGGGAAAGAGAAAGTTTCTAATTAGAGCCTTTGCTCACTTTTTGGATTATTTATTTCCAATTCCAAGTTTCTAGGGATATTTTGTGCTTTTTAAGGAATTTGGTAGAATTAAGGAAATTGGTTTTGAGTGAAGGAAAACCAAGAAATATTTTACTATTCTTTCACTTTTCTAGTATTGATTTCCCTGGCCCTTCCCCAAGCCAGGCAACATCTGTGGTAACATCTGTCCTTTCCACAGTTCACATCACAGGAATTTTTCTTTCCTAGGAAGCTGAAATGGAAAGTTAGCCCTAATAAACGAGCACACACCCTGGCTGTACATTTTGAAACCTGTGTTTCTCTTCGGTCAGGGACTGGTTGGTCAGTTTGTGTTTTGGTTTTTGTTCCTCTGTCTTTGACAGAGGTCGAAGGTTGGTTTCCTTATCTCGCCCACCACCCCCCCCCCATGTGTGTCACAACTCTTGCTTTGAGTCTTCATCTTGGATCTCATGGTATTGTCTTGCACTGAAAACTGGAGGATGCCAGAGTTCCAAGCCCAAAGACTTGGATTTGAGCCCTGATTCTGCCTCTGATGAGACAGGAAACTTCGGGCAAGTCACTTCCTGCCTCTGCCCGATGCACCTGACCAAGAGCTTAGTTGGGCAATTGTGGGTGGGTGAAGACTAAACAAATAGGATACCAGGCAGGGTGTTTATGTTTTATACCTTTACTGCATTTTAGAAGATGATATTTAGGTAGGAAACGTCCTGTAGCAGTTTCTGACAGTTTTTAAGGTGTCATCAGTACCTTGGTTGAATAACTCAGTCTTCTTCAGGGTATTGTTTGAGAAAGGGGAACAATTAGATGTCATCAGTGAGAAGGGAGCGGGTGATACTGAGAGGACCGCCCCCCCTCAAAAAAGCCATGGCAAGGAGAGAATCATTAAGTAATGACCTTATCGATTAGCTCATGGGTGGGAAGAAATCTAAATTGAAAAGGTATATATAACTTGGTTGTCTCAGGAAAATTCATGTATAAGAATTCTGATTTACCAGGCAAATTAGGAGTTTATTCACTTATTCACCAGACATTTATTGAGCACTAAGTGACAGCCCTGTGCCAGGCATAGTTATTTGTGTTAGAATACTCTTTGCTTTTTAATTAGGTGTCCCATATAGATTTACCAAACGAGATTTATAAACACATAGGTCTGGAAACTTGTCCAAGTCACCTAGCAATAAGTGGTAGATGTGGCCTTTGAATGCAAGTAGTATGACTCCAGAATCCATCATCCTACCCCCTGCTGTGCTGCTCTGAGGAAGAAGCTGTATGTAGCCCAAATCTGGTAGGGAGGGGTTCCCCAGGGCTGTTGTTTTGGTTCCAGGGCTGTAGGCCGTAGGCCCCTCCTTTAATAAGCTCCGTGGTACATTTGCGTGTGTGTGTAATAGTATATCATAATATGTCATAGTTTTAAATATAATTGATTCATTTTTCACAAGTTCTATGTTTGTAGATTAACTAACATTTATTTGTAACACCAAAGTTAGTACTCGTACTTTTGCAGATATGTGCCGGGTGGAAAAAATTTGAGTTGCCTGATGCACACACGCCAAGCTGAGGTCAAACATGGTAACGCTCTGCCTTCTTATTTCAGCTCAAACTTATTTAATGGCAGGGGGTTTGTTTGGGTTTTTGTTTGTTTGTTTGTTTTTTGCAATTTTTGCTTTTTGTCGGTTATTTCTCTGTTTAAAATGGCCCCCAAGTGTAGTGCTGAAGTGCTGTCTAGTGTTCCTAAGTTCAAGAACGCTGCACTGAGCCTTAGATAAGCTTCGTTCAGGCATGAGTTACAGCACTCTTGGCTATGATTCAACATTAATGAATCAATAATATATATTTATTAACAAAGGTGTCTTTAAACAAAAACACATGATCAACTGATTTTCTGACCAGTCTCAGGAACCCAACCTTGTATTTGCTTGATCAGTTACGGTTCAGCATTTGCTACTTAAAGTGTTCTTGGTGACTCAAGAACATGCCTACTGTGAATGAGAATCAGTTGTATGAATATGTTTGGAGAGTGAGTGAATATGCATGAGCAAGCCTAACCTTAGAGATGTGTTTCCTAAAGCAGGAAATTGTATTTTGTGGCTATGTTCCCTGGTGCTTCATTGTACCTGGAGAATCAAGCAGCTAGACTGATCAGTCCCATTTTAAATGGAGGCCCACAGATGTCACACAGGAACCCAGCACTCCCCACCTAGCCTTAGATCTTCCCTAGTATAATCACTGTCCCACTTTCTAAAAGGTACTTCTACGTGTCCACTCTCCTTAGATCCCCATCCCTAGCCCCCACCCCAGCAGGTTACTGTGTCCTAGAGTAGAAAGAAAGCAGAAGCTTCAGGCCAACCCCTCATGCCCCCTCCCCGCTTCATCCACCAGCCCAGGGCATGGACATGAGCATCAGAGCCAGTGTGCCCTGCTTTCCCTCCTGGTACAATGTAGAGCCCTTCCCCCCATTCTTCTGGACCTGCCGTTCCCTCCATCAGCAAGCAGCTCTGGGGTCTCCCATGGTGAAACAACAAAACAGAAGCCCTTGTCTCCAGGTTCTCTCTCACCCATTTCACTCCCTTCTCAGCCATATGCCCCAAGAGCTCTCTGTGTTCACTTCTACCTCTGCCCTCATCCCTGTCTAAGTTTTCATCCCATCACTCCACTGAAATCCTTCTAGTCTTGCCAACTCCAGCCCTTTGGTGCCCTTCTATACAATTTTCCAAACTCCTCTCAGCCTTCCTGACAGTACTGCCTCCTGTCTTTGTGTCTTTCCCTTGCTTGCTTCTCTGCTCATACTGAATGTTGGGGTGGCTTGGAATGCTGTCTTAGTGTCATCTGTCAATACTCAGACCCCAGGATCTCATCTAGCCTGTGGCTTTACATACTGTCCTCACCGATGCCTTCTGGGTTTGTGGCTTCCACTTTCCTCAGACTCAGTCCACCTTGCCTACCTGATACTTCACCTTGGATGTCTCATGGGCATAAGAACTTAATATAAGAAAAACAAGTTCTTTGCCCCCTAAGCACATTCCTTCATCTTCCCACCCTGGTAAATTGCGCCACCATTCAGACAGTTGCTTGAGCCCCTAAGCTAGGAGTCAGGGTCATCTTTGGTTCCTGTTTTTCACACTTTCTCCGCACACCCATTCATCAGCATGTCCTGGGCCTGTTCACTCTCATCTCTGCCTTGTTCATCTCAGTCCAGCATCTCTAGCTTGGATGGATGTCGTGGCCTCTTTCTACTTAAGCACATCCCCTTCCCCAAAAAATCTGTTCACACAGCAGCCAGAGTGATCTTTTAAAAGCAGAAATCAGATCTTGTCACCCCTCTGTTTTAAGACCCTGATGGCTTCCCTTACACTTTAGTAGGAGCTGCAAGGCCCAGTTATCCAGACCTGCCTCTTGTGCCCTGCTGTGCTCACTCTTGTTCCCAAAAGCCCCATCTCTGGAAGCTGTTCTGCCTCAGGAACTCTGCACTTGATCTGCCTCTTTTTCTTCTGTCAGTCAGCTTTCAACCCACCCACCTACCCACCACCACTGTTCTGTTTCATTTTCTAACAGCACCCATTATTTGTTTACTTATCTACACCCTGCCACACCAGCACCCCCCTCACCCCTAAACTCAACTCTGAGCTTTGTGAGAATGAAGACCTTACTTGTCCTGCTTTTTGCTGTACCCCTAGTGCCAGCACAGTGCTTGGGATGGGATAAATGCTCAATAAATGTCAATTAGATGACAATGCAAATCCCAGTGATTGAAAGCAAATAGGTAAGTTGTTCATGCCTGAAAAACTGCTTCTATGACAGGAAGAACCTAAGAGTAGGTGTATATGGTTATATATATTTGTCAAGGACTGCTAAAGTGATGCCCACAGTGCAGCATTGCCAGTCGAGGAGCTGCCTAAAAACCCCAGACCACCAGCACACACCCCCAGAGACTGGTTCACCATAGTTCAGGCCCCAAGTAGGCATTTGAATAGATTCCACTGTGGATCCCCCCTGCCCCCTGCCCCCTGCCCCATGCCTTGAGAAACACTGGTTTGGAGCATATTAAGTGTCATTACTATTTTAAATTCACTTCTCTGCTTCTAACATTTATCTTTTGGAAAAATAAAAAATTGAGTTAGAGAAGTGATGATGTTGACTTTTGGAAACAGGAATATAAATCTGGTTTCCAGGCTACATGGAAAGAGCTGTGTGGAAATGTTTCCTTTGGAATCATCATTGGAAAAAGGCATGTTTTCTCTTCCCCTTTGGAAGTTAAGTTAAATGTTTACTATTGGGCATACTGGACTGAAGTGGGCTATAATTACCATATATTAACATATCTCAATAAAGAGAATACCCTTAGAAATTAACCTGGGGCAAGTCCTATGAGGCAGTACTCAGTTTTCTTATGCCATAGAATGTAGCAAATGTTTATTGAACACCAACTAAATCCAAAGGATTCCTAAGGGCACTTTGTTAGGCAATGGGGATGATAGTAAGCAATACAGACCTTGCCTTCAAGGAGCTCCAGATCTGATCACGGACAGACAAAAAGGCCAATGCAGTGTAGAACGGTGCTGTGTGGGCATGTGACCCAGGCCTCTGGCATGAGGGAGGGCTGAGCTGAGCTCATGACTAGTTCAGTCATGCAGGACTACTAAGAAAGCAAGCTGAAGAGAGAGCAGATGCCCTGCCATGGTTTCTAAATCACGTTAAGGGGACTAGAGTTGATTCCAGGGAAACTGAAGAGCTGGGGGTGGAATGTGGAGACTTGAGGGGAGTTTTTTACTTTGCAGTGTGAAAAATAGGAAGGGGAAGCTCTTGCAGTAATGCAGATTGGCCTGAATTAGCATAGAGGCCACTGGGGACAGGGAGAAATGGGGGTGATTCCAGAGACTTAGGAGAATTCACAGGACTTGATGGGGGAAGGTGGAGTCGAGAATGACAGCAGACCTATAGTGTCACCAGCTGGGTGGATGATGGAACAGCTTCTGAAGTGGGTGATTCAGGAGGTGGAGCAGGTATGTGAGGGGAAGATGATGGACTCAGCTGTGGGCATGGCGAAGTTTGGGATAGGCCCTGCCAGGCTGGGAGGAGATCTGGGCTAGGAGTCATTAGGCTTCTGAAACAAAGGTGAGGCCAGTCAGGAGGAAATGAAGAGCGGAGGACCCAGACGGAACCCTGAGAAACATCTAGGGGACAGACAGCAGAGGAGGAACCTGCACAGGTGGAAAAAAGAGGTGGAGTCACCAAAGCAAAAAGCATTTCTAGATGGAAGGAGGGGTACCCAATAACAGACAAGGCAATGGCTGAAATATCTTCTGGATGTAACGATACAATGTTAGTGGACTGCAGAGGGCTGAGGAGGAAATTAAGGAAGTGATGACAGCTATTTCATGAAGTTTGGCATGAAGTGGGGAAAGATGGTAGCAGGAGAGGTTGGAAGGAGTCAGGCTGAAGAGGAATGGAGACTGAGGAGGAAAGGTGGGTCTCAGCAGGGTCAAGGAAGAGGTGGTGAATTGAGTGAAGAAGGTTGAGAACTGAGTGAGAAAGCATCGGAAAGAGAGAGACTTGAATTTAAAATTTCACAGAGAGTGATGACAAGGGCTAGGCCATAGGATTGAATGGCTAAGGGGACAACTGGTGTGTCAGGGAACTGGATACATTGTCCTGTCAGCTATGTGGCTATTCTAGATAAGACCTGGAATGGAAAGGAAAGCAGAGACCACAGTCTTCCTTGAATGAGGGGGTATGCATTAATGAGGAAGACTAGCAGGTGGTTCACCACTGGGATATGACTCAAAGAATTGGTCTTTTTCAAATGTAGGGTAGCTGAGGCCTTGGGAGCAGAAGCAACTTGCCAAGATCAACCAACTAGGGAAATAACCGCCTAAACTGTAGCCTGGACATCTGCTGGGTGGCTAGTACTTGTGGATCTTTACCTGAACCTCCTTCCCCTCTGTGTAACACCCACTCAATCACTTGGGCGCCTGAGGAGGCCCTCCAACCATTAGTACTGTGATTATTCAATCTCTCTCCTTTCAAAATGGTGCCGTCACCTTCCTCAATCTTCTAGGGATAAGAAAAGCCATTTTCTGTGTTTCATAGGAAACTAGCTCTGACTAGCACTGGTAATTATGACATGTTTTGCTTCTGTCTAGGCCTGCTGGATAAATACTTGGGGTGGGGGCATCGCTGACTGGAATAGGAAGCTTGGTAAAGGATATGCACTCAGGCTTCAAGGCTCGGAGCTCAACAAGCAAATGACATCGTTGCTGAAAGAATTCTCATGTATGACGCAACTACTGTAGTTTACAGTGTTTTTCTTCATGTTTTCCAGGTCATTTTAGGAAGAGCTTGAGGTTTGAAAGCCACAGTATGATTATTTTTAAAGGATTTTGCCCCCTGAAATTTAAACAACCCCTTTTGTGTAGTCATGGGTGTGGGGCAGTAATCAGACCCCAGGATTTTCCTATAACCTTTGTTAGGGAGGTAACCAGAGGGGGAACCAGCTTAGCCTGTTTTGTGTCCTCCTTGATCAAAAGGTATCATTTTTGGATAAATGTGTCACCGTTCAGTGCTGTTGTGACATGAAAAAATCCTATGTAGGGCATGCAGGAAGGACAGGCAGTCTGGCACGGAGGGCTGATATGAACCCATCTCGCCTTGTAGTGAATCATTCATGTGCACTTCCTGAAAAGAACCTTCCTGTTTGAATATCTCGTAATAAAACCGGGGAGTTCACCATTACTCGTGAGAGAGTCCTTGCAGCAGCGAATGAAAGGGGCTGGGTCACCGCAGAAACGCTTTCACCCCAGGTACCCTGCGGTCTGAGAACACTAGAACAGCTCCGCGTGCGTCCACCAGGGTTAGGATCCCGAGCCTGCAACATCTGGCTTAGGTCCTCGAGGGTCTCGCGGGGTCTGGGAGTGTAGGGTATGTTTATGGGCGACCAGCTGACAGACTGGGCTTGCGCTCTGCATAGTGCCACTATCCACCTAGGCAAACTCGGGCGTAGCCGCCTGGCCGTTCCCAAACAGCCTGCCCTTCTACCCCTTTGCCCCACGCTACCCACCTCACTCTCGCCCACCCTGCAGTCTGATAATGGATTCCCTGTTCCCTTTTCTTTCAGGGTGCGCCCTTTTGGCCTCTTCCTACCCCTCCACACGACTAATGACCGATTCTGGGCTTCCTTCGGGGCTCGCCCTGGGAACCCCGCGCTCCCATCTGCGCTCAGACCCGCTCAGACCCACACACCTCGGGTCCGACAGGGCCTACCCTGCCCTGGACTTCCTGGACAGACCCGGGGTGAGACTGCGCAGCCTCATCGTCCTGTCGCTGGGGCCCAGGGTGACCAAGCGGCCGGCGTGGGGATGGGAGAGCGAGGGATGCCCGGGCTTCCAGCTCCCCTGGTGGCCGCCGCCGCGCCAATCCCTGTCGACTGCTATCCGCGGCGCGCCTGGGGACAAGAGAAATGTGCACCCTTCGAGGGTTTTTGCACTGGAACGCGATGGGAGTCCACACACCAGGGCACCCCGCCCCTCTGGGCTCACTGGGTCACGTGGCCTGCAGCGCCCCGCCATCAGGTCACGTGACTGCAGCGCGCCGTTGCCTTGGCAGCGGCTGCTGCGGGCAGGCGGGGGCGGAGTAACCAGCGGAGGCGGGGCTGAGGGGGACCCCGCGGGACCCGCGGAAGGAGGAGCCGCGCTTGGCGCCGGTGCCCTGCCACAGGGCCACGGGGCCACAGGGCCACACGGCCACGCCAGCGCCTCCGGCAGCGCGCTTGAGCTGGAGCCGAGCCGGGCTGGGTTGGGCTGGCAGAGCAGCTCGGTGAGTGCGCGTCGCTGAGGAGGTCTGGTGGGGGTAGGTTGGTCCCACCCCGTCTGCGGGACAGAGTCGCACCAGGAGACTCGACAAGGGAGGGAACAGGCTTTCTCCAAAGCAGGCTCATGATGAGATGGCTGTGGGTTTGGGGGGAAGCCAAGTGATCCCAACCCCGTAGGATCCCCGGGTGGGGTGCGGTGCGGAGAGGACTGGGAGGTCGGGGCGCGGCTGAGTCCGGGTCCTGCGGCCGCTGGGGCTTCCCTGGGGAAGGGATGGAGATGCAGGTGGACGCCTTTGGGAGACCCCTGTGGAGGTTGCTGGGGCCCCGCCCCATGCG